>NC_133770.1:238938915-239265224 GCF_003597395.2 Chelonoidis abingdonii
TGCATTGTGGGATACCGCCCAGAGGCCAATACCGTCAATTTGCAGCCACATTAACCCTAATCTGACATGGCAATACCGATTTCAGTGCTATTCCTTTCGTCGGGGAGGTGTACAGAAACCGGTTTAAAGAGCCCTTTATATCGATATAAAGGGCCTCGTTGTGTGGACGGGTGCAGGGTTAAATCGGTTTAACGCTACTAAAATCGGTTTAAACGCGTAGTGTAGACCAGGCCTTACAAGACATGACAATTGCTCTTATATGTAGACTTGTTAAAGTCTTTGCTTTCCTATTTCTTTTTTAAACAGATATTTCTTTTTCTTTTAATTAGATCCCAGTGTCCCGCTCATTCCCACACTTACTCTCAAGGTAAGATTATCCTTAATGTGTGTGTCCCAAATGATTCTGCATTTTCACTTTTTCAAATTCAGGCTTGCATTCAATAAAAGTTACAACAAAGGTAGGGCAAAGTGATAATAAATATAGCGTACTTAGAAAGTGTATGTAATCGATATCAAAGACAAGTAAAAACCATTTTAATTAGGACTGTCAAACAATTTTTTTCAAATCACAATTAACCATGAGATTAAAAATAGTAGCAATTAATCTCACTGTTAAACAATAATGAATGCCAATTTAAATTTATTATAACTATTTTGGATGTTTTTCTACACTTTCAAATATATTGATTTCAATTACAACACAGAATACAAAGTGTACAGTGCTCACTTTATTTTTTATTACAAATATTTGCACAGTAAAAAGGTAAACAAAAGAAATAGTATTTTTCAATTCACCTCATACAAGTATAGTAATGCAATTTCTTTATTGTGACAGTGCAATGTACAAATGTAGAAATTTTTTTTACATAACTCCCCTCAAAAACAAAACAATATAAAACTTTAGAGTCTACAAGTCGAAGCATGAAGGGGCATATGAATACTTAGCATATCTGGCATTTAAATACCTTGCAACGTTGGCTACAACCTAAGTTCTCTCTAAGCTGCACGGCCATGCAGCAGGCTATCAAAGGCCACGCAAGCAGGATGAGGAGCCCCTTCCCTGGCCTGGCCTGGACCAGACCAGCCCCACCGGAGCTGCCACAATCAGAGAGAGGCACCCTGGCCCCAAGCTGCTGCAACGAGAGAAGGCTGGGGGGAGTCCTCTCTCCCTACCGCAGCCCCGAGGCAGCCTGCACCCCAAGCCTCTGGTCCTATTCCAAAGCCCACACCCCTAGCCAGAGCCATCACCCCCCACACTCTATCCCTCTGCCCTAACCCTGAGCCCCCTCCTGCACCGCTAACCCCTTATCCCCTGTCCCACCCCAGAGCCCGCACTCCCAGCCAGAGCCCTCACCACCACCCCCACACCTCAACCATCTGCCCCAGCACTGAGCCCCCTCCCACATTCTGAACCCCTTGGCCCCACCCTTGCCATACATCACCTCCATATTGGTGCACATATCAAAACTCATTTTGCACGTGGCTGTAAAAAATTAGAGGGAACACTGGCTACAACAGTACTGTTCTCACTTTCAAGTGATATTGTAAATAAGAAGAGGGCAGCATTATCTCCTGTAAATGTAAACTTGTTTGACTGATTGGCTGAACAAGAAGTAGGACTGAGTGGACTTGTATGAGGTGAATTGAAAAATATTTGTATTCTGTGTTGTAATTAAAATCAATATATTTGAAAATGTAGAAAAACATCCAGAAATATTTATAATAAATTTAAATTGGCATTCTATTTTTGTTTAACAGTGCGATTAAAACTGAAATTAATCATGACCTTTTTAAACTAGTTATTTTGGCTTGTGTTAATCGCATGCATTAACTGTGATTAATTTACAGCCCTAATTTTAATATGAAATTGGATATTTTCCCCAATCATGTATAAAGGAATATTATAGACATTACAGATACAATATATATATTATATTTCACTTTTAATTCTGTAAGTATTAAATCTGCTTTCATCATTTTTATATATGAAGTGTCCTTTCATAATCATTGAATACATCCTGTAAGTTTGTTTTTAAAATGCTGGAAATATGCAAAGAGACTGGAATAGACTTGTCTTATAAATAGAAATTAAAACTATAGCCTACATTTTCATAAGTGGTTAGTGATTTTGAATGGGTCAATTTAGGGCTAGGGTCAAGGGTTAGGTAACTCAAGCTGGGTTCTCAAACATTGAGCCATTTAAAGTCATTAGCCACTTATGAAAATTTGAACCTGCGTCTTTAACTCTTCATCTCCAGTGTTAGGCCTTATTGATCTTGCAATCAGATTCAATTAGGGTGACCAGATGTCCCGATTTTATCGGGACAGTCCCGATTTTTGGGTCTTTTTCTTATATAAGCTCCTATTACCCCCTACTCCCTGTCCTTATTTTTCACATTTGCTGTCTGGTCACCCTAGTTTCAATAGAGCAGATCCTCGTGCCATGGAGTTTTACATGGAAAGTGCTTTCTCAGGTATACCTAGTTGCAGGATTGGGGCTCTGGAAATTCGGACATAATTTGGTAAAGCAGCGCTCCGGGGGGCAGGGCTGCGCACTCCAGCGGATCAAAGCAAGTTCGATATAACGCGGTTTCACCTATAACGGGTTAGATTTTTTGGCTCCTGAGGACAGCGTTATATTGGGGTAGTGATGTATTTAACATTTATACAATTCACTTCAGTTAGAGATCTCCAAGAGCTTTACACAGATGCATAGGCAGTACCATCACCATTTTGCAGATGGGGAAACTGAAGCACCAAGAGGGTAAATTTATTTGCCCAACATCACACAGCAAGAAAATAGGAGACCTCAGATCTACTTCCTGCTCCCCCGACTAACTGTTTGGTGGCCTATTGAGTTAATTTAAGACAGGTCTGAGTGAAGGTAAAGTTTACATGATGTAGGAATCCCACCTGTATACTCTACAGTCTACAGCAAAAATTGATGATACAGAGTAGCAAGGCTATTATCAGTTCTATAGATCTCTAAAAAGTGGGGAATGACTTAATAGCAACTTCTGCCTGAAAAATGTCTGTTTCATGCCAGTGTTCTGCAGAAGCAATACAGTTTTTATGGCACAATAAAGTGCTTAACGAAAGTTAAGCTGTATCAAAGAATACAAGAGCAGGATTTCTATTTTACCATCAAAAGGAAATGGATGTAAGGGGCTTGGACTTGTCCTCAGACTGACAAATTAATTACTGAAACACAACAGACTCCCATACTAGAAAAAGTCAAACGTGTACAGCCTGGGAAGGGGCAGTAATGGACGAACTGATTGTAGCAGGCCTGTGCTTGAATAGAGCGCACATAAAGGGATCCTAATTTTTGTGTTATTCTTGTGGATCAGCACTCGAATGCAACGCAAAGCACTTGTAGGCTCATTATCATGGCTTCGTTCATTGGATCTAAATCCAAACAGTAAGTTTCCACTTCATACACCATACATATGGAATGACTTGATCTTTTGCTGGGAGGGCAGAATATTTTATCTTGTTTTGTTTTTTGTCTCTCTGATACTCTCTTTATACAATTCTGTGGCAAACTTGTGCGTATGCAGATCTTTCCATAGCTTATACGAGAAGGATTTAGCAATGGGGAGATGAGATGACTGAAAGTGTAGGATTTCCATATTAGTTCAGAGCAAGGGGCCATTGTAAATCCTGATACCAATTTTTCTTCAGTTTCTTGTGTACAAATAGTGCCTTTTACCCAAATATGTATTGTGTTATATGTAATGAATATTGCCCTGGAGGCCAATGTATACCTATCTCCTAGATCTGGATATAACACATGTCATGGAATCTAAGTGCTGTGCAAATACTGGAGTCTGTATTATCATTTGAAATGAATCTTTCATCTTTTGAGATTCTTAGCAAATATTTTAGCTATAAATACATGCAGAATTGCTGATAGCTTATTCAGAGCATGTAAGAACAAAGAACTAACTTTTTTTAAAAATTCCACTCTTATTCAATTATGTCAACATATATCAAACTAGCCCATCAGTGGGACTACTTATATGGATAGGTTTGCAGGATCAGTAGTGGTCCGAATCAGTGTTCAGCATGAGTAAGGGTTAGAAAAATCAGACCCAAAACAAGCAAATCCCAAACAAAAATGGAAATATAAAAGTCAAACAAGGAGCAATATGTAAACACATTTTTAAAAAATCACGTTTTAAAGCCAGGGAGTTCCTTAGCAGAAACTGTTGAAAATTGTAATGAAGATTTGTTTTACATATCAAATTTCCTGCTAATGCTATTATTTAATTTCCATTCCAGCTCCTGAACATGCTGCTTTGAGGAGAACAGACTATGCTTTTGAGGTAGATTTAATAAATACGTATATTTCTATTTAGAGAGAAGATTTGGTATGTTATATAACTTTAAGTGTGGCCTTTTAAAAAAGATATTTCAATTATTAAAATGGTGTATTCACAATTGAAGCATTTCGATTGAGTTCGGTGTAGTTATATTTCTAAAACAACTGTTCTTTAATTATTTTTGTAGATGGCTGTGTCAAATATCAGATATGGAGAAGGTGTTACTAAAGAAGTAGGCATGGTAAGCTCTTATCTGGTACATCTTTCACCTATGAAATGTTACTTTCCAATGAAATGATGATACTTACCAGCAACTGACATTAATTTTAACTGATTACAGAAATATTTGTATTGTACATCAAATTTAAAAGACTTAAGACTAAATAGCCTGTATATCGAACTGAAAATATACTTTTTTGTAACAAATAGTTATAATATGAGTTACACATATGCAACTATGTAGTAGTAAATACAAGTGTGGTGGTATCATTAATTATTATTTGTCTTGCCATAGCGCCTAGATAATAGTATTGAAACTTTCATTCTTAACCCATATATTCTGTTGTTCTTAATGATTAAAAAGAAGAAAAAAAAACTTTGTTGGGCTGAAAATTCCCAGTCTTCAGCCTATAAGTGAAATTTTGGAAACCTTTTAAAAACAATAAATAGGAGATTTAAAAATATTTCTCGGCTTTCCAGACCAAGAGAAAAATACATTTTTAATATAAAAAAATGTAGCACATGCATTTCTCTATTTGAATATACAATGCGCATGTGAAAAAGGAACCTAAAGGGAAAGACGGTGAGACCATACTAAACACTGCATACTGAGTGTGTATACCCTCTAGTGTGTGGAGTTCCTGCTCAGGGTAAGCCTGCTGAATACACTTCCCCTACAACAACAATTCTCTTCAACTTTTCAGTTTGTCACCTGCAGAAGATTTTACATAATCTTGAAGTTAATGGTGTGTCAAACTCAAATAATAAGAGATGTATAAACACATTCTGGATGAGATAAATTATGGAAATTGGTATCAGTTGCACTTGCAGGGGTAGGGGATAGATGTTGGAAACAGGCCACTAGAGTACTGCCAGTGACAGAAAAAGCCATATTCACTTGTTAGCACAGTACATAGCCCTGCCTTTCCTTTTAGATTCAGAGCAAAATTTCCATTTGCCCCTAGATTAGATTCCTTAACATTAAGAATTATTTAATAAAGATTAGGGCTCTGTTGTGCTAGATGTAGTCTATACTTGTAGTGAAAGACATTCCCTGCTCCAAAAAGTTTATAGTCTAATAGAGAAGACGGACAAAGTGGAGGAAAAAGGAAGTGTTATCAAGCCGTTTTATAGATGGAAAAAACGAGGCTTAGATATAATGGGCTTGATTCTTTGTTGCCCTGCACCACATAGTCATTTGCAATATTGTAAAATGGTTGTAAAATACCATCAGATCAGAATAGTAGCATTTTACATCAACTTTGCACGCTGTCAGGCAATTGAATTGACTTGTCCAGTGTCACATAGGAAGTCTCAACCAGAGATGGAGAATTAACTCAGAACTCCTGAATCCCAGCTCTGCCTTAGCATCAAGACCTCAGTCACTTAAGACCTAAGCTATTGCTCATGGAAATGATGGGAGAGTTTCCATTAACTTTATTGGGCATTGATTGGGGCCCTTAATTTTTGTTCACCTTGAGCTCTGATCCTGTGCCACTGAAGTCAGGGCTTTTCCCTCACCTTGCTATCAGTGGTGTAGGATGAGTCAAGTGTCATGATTAACTTCTTGTGTTTTGCACCGTCTTTGTTATTAGGTTCTGCAGTTATTACCCCTTCTTGGCACTTATGCATTGCCATTTTTAATTTCAATGTAAACACTGTAAATGAAATTGTTTTGTACATAGTAAAAATAAGTTAAATATAGCTGCTGACATTGGACAATAGTATTGATGACTGAATACTGTGCCATGATAAGTAAAAACTTCAGAATTTATGTAGATGATAGAATTCTATAGCAGTAATTATTGTAGTGAAGGCTGAGCTGGTATTCTATTTTCACATTCTTTCCAATCACTTATTTAAAAAAAAATTAATTTGCATACAGTGAGCTATATTTTATCAATGCAGTGTTAAATTTTTCAGATTTTAATTTTGTAGAATTAAGGAAAGTCAAGTGTTAGTCTTTATAGCAACCTAAACTTGGCCCCCTTGCAAGTATGTGTTGTAATAGGATCTTCAAATACATGATCACACAGTGCTGAGCAATGTGACACACTTCTTCACTCATGCTGCAATGCAAAGTTACTGACATATAGGAGACCTAGCTTCAATTCATAGACCCAGATGATCTGGTCCACTTTGTTCACATTATGTCAGAAAAATTAACTTTTACAGTTAGGCACATGCTCTGTTTAATCTGGGCTTTAGGTACTTGGTTTGTAGGCATTCTTTGAAAATCTAGGCTAGATCAATTCTCTGGTGTTGCCCTCTTAGACCTCCTGGGCTGTGTAAATAAATGTAATTGTAAAATACTGATTGAAATCAAAGATGATTTTCTTTTCTATAAACTTAACTAGCACCTATGTGGCTTTGGCTTGCTGGCTATTCATTCATGGGGGCAGCTACTAGTGTACTTCCGTTATTTTGCATGTGTCCTGAATTCTGTGTGCTTGAGTTATGTTTTAAACTACACCTTCTTCTATAACCGTATATGCATGTGTGAAACATTTTATTTTACTGTATAGATGTTATATACATTTGTGATGAAAGACCTTATTACAAATTTAGTATTTTGTATCAAATAATTCAGTTTAATTGGATTCGGGTTTAAATAATGTAGTTCTATATTTCAGACTTAGTTTTTTAATTGACATTGTAGGACCTGCAGAATCTGGGTGCTAGAAAAATTTGTGTGATGACAGATAAGAACCTCTGCCAGCTCCCTCCAGTAAAAGCAGTATTGAATTCCTTGACAAAAAATAGAATCACTTTTCAAATGTACGATGATGTCCGAGTGGAGCCAACAGATCAGAGGTACTTTTATTGGGTTTTTTTATATGCTTCCGAAAGCTTCTATTCTCAAAATATCTATTTAGGTTCTTATACATATCACTGTAGTATCTTTTGGTGCATCAGTATTGCAAAAACGAACCCCCAGCAATGAGTCTCAGAGCCCAGGTCAACTGACAGAAGCTCATGGGGCTCACGCTGCAGGGTTAAAAATAGCAGTGTAGACACTCACACTGGAGCCCTGGCTCTGAAACCTGGGGAGAAGAGAGGGTCTGGGAGCCTGGGCTCCAGTCTGAACTCAAATGTCTACTTTCACTGCTATTTTTAGCCCCATAGCATGAGCCTGAGTCAGTTCACTTGGGCTCTGAAACTTGCTGCTGCAGCGTTTTTTTTGCAGCGTAGACGTACCCATAGTGCATCTGATGTGTCAATGACATGTACATTGAGCTTAACAGTGTTTGCAGAAGTTTGTAAATTGCATGATTAGTGACAAAATCTTCTCTTCCTTCTAAGTTTCATGGATGCCATCACATTTGCTAAAAAGGGGGAGTTTGATGCCTATGTTGCTGTGGGCGGTGGTTCTGTAATAGACACTTGTAAAGCTGCCAACCTGTATTCATCCAGTCCTGAATCGGATTTCTTAGATTACGTCAATGCCCCCATTGGAAAAGGAAAGTCTGTTACTGTGCCTCTCAAGCCATTCATTGCAGGTAAAGAAGCAGAAGTGTGGTGTGTTTTTGTTTTGTTTTTTTCTTCCTTCAAGGCTCTGTGTAAGGTCTTCCTCTTGAAGTAAGTTTACCTTTGACCATTTAGCCCTCCCCTTGGGCCTGCTTCTGCTCCAGTTGAATTCAATTGAATTTTTGCCATTGATTTAAATGGGAATGGGATCTTCTTCTTCATCACCAGCGGCTCGTCTTTGAGTTAGTTATTTTACTCCTGTCGGGGGGTCAGAGGATGAAATGACTGCTTCTGTCTGATCCATTGGACCTAGATCTGTTAACTGGTTCTGGTATACAATACCAAACCAAAGTACGTTGTGATAGGAGGAATATAAAATACTCTGATCTGTACAGCCCACTAATAACTATATAATCCTTATGCTATGAGGAATGCATTTTATTGCTTATGTAATTGGACAGTGGTTTCTTTCCTTTTTTGATCACTGTGTGTTTTAAGGGTTCAGTATATCAGCATTGACTTACCTAGTCCCAAATATGATGATTGGTGACACATTTATCTAACCAGTTCATTACCTATTACATTCTGGTTTTAGGGCTTGTTCCAAAACCCATTGAAGTGATGGAAAAACTCTTGTTGACTTTAATGGGCTTGAATCATCTCTTAGTAACTGACACATTTCTTTGCTCATACCACCTTTATTATCTTCCATTTCAAACAGCCCTCCCTTTCTTTCACACTTATAAAACCACGTGCAATTGATCCCACGAGGTGGACAATTAACAAAGAATGGTGATTAGTAAAGTTTAAAAGCTGCTTAAATATACAAACCGAGGCACATTAAGCCCAAGTCATCATTGTTCCAGCTTCCAGATTTGAAGAGAGCTGCTTTTATTAACAAAATGTTCATTTGCTTCCACCAGGGATGAATACAACCTGGTTTAAGGTTGGATGCACACAGCAGTAGATGTTAATAGTAATTTAAAAGGTCCGTAGCATCCCTTGTCTTGCTATGCCTTTGTCCAGCACATAGCACTATGGAGCCACAAAACTCTTTATGGCTTTTGGGTGCTACCACGATACAAGTATGTAATAATCCTGGACTGCACCTATGCTAGAAAAGCCATTTCTAAAGTTGATAAAAATGCTGTGCTACTCTTTATATAACATTGTGCTTTGTTTTATGCTAAGTTTAAACTTAAAATACTATCTTCTTTGAGTGCACGTCCTACTCCTGGGATGCTCCCATAGTGCTATCAGTTGCGCTGTCAGCATATCCAAAGAGCATGACTGTGCAGAGTATATTTCCAAAAACTCTGACAGGTGAGTAACGTTTTCTTGTTGCATCATTACAATTGTCTGTTCTTTTTAAGTTCCCACGACAGCTGGAACTGGAAGTGAAACCACTGGCATTGCCATTTTTGATTACAAAGAACTAAAAGTAAAAACTGGTAAGACTTTGTCTATTACTTACCTAGACTCTTTTCTAAACTTGCATCATTTTCCTCTGCTATAAGATAAAGAAACACCTTCTGTAATGTCAGCTGTCTCATGTCACTGTATTCAACAGCTACAGACAAATCTCAGCAGATTAAAGCTTTCTCTCTTGAATGACGTTTTAAAAGATGTTAGCAATGATATGCATATATAATACGGCAGCTCACGATTTGAAGGCATAATGGGAAAGTAAAATCTTTGGTGGAATATGTTAAGTGCACAGGAAAATTCTGCTTATGTTTGGGTTCAGCCAATTGTTCCTTATTTCCTTTTTTTTGGTCTTCCTGTTTTTAATACCCCTAGTTCTTTGTTGTATAATTGGGTCCAAATGTTTGTTTTCCTCACTTCTCGGGACCTCATGCCAGCAGTGCAGCAAAAGAAAGCGACACTGTCTTCCTTTGACCTTTTCATCCCTGGAAAATAGGATTAAGGCTAAAATGTCATCTTAAAACTTTATAGCTAGTCTGAGATTTTGCTGTGGCCTTTTAACATTGGGTGGTTTTAATGTACCATGTATGCTGCAATATATGGTGGCCCAGCAGGGAAGATTAATGAGTTTTAACTCAGATTAGTTGTGATTTCAGTCAGTCTAAAGCATGTAAGTATTATTATTAGCATGTCTAAAGAGCCATCACGAAAGTATCAAGACACAGATACCAAATGCAGCAAAACATCAATTCATTCTAGAAAATGAACCAAATTTTCCTTCTGCTTGTCTGATGATTGCTTACTTGTGAGCAATTAGGTTAAAAAGCAGTGTGGCTTGGGCCATTCCACAATCACTTTGACAATGTAGCTGCTGGGGCATTATGGAGGGTTTCCAGCTGAGAGGCAAAGGGTTGCCCTGGGGATTTCGCTCCAGGCAAGGGTCACCACTCATGCAGGCTCCATGCTGCAGGAAACATTCTAGTCTCCAGTATAGCAGACCCCTTAAGCTCATAGAAGAACTACAAGTTTCCAGTTGATAACCATCCTGTGCCCTCGGATTTTTATTTGTGCATGCAAAGTCAGCTGGATTGCGGGGGCTAGTAACCCTGACCAAAGTCAATAAATGAGACAAATCAGAAATAAAGGCAAAGTTCCCACATTAGCTGGGAATGGTAAAGGGGTTCTAATAAGTAGATTGTCAAAGACTGGGATGTAGGCGGTCAGTTCTAGTGGTTAGAGCAGCAGTGGTGGTCAGGACTAGTGGTCGAAGTCTGAGTTGGGAGCCAGGGGTTGGAGCTGAAGGCAGTGAGGAGTCAGGCCACGGGTCAGAGTCAGTTGTTGGGGGTGGGGGCACAGAAGCAGGGATCTGGAAAGTCAGGAGGGCAGGAACAAAGCAGGGATCAGGATTCAGGTGGGAGGGCAGAGTCCAATGTAGAAGTCAGCCAGGAATTCACTTAGTTGCTCATACAACATCTTGGGCCTCTGTCTGGATTAAATAGTGAGTTTGAGCCAATCATAGAGGACAGATGTCTCCTCCAATCAGGAGCTTTATGGGTAGTGTCTCTGGTGAGCTAGAGTCCACCAATCCACATTCCTTGCTGATAGCAGTGAGCTGGTGAGTGTTGGCTGCAGACCTGGGTTCGAGACCTGCAATCCTTGTACAAGTGTGCAGAAACGATTGGTGAATCAGCATCTGAATTATTTTCCACCAAGTCTGACTTCTTTGTTTGGAAGGAATCAATTTCTGTTTCTGCTGGTTGACAGTCTACTCCTTCTCCTATGCTAGGACGGAAAATATGGATTGCTGTAGGGCTGAGTGGATAATTCAATTTCTGTGTCCATTCAGTCTTTGTATCTTCACCCTTCTGCTGAGTCTGCCAGTGAGGGTGCACTTCTTGGGGATGTAGAAACCTGGGACAAGATGAAGAGCATAAGCTCATTTCATTTTAGGGTCTTCATCAGCCAGCATTTAGTAGCGCCCTTCAGCAACCAACCTTCCTAAGATGGATTTGATTTAGAGGTGAAAAATCTGTCCCATTACCTGTGTAATTCAGACCCCCAGAAAGATTGTCTTTAAGACTGATAAAGTGAATATTTTTCAGAATCTTGGTCAGTTTTCTCAATAGAATTTAGATGCATGTGCATTTCAGGCTCTCCCTTTCCTTCTTTTATTGTTAATGGCAATCACTTGTCCTGAGACTAACTTTTCTTTTACAATTTGAGGATTAAGACTCTCTCTTCTGTGCTGTTTATTGACAATCCTTTTTATTAACACACTTTTATAATTCACATGTTTTAGGCATTGCTTCTAGAGCCATTAAGCCCACATTGGGTATGATTGATCCTTTGCATACAATCCATATGCCAGAGCGAGTAATGGCCAACGGTGGCTTTGATGTGCTTTGGTAAGTAGTCTATGTGGGGTGCTGCATTTGCAGGGAGGAATCATTTTAACTTAGAAAAACAAATACGGTACTTTAGAGGGAGAAAAAGACCATTTTCCCTAACATGTCTGTTTTCAGTCTGTCTCAGTCCCACCTTCTTGTTTCTTCAATGCACCATTCCCCTCCAGTCCTTCTCACCCTTTGAAACAAATCCAAGTGCCTCACTCAGTTGTATAAGATGAAACATACGTTGGATGTATGGACCAAAATACCAACTATCAGAAGTGTGAATTGTTGAGGCCAGCTTTGAAGGTTTAAATGCTTTGCTGGAGCAAAGGCAACACATGGCAAACCTAATTTAGGCTGTCTGACAGTCATCTGCTTCTCATGAGCAGAGACTAGAATAGCAGGGACTTTAGAGGTCAGGACTGAAGCACACTGACAAACCTTTCTGTGGAAGTCTGTGAGGTGCTGAGCGCTGCAGACAAGGTCTCAATCTCCCTCAACTCACAAGACTGGCCCAGTTTGCGTTATAGCTGCTCCAAATCAGTGCTTTTATTATGTTGCTTTGCACAAAAATCCTTCAAAGTTTTGAAAGATACATTGGAACAATCATAGATTAAGTATTTTAACTGCAGAAGATATGCAGAAGATTGAATTCATTGATATGGCTGCTTGTTTATGCAGACACACCTTAAGGAAATAGCATGTTAAAATAGGATGACAAATGTATTGAAAGTTATATTTGTCATATTTCTCAAACTATTAGCTGACTATAGTGTCTGGAAAAATTCATTATTTTTAATGGAGTTTAGTTATTTATTTTTTAAGCTCTAAATGGTTTGTCTGTAATGCTTTTTGATTGGTTAAAAATGTAAATAATGCTTTCGTTTCATGACTGCCATACCTAGGAGACTTGTCCATCCAGTATTCTTGATTATCATACTCTCAATTTTTTAAGGTCAGCCTTTAAAAGAAGATAATGATAGTCCTGGAGTCTTTAAATCTCTCTTGTCCTGTAAGAAGGGAATTCCCCCTTTTTAGGAGCTCAATGTTGTTCAATGGAACTGAGCTTGTAAAATGCCAAATCCCTTGCAAGACAGATTGTGTATAAGAGAAAAATAGAACCTTTCCGTTTTCAAGTATTTCTTCCTTTTAGCCACGCACTAGAAGCGTACACTGCTCTTCCTTACAAGATGCGCAGTCCCTGCCCTTCAAATCCAATCAACCGGCCTGCTTACCAAGGCAGCAACCCTATCAGTGATGTCTGGGCTGTCCACGCACTGCGCATTGTGGCAAAGTATTTGAAAAGGTAATGTATGCCTAGCAACGTTTCACCTTGATGATAGGTGTTCAGGATCAAACCTGCCAGGAAGAATGCTAGTGAGGACCTGAGTGCTAGACTCTGAGGATACATCTACACAGCAAATAAAAACCCATGGCTGGCTTGTGCCAGCTGACTTGGGATTTTGGGGTACAGGACTATTTCACTGCTGTGTGGACATCTGGGCTCAGCTGGAGCCCGAGCTCTAGAACCTTCTAGGTTCCTGAGCTCGGGTTGCAGCCCAAGCCTGGAGGTCTACACAATGAAACAGCCCTGCGGCCTAAGCCCCGCAAATACAAGTCCGCTGGCACGAGCCAGCCATGGGTTTTTCTTTGCTGTGTGGACATACCCAGAGATTAGGTGAATCACTATATTAGGACATCATTTTCTATCCTAGACCGTGGATTTGTTCCTAGCAAGGCAGAAAATGCCCAGTAAAATTGGAACTAGGTTTGGCTGAACAAAGTTGAACTTCAGGGGTGACTTTTTAAAGCAATGCATGAGGATTTAGTTGAGAATCCCCAATGTATAGTCATGAGTTGCACAGCTAAATCCTAGAGCAATATACCTCTTAATATTCACCTTTCCATAACAACCTTAGGCAGGACACATAAGTACTGCTATCATCTATCTCTATGGCTTTCAATGTAGTGAAAGGACATTTATACAAAATACTATGCAAGTACATCAAGGTGAAGTAAACGTTCACCTGTGAGGTGTTAAAATTATATGTATGTTTGAAAGTAGCTCATTTAGGGTACAGGCCAAATGGAGAGGCTTTTCTTGGGAGATGAAGATCTAGCCTATGAGTAACTTTCAGCTGTTCTGTTTTTTATAATCTGAGAATCAACACTTTTCCATCTAAAAGGCTTTTATAGCACATAGTTATCCTGACATCCTATTTATTATACCTTTAGGGTTGAATTTGCCCATGAGAGTCTTTCTGTATCATCAAAGTCCTGAAGCAGATCAAGGAGGGAGGAGGGGAGAGTGGCCAAATCCTCTGAAGGGGGTCTCCATGCCAGCACCAAATCAGATGCTGTTGAGGGAAGAGCTGGGGGAGATCTGGGATCTGCACTTATGCTAGTAGGCAGGAACCCCTACACCGGGGAAGGGAAGGAACAGTGGCCGTAATTCCAGTTTCTAAACCATAATAAAAATTGTAATGTTTTGGAAGATCACCCAGACCAGAAAGGTCTTGTGTCACCACCTGTCCTGCAACCCTGAGTGCTGCTGTGCTGTGCAGCTTTAGCTCAGAGCCCTGGCACCAGCAGCCTACTCACAGCACCTTCCCTCCCCCCAGCTTCCACCAGCCTGGTTACTTCTTGCTGGGTGACACCAACTCTCCTTCCAGCCCTGAGTCTCCCCAGAACCGTCTCCCCTGCAGTGCTCAGCCCCCCTCACTGGACCCTTACAGACATTATCAAGTTCGCTGCCTCCAAAGAGACAGAGCACACGCCAGCCTGGTGGCTTGTCTGAAAACTCACGGTTCAGTTTAACTCTCAGCACGGAAATGGTTTTGTGATAAAGCAAAAATAAGTATATTAACAAAGTGGTGTGATTACAAGTAAGAGTGAAAAGAGATAGGAAAGGTTACAAATAAAACCAACATCAGACTAAAACTTTCTAGTAACTAAAACTTAATCTCAGCCTGTTACAATCTTTGTCTAAGCAGTTTTCTTTCTTACAAGTTGCCAGCCTCCCTAGCCCAACATTCCCAGAATCAGAGTGCTGTTGCCTAAGTGACAGATAACTAAAATGTCTCTTTGTCCCCCTTCCATTACCAAAAATGCATTGTTTTGTCCCCACCGTCAGGGTGATCTTCTGCTGTTCTACCCTTCCTGTTGACTTCCAATTCCCCTACTGATGTGTGTAAATGGGCCTTCCATTGTTTTGATTCCATAAAGCTTAATTTACACTGGAGACAGGTAGATGCTGCCTTCACTCCTGGCTGATAGACAACCGGTTCTCCCTTTTGTTTGGTCACAGATTTCAGAGCATAATATTAATAGGTATCAATAATTCCCCATACAGTGCTAATACATACATTTCACAATGATATTAATCCCCAGTGCATCACCGTCTTTCGGAAAAAGCCTTTCTCAATACACGTTTGCAATACAGTAATACTGTATACAGTCAGTTGATTCAATTGCTTATTCTTTGGAGTTCAGTCCCCTGTTCTCCCCCGGGGCATCTGGACCCTGATCATCACAACAATCATGGAGGACTGTGTCCCTGTAGGACAGGGGTAGCCAACCTGTGGCTCTGGAGCCAGGTGTGGCTCTTCAGAAGTTAATATGCGGCTCCTTGTATAGACACCGACTCCGGGGCTGGAGCTACAGGCGCCAACTTTCCAATGTGCTGGGAGGTGGATGCTCACTGCTCAACCCCTGGCTCTGCCACAGGTCCTGCCTCCACTCTACCCCTTCTCCCCCTTCCTTGCCCCCCAAGCCTCCTGCAAGCCACAAAACAGTTGATCAGGAGGTGTGGGGAGGAAAGGAAGGGGCAGGGCTGCTGGTGGGTAGGAGGTGCTGGCAGCGGGGGAGCTGATGCGAGGAGGCTGCTGACGTATTACTGTGGCTCTTTGGCAATGTACATTGGTAAATTCTGGCTCCTTTGCAGGCTCAGGTTGGCCACCCCTGCTGTAGCAGATTGCAGACTCACTGTTGCAGCGCCTCCTGCTGGTCATCTGGGAATTAGCTCGATTCCAGACTCAGAGTGCTCCCCTGCTGGCCGGTGTCTCTCTTGCCTCAGGCCGTGTCCCTCCTGAACCCCAGTGCCCCTTTCCCTTGGGCTTCTTCCCACTGCAGTACCCCTACACTCTGGGTCTCCTCTCCCAAGGGAAACCCCAACTCTCTAAGCCCACTTTGCCTCAGTGGCTACTTCCAGTCATCATCTAGCCCCCTTTCCCTGGGGCAAACTTCAGTCTGTGATGGCCACTTATCCCTGGCAAGGGGGTTGGACCTGCTGCCTTTGTTGGCCCAGCCATCTCTCTGCAGCCACAGTACCTCCTTTGGCCTTCAACAAGGCCTCAGCCTGGGGACTTGCCAGGCCAGAGCTCCCCAGCTCTGCCTGCCCTTCCCCAACACTGCTCTGCTTCAGGTACCCTATGCTCCTTCAGGCAGCTAGGTCCTTCCCACTCCAAGGCTGGAGTGAGACTGACCCAGCTCCTCCCTTGGCCCTTATATCAGGACCAGGTGTGGCCTGATTGGGTGTGGCCACAGCTGTGGCAGCTCTTCACCCCTTTTCTAATTGGGGCGCAGCCACAGCCCTCTCCATGGGCTGCTTTTAACCCCTGCTCTCCTGGAGTGGGGCAGCCACCCCACTACAATCTCATTTACACAACTCCTGTGCGGTGAAGGGTAAGTTTTGCCTTTACTGAAGCAGTTTAGTGTAAACAGACTTTCTCTTTGATTCTCTTTCTATCTGATCCTTTGCCCAGCTCTTTTTCCTTTTTATTTTAGTTCCAATTGTATTACCCCCAAATGAGCATTTTCCCCTCTCCTGAGTGTGTCAATGCAGATATGGATTTCTTAGTGTTCAATGTTTGTGCACAGAGCTGTCAGAATGCCAGATGATCATGAAGCAAGGGCTAACATGCACCTAGCAAGTGCTTTTGCTGGCATCGGCTTTGGAAATGCTGGTGTTCATCTTTGGTGAGTAAAGGATGTGTGTCAGCCCCTTTCTAAAACCCTGTTTCTTTAGTGTTTGTTTCAAATTGCGTAGGAAGCTTTCAGAAGAGCAGTCCCTGAGCTAGTCATGTGATAAGATGCTTTGGGCCAGATTTTCATACCCTTTTCATGTGAAAGAGTGACCTTTATGTCATGAGTAATCCTATTGAAGTGGATAGGACCCTTTATGGAGTAAGGTGGTACTTGCTATTCATAAGAATAACACAGTCCAGTCTTATGAAAGTTTCTAGGACCAAAATTTGACCTACTTTACCTTGCTTGTAGGCACAAGTTGCATAATGTTTTTCTTTTTTTATATAAAAAAAATCAAATGTCAGTGTTCACTCTTCTAAAAATAAATAATATGTTTTAACTCTCTCAGTTGTGCAGCCCTGTAATAAACACCAATAACACCCCTATAATAACAAGCTAGTGAACATACCCAGAGGAAAAATCTTCTGCCTTTTGTGAGTCAAGGCCACATGCAATAAAACTTGTTACTGGGTTAATTGTTTTGCAGGCTAAAATGAGCTATAATTATTTAAAGCTCTTTAATTATATCCACAAAAATGTTAATACCCATCCAAATGAGCTAATGACGGTCACATCTTCAGTTCACTAAAGTACATATGACTGTTCCTATTGAAGTCAGTGGCACCACTCCCATGCTCATAGTTACATATGGGCTTAATGTGTTGAATCAAGGCCTAAACCCAAAATTCTATAAAAAATCATTGCAACTTCTTATAAATATTAATCTATTCTGAACTCGTCTCTGCACTCCTTTGGTTTGATCAAGTAAAATCCCCTTTGTAAATAAACTTCCAAAACTTTCCTTTAAGCACTGTTAGCATGATAAGAAGCTCCCAGATTTTGATAGTAAGGTGAAAAATGTCTACAGTACTTTGAGCAGACCCCATTATCCCAGTATCTGAACCCTTCATGATCTTTTAATGTGTGAGGTAGAGAAGTGCTGTGATCTCCAGTTTATAGATCAGGATCTAAGGCGCAGAGCAACTAAGGGAAGATTTTTGAAGTGTTCCCATTGGCTTCAGTGGGACTTAAGGTCCTAAATACATTTAAAATTCTGTCCCTCAGTGACTTGTCCAAAGTCACACAGGAAGTGTTACAAAGCAGGGAGTTGAACTGAGGTCTCCCGAGTCCCAGGCTCATTCCCTGACCACTTTCTTTCTTCTCCAGCCATGGAATGTCTTACCCTATTTCTGGCTTGGTGAAGAGTTACAGAGCAAAGGATTATAATGTCGATCATCCTCTGGTGGTAAGAACTGATTATTTTTATTTTCCTACATATTCCTAGCTCTTATACTTATCTTACATTAACAAGTTTTAAATTGTTAGCCTAACAAATTTATTGTGGTAGCAGTGAGAAGTCTGTCTAATGTGCACTGTGTTTTGTTTTTCTCCAGCCACATGGTCTTTCTGTGGTACTCACCTCCCCCGCAGTATTTACTTTCACAGCAGAGATGTGCCCCGAACGGCACTTGGAGGCTGCAGAGATACTAGGTATGAATCTCTCTTCATAAAACTTACTGGTACAAATCAAGTTTGTGACCGGGTCCCAATGGGGGCCAGCTATGATCACTCAATTAGGGTGAACTGCAAAGAATGGGGCAGACAAACCCCAAAAAGCTGGTAGATATTCCAATACTTAGATTTACCAAGCCAGCATAAAACAGCTTCTTTATTACCTCACTGTTTACTCAGAAGTCCAAACAACACAGTTCCCTTAAAGTGATCCAGCCTCAGGCCTCCATCTAGGTACCTAAGTCAAATATGATGAAGATTCCTGAAAATCTTATTTGTCACATAAAAGAAAAGGAACAGACACATTACCTCCCAGGTTATTGAATATTCCAGATCTTACCCAAATACACACTACAGCCAATTCTGAACAACTAAACTAAACTTTATTAAAAAACAAAAGAGAGAGAGAGTATGGTTAAAAGATCAATATATATACAGACATAAGTTCAGTTCATTTAGGTGCAGATTTATATCTGAGATGGTGAGCTTTGTAGTTGCAAAGAGTTATTTTAGATATAGTTCATAGGCTATAGTCCAATGTCCAAACATCATATTCAGGGCATACCAGCATAACTGGGACCTCATTCTTGCGACTCAAACTTCCCCTGATAAAGCCTAAGCAGATCTGAGATAACAGAATCAGGACCCAAGGATCTTTTCTCCAATTTCATGTCCTTTTTGAGAAGCTGAGTTCAAAATCTAATTAGCGTGACTTTGAAGGCAGTCCCTCACTGGCACTTAGCTATAGAATTAACATAAGGCCATTTGCTGTTCCTCCACCATTCTCAGTACATTTCAAAGAGAGATGAATACAGAGATATCCCATGTTTACAATTCGTTTAAATGCTAGGATGTTCTTCGGATCTCTGATTTATCAGAATACAGCATAGACAGGGACTGTTGATTATATCTTTGACCCTACTCATATATATGTAAAAACAGAAAAACACAAACATTATCTTCCCACATGTCTTTTGAGGATTATTTATTTGCAGGATGTTTTACCCTTTCTAGCCATGCATCACAAAGTTCTTTCAAAACTAGTTTTCGGGGGCGGGGGGTGGAATCTCGATATATAAAGAACTAAAAAGTGGGTTGTGATAGTTCAGAACCTAAAAATTAGGGCTAGATCCTGGAGTCTGGGTGGGCACAGCACAAGGGGGGATAGTTTGTGTAAAGATGGGATAAAGCTCACCTTTGTCACTTCCCCCAATCCTGGATCCATGGGTCTCCAGGCAGAAGTTAAAGGAGCCTGTAGGTTTCATCTTCTGTCTTTTTAGATCTCAACTTACACTCCAAGGGGCCAACACTATAGTGAGGAAGTGGTGCAGCATAAGGACATCCCAGCCATGCTCCCCTTTCCCCTGGCCACTCTTCTTATGCTGGAAAGTTAGGTCATATCAGAACGTCTACTCTAGCTCTGTATTCCCACTTGTTCCATCTTTGCTCTGGGGTGATCATCCTGCAGCTGGGTGTGCTGGCTCACAGGCAGGATCTGCTGGTAATGTAGCACGTGACGGCAGAGGAGCTGACCTTAGAAATCTTCTTTCTAGCTGGAAAACTTTCAAATTGAAAACAACTCATGTATGAAATGAAGATTAGCTTGATTTCATTTAGCAGAGATTAGTCATGACTGATGTCTCGGTGTGTAAGAAAGGAAGACACTTAGGAGTAGATAGTATAAAGCATAGGGAGTTTTAAGTACTTGCATCTGCATTAGCTAAAAGGAGGTGATTATAAAACAAATACAATTAAACACTTGCAAGCAGGAAACATGTTGAAAGAGGAAATATTTTCTTGCACAGTGAGCAATTAACCTGCACAACTCATTGCTACCAAATATCCAGAGACTAAGAGCTTGGTAAGTTTCAAGAAAAGATTAGACCTTTAGATGGATTGTGAGAATGTCTATACTTACTTTAAAAAGGATATATACAACATTAGAAGGGATTTAGACACTTCTGCTTCAGAACATATGCCGCCCATTGACTCATGGAGTTAGAAAGAATCTTCCTCTATTGGCAGATGATTCTGTAATTGCGGGATATGGGGTTTCTTACACCTTTCTCCAAAACAATTGTTATTGGCCACACTCAGAGATAGGATACTGGACTAGATGGACAAATCATCTGATTATATATATATATATAGCAATTCCTACGTCACTACAAGAAGCCCTTCAATAATAAACTATAACTCAAACGGTAATACTCTGTCTTATACATTGTCTGACAAAATACTAAAAGTATATATCCTATATGGCTAGCTCAGAGTATCTGGCATTGCATTTCTTAGTTACATTTGACTTCCTCAATGGAAATTCAACTGGTTACTATCTGCTTTGCTGTTATATAAAGGATTCTGTATAAAATGAATCAAGTGTGTATAAGTGAACTTGTTGATTCTCATCTTGGGTATTTACTTTGGAACCATAATTCAGTGTCCAAGTGGCTGCAGTAGTTGATTCAAATATGTTAAGTTGCCAAACACCATGCCTAGCAGTAAGGTAGTAACAAACAGCCATTTTTATGTGTATGTACAGCTGCAGATTTGAGTACAGCCAAATAAAAGCTTAATGCCTCTCCTAATGGAAATAGGCGGGTGTGGCCATAGATTTATTGCAGTAAAGGAAATGTAAATGCAGCCTGAAGAGTGATGCATTCTTTGGTTAGCAAAAGACTGGTCACTGGAACAATAACATTTGGGATGTTTTTCATCACCTTTTTAGTCTGTCTTTTCAGACTTCCTCTTCTCTTCCTCATTCTTTTCTTTCCTTTCCTTCTCTTTTGCTACTATCTGATCATTCCCTGAAGCCCTTATATTCTAACTGCCCTTTATACTGCAAAACAGAGAATGGCCATTGACTGCGTGACAGTAATTCCAGTAGCATGAAACTTCATATGAGACTCCATCGTGCTTCATTGCCTAATCCCTTATAGCTACTGTCATCTTGCTACTTTACTATCCAAACATCTAAGCCCCTGAAATGAGTTTGTTGTCCTCCCATTAGCTTTGAACTGTTTTGACCGTTGCACTGAGTTCTTGGAGAACCAGAGTGCATTTTCCTGTACTTATGTTTCACATTTACTCATTTTTCAGTAAACTGCATGAGACAAGTTCAGTTCTGGTGTAACTCCATTGACTTCATTGAATTTACACTAGGAATGAATTTGGCCCAAATCGTTAAAAATAAAACTTGGGGTGTTTTTCTTGCCTTTATGCATGTACATCTTTCCCATTTCTAATGGAGCTATGGACACCCAAGGAGGGAGGGGGAATAGCCTTTTTATAAGAAACATCTGTAGCTTTTCCATAAATGTTGACTCTTTCACCTCCTTTTCATAGCTGTTTCTAGGACTGTAATTCCTCATCTTCTATCTAATCTACCTATTTATTCTACTCTATTTTATTATATCATACTAACTAATATATTGTCCAAACACCTGAGGTAGCTCCACCCTTCCCTCTGCTCCCCCTTCCTCTCTTTGAATGCTTATCAACATAAAATTGAGAAGTGGGAGGGAATCATTAGTCATTGGTTCACACATCCTCTAGATGTCAGCAAACTCAAGGCTTTGAAAAAATGAGTATATAGCACTTAGCCATAATATTCATTTTTAGGGACAATCCACTGACACTGATCTGCTCTAACTTCCTTTCCACCGCTGCTTCCAACAATTAGTCTGACTGAGAAGTGCTTTTCCAGGCAAGCACAGTGGGAGAGGAAGTTAACTTGACAGGGCAGTTAGTCTTTCTAGCAGCAGTGAACTTGTCTCTTCTGATTTTGTTTTATTCCATCTCTACAAACTAGTCTAACTGCAAAATGAAGAGAGAGATTCCCCTTTTTTATTTGGGGTTGCCTTTAGCGAGCAGGCTGTTATATGTGGATATATGCCGCTGCTATTATGACTAAATCCAGACCAGCTTCCTCCTCTCTCTCCACCCTACAGTTAAGGCTTTGTCTTATTTTAGGAGCTGACATCCGCACTGCCAAAATCAAAGATGCTGGGCTTATTTTGGCAGACACGCTCCGGAAATTCTTATTTGATCTGAATGTTGATGATGGCTTAGCTGCAGTTGGTTATTCTAAAGCAGATATCCCTGCTTTAGTCAAAGGCACTCTCCCTCAGGTAAGACAGAAAGCACAGGTGATTCTTCTTAAAAAGCAAACTTTTAAAATGTGTTCTTTTAAAATAAATGTTCCATTTAGCAGTTTTAAATGGAGAGAATGATAGAGAAAGTCAGTTCTCTTCTCCTAGTACAGATCAGGTTTTCCTTGCAGTGAGATTGTGTGTGTGTGTGTGTGTTGTTTGGTCTTCATCTATCATTAATCATCTTCAAAAGGACAGGCTAATTATCAGAGCTGGTCAAATAATCCAAGATGCACATTTTTTCAGGTGGGAAAAGGAACATGTTTTTATAGAATTTTTTGTGAAAAATGTTCCCATTTTTTACCTAGCTGTTCTAATTATATAGGCAAGTAAGTTTCTATCTGAATCTTTTATAAGACTGCTATGTGCTAAGAATGATTAAACTTGCTTTGCATTAGATTTTCCCTACCAAGGAGTTTCAATACTCTCCTAGATGGCTTTGTTCCACTGCCCTCCATCTGAATTTGAACTAATGTCCTCCTGGAATGAAACAGTTTACACTTTTAATACCCTTTACATTTTTATACTCACAAAAAACACTTCAAGATGAACTGAAATTAGAGGAAAATTCATTAATTCCCAAGTAAATGAGGACATATGAAGATTTGTCATGCTGAAAAAAATAAAAAATGTTCACTTTCTTAAACATCTATAAACCTCAAAGCCTATTACAAAAGATGTCCTCATTCCCATTTTACAGGAGGGGAAGTGACTTGATCAAGTTGTCAAACTGATTAGTGGCAAATTTGCAATAAAACCGAGGTCTCTTGCTCCCAATCTGATGCCCTGCCAAATGTGTGTGACAGGCCTTTTTGACAGGTTGTATTGATAAATATGTTGGTCCTGTAAAATATTACTTTTTACAGATAATTATAAACACAACATCCCAAGGAGGTATATTTTTTGTTGTTGTGTTGCTGAGGTTCACCTGTGGCTTGTTTTTTTTTTTTTTTCTCATCTGTAACTGATTATTAATTCAGAAGCCCATCTTAATTTACTGTCCTTTTACAGCAGTAATTAGTGATTGCATGTGTAACAGGGTGAGGAAATGTGTTTTCAAACCCTGATTTAATATATAAAATATAATGTGGTCCAAATTCATTTGCTACTGCCTGTGTAATATATTACCTACAAGGGGATTTCAAACAGTTAACTCTCTGATATTTTTTCTTTTGATCCAGCCATCAGTTTTCTTTGGAAGACCAACACTACCTATTAATATTCGCAAAATACCTTGGTCCAGATTGAGACCACAAATAAACAAACACTCCCAAGAGTACTACCACTATAAAATGCATGCCGCAGAGAAATAAAATGATCAACAGGTTTTAGTCAGCCGGTTTGGAGGTTTGAAACCTCGGAGCATAAATGTTTACACTTCAAATAGCTCATTTTTGAGAAAACCTGTTGAAAATGATCCTGCTTATGACACAGCAAGGAAATCTGGAGAAGAAGTTTATGTTCCAGAATAATGGCTGGTCCTGTGTGTGTGGTCTGGTTGGGGGGCGGGAAGGATGGATTTGAAAGGAGACGTCAGAAAGGGCCTATTTGCTAGCCCCACCTCGCCTCCATGTAGACATACAAGAGACAGCTATAATTTGGCTGCAACCACTGATGAGCACCAGGGATGTGGATGACTAGCCTTGGCATGAGAATTTACCAGCTCAGAGAGGCAGAGCCACAGTTCCATTCTCTGTGTACAGGCAATATTACCAGGGCTGTGTTAAGGGAATGCAAACTGCATCTATTTAAAGGTATAGTAAAAGCTTCTATTCATTGCACTCCATCCAGAGCCATTGGGAACATTGTGGCCCTTTATAGTTGTCATGTCTCCCATCATCTGCCTGGACAGGTGTTCTTAGCCCATCTGTGCACTTCACTGATGGGCAGGAAAATTGGCCTGATGACACCATTGAGCACCATAAATAACTAATTTTTTTAGTGGTAAACTAGTGGTAAACTTAGGTAGAATCTTAGTTTTTGTCCTAAGTAATGTGAAGCCTTTTTTTAACACTATGTAAGGCGTGGAGCTTTTTCTCTATACCTGGGATCTCAAACTCAAATCACGAGGACCACAGAGGCCACATTGGCCCCAGGGCCACATCACTTTTCATACAACAATACAAAAGCGTAATCAAAAATGAAAAAAATAAGAGTAATATAGTATGCTATTAAAAGTCAATGTATTAACTTTTTAAAAACTGGAATGCGAAAAGTCAGTGCTAATTTTGACAGTCATTTCATTTTTGACCACTTAGCTGGCAGCGTTTTGCATGAACCAGAGCATCAGTATTTGTTTTGTCTCAGGATATCAAACCTATCTCAGTGTTGCTTGCAAATGTTCATTAGTGAGCCTTGTTTACCTTCATGGAAGAGAAAAACTGTTCACACATATATATGTACTTCCAAACATTGCCATTACCCTTGCAGAAGCAGAGAATGACATAGGAAATCTTTCTTGTGAAAGAAACCAGTAGAATTCTGGAATTCCAAAATCTGTCGACTTCTGCTTCAAAATGGTGTCACACTGAAGCTCCACTAACTCCATCTGCGTTTCCTCTGCAACATTGACAATTTCTGCAACAAATGGTGTGGAAGAAGGTTGAAAATGTGGTTCAAGTGCCTTGAAATCTTTAAACCGCGCATCAAACTGTTTGTGTAAGTTAGAAATGATCTCTGCATATTCTTTCAAGGATTTGAGTTCAAGTTTTCCGAAGGCATTCTGAGTTGAGAAATAGACCAAATTGCCAGCAGTCAGCTGTTTTCCCCCACAAAGTACGCTTGACTTTGAATGATTTAATACTATCATACATCTGTGTTATCACCTGTTTTCTACCCTGAAGCTTCAAGTGCAGTGCATTCAGGTGATCAATTACATCTGTTAGAAAAGCAAGGTTGCAGATAAAAGTGGAATCAGCAAGCTGTGGAACCTCCTTGTTTTTCATTTTCATGAAGGAATCAATCTCCTCTCTAAGTGCAAAAAACTCTTCAAAACATTTCCACAATTCAGCCATCTAATTTCAGTGTGATACAGAAGTTCCCCATATTCACTCTCCATACTTGCTAGAAAAGAAGTGAACTGTCTGTGATTCAGCCCTTGTGCATGTGTAAAATTAATGGTTTTAACAACTACATCCATAACTTCCTTCATTTGTAGACTTTTACTACACAGAGCTTCTTGGTGCAAAATGCAGTGTATACTGGTGAAGCTAATTCCTGGTATATTGAGGCTGTTCAGTTTGGTCTTCAATAATCCAACCACACTAACGTTTTCAGAGCACATTGATGGCGCGTCATCTGTAGCCAAAGATACAAGTTTGTTCCATGGCAGCGCAGCTTTTTCAGTGCACTCTTCCAGTCCTTGAAATACGTCGCGTCCCATTGTGGTACCCTTCAGTGGCATTAAGTCTAGCAATTCTGCAGTTGTATTCAAATTACAATCTACACCTCTAATGAACACTGCACACTATGCAGTATCTGATGCATCTGTACTCTCATCAAGAGCAACTGAAAATGCTTTGAAGTCTTTTGCCATTTGAATCAATTGTTTTTGAACATTATCTGCTAAATCAGTTATCCTGCAGGCAACTGTATTGGCAGACAAGCTTATGCCTTCAAAAACTTTCTCTCTATCAGGACATAAAATTTCACTGGCCTTCATAAGGCATTCTTTTAAGGATAGGCCTTCTGTAAAAGGTTGCAATGATTTAGTTATCATTTTGCTTATCACAAAACTTGCTCTTAATGAATCTTCGCTAGACTTGTTAATCTCTGAAAATAAATTTCTTTGCTTGGCAAATGCTGCTTTAAGTTGCCGAACTTTTTCCTCTCAGGTTTTTCAGGCGAATGCATCCTATTTTTCACGGTGCATCGTGTCGTAGCGCGAACCCACGTTATACTCCTTGGGAACAGCAATCGTTTGCTGACAAATAAGGCATTGAATTTTATCTTTTGTCTCTGTGAAAAAAATATAAATTCTCCCGTTTGTCTTGGAAAACTTTTTTTCTTCCATTAGTTTTTTTGACGCCGAAGTCATTTCCGAGAGGTTTTAATAAAATATAAACACTCAGTAATGCACCTCACTCAAATGACAAAACACACATTTACTTTCAGAATTACTTCAGTTCAAGATGGCAGTATCATCAGAAAGACTAACTAAGTAAACACACTTAAAAATAGGGCTCGATATCGTACATTGACTGTTCTAAACACGCCTCTACCCGGATATAACGCTGTCCTCAGGAGCCAAAAAATCTTACTGCATTATAGGTGAAACCACATTATATTGAACTTACTTTGATCCACCGGAGCGCGCAGCCCCACTCCCCAGGTGTGCTGTTTTGCCACGTTATATCCGAATTCATGTTATATCAGGTCATATTATATCGGGGTAGAGATGTATGGATTTACAGGTAAATTGTGACCATGATGCAGCGCACTGTCCTCCATGTTTTTTGGACAACAATTCATATAGTGCATTGGCCTTTTCACTGTACTTGTATAATATTATACGAGAATCGCACTTCACAATGAATATTTTTAATAACAAATATTAGCAGTAAATAAATTTCATCATAAACAATAATCCTCATTGATTTTTCCCCATTCAACAATCTCGACATTATATAAACAATGATGCCAATGTACATTACCTTTCAACAAGTTCCTTCTTATTCCCAATATGCTTCAATTCCCAACACTGTAACCATCTTTTCAGCTGGATTTTAGAGTGCTTTTCAATTAAAGAATGTCAGTTTTGCACCTGGAACATCATTTTCAGTTAATGTTATTGCATAAATTCATTACCAGCTATTGTTAGCAGTATTTTTGCTAAGAATCAGTCCCTGGCCGTCTGAAAGTTTATCTGCTCTATTCTTAAAATGATCAATGACATATGACATTCGTGTATGGTATCAAGCCCTATTTGCATTATTAAATATTTTACAAATTCTGGGTGTCGTTGTGGGCCACAGGAACCCACGTGTTTGAGACCCTGCGCTATACTGTACCTGTTCTTTGCCTAAAAATGATCCAGCCATTTTCAAGGACAAAGCAAGAGGAAAATATGTTGGCCTTGTCCATGTAAATTCTGCCATCCTTTTCTCTGGAAAGCTCTAGTTCCTTTGTACTTTGGAGCAGAGGCTTGAAATCTGGCAGGCAGCAGAGCCGGCTTTAGGAAGCGTGGAGCCCAATTCGAACAGTTTCAACAGGTCCCCAGCAGGGATGACTTAAAAAAAAAAGAAAAATCACCACATGGGGCTTGTACTCACAGGCGTGCTCCGAGTCTTCGGCAGCACCTCGGCAGCGGGTCCTTCACTCACTCTAGGTGTTCGGCGGCACTGAAGGACCCGCCACTGAAGTGCTGCCGAAGATCTGGAGCTAGCAAAGTACCCGCCGTCGAAGTGCCGCCAAAGTCCCAGAGCACTGCTGGGTGAGTAAAAATTAGAAAGGTGCCTCTAGCCAGGGAAGGGATTCTTATTGGGCGCGGGGCCCAATTTGGGGGAATTAGTAGAATAGGCCTAACGCTGGCCCTGGCAGACAGGTGGCCTTCATGACAGATATTTGCCTTTTGACATCCCCAGTTCTGGTGTCCACAATTCAAGAAGGGTATTGATAAATTGGAGAGAGTTCAAAGAAGAGCCACAAGGACAATTTAAAGCATTAGAAAACATGCCTTATCCAGGGTCTGGAAGTTGAAGCTAGACAAATTCAAGACTAAAAATAAGGAGTAAAATTTTAACAGTGAGTATAGTTAACCACTGGAACAATTACCAAGGTTTCTGGTGGATCTGGCAATTTTTAAATCAAGATTGAATTATTTTTCAAAAGATGAATTATTGTGGGGAAGTTCTCTGGTCTGTGTTATACAGAAGGTCAGACTAGATTATCACAATGGTCCCTTCTGGCCTTGGAATCTATTAATCATATGTGGAAGGAGGTTAGAAAGGCAACCTTATTTCTGGCATTTCCTAGCTTTTGACTTCACAACCTTAATAGTGTGTGTGTGTGTGTGTGTGTGTAAAGTAAACTAAAATACACCTTGTTAAAATAACTGATTAAAGTACATTTGGTGATGCATTGTCCTTGTTTCTTTTATTAAATGCTTTGCTGGTTTGCAAAATTCTGTGCAATCTATAGTGTGGATTTCAGTCATTAATGCTGAGATATGTGTGACATTCTGCTGTATATTCAACACTGTTTGTTTATTTTGCAAAAAGCCTTATGTAATCCAGTTTTACTTTAATCTTTCAGGAGAGAGTGACTAAACTCTCACCTCGTCCCCAGACCGAAGAAGAGCTATCTGCCCTGTTTGAGGCATCCATGAAACTTTATTAGTTTAAATATATTGCACGTTCTTTAATAATAAAAACTAACATGGTCTAAACCAGTTCAGGTAATGAAGGAACATGGAACTCTGATGCTTGTATTTTACTATCCACTGCCAAAAGGTCGGGTAATTCATGTTCAGTTCAACACTGTTTTTGTGATTTAGGGGCTGATTGTGTAATCAAAGGGGCTACTCATGTAAAGGTTGTTGGCTCAGATCTTAAGCTTTGCAAAGGACTTCCTCTTGCTTAAGAGCTGGACAAAAAATGGAGATAATTTGTCATGGACATTTTTTGAAAATGTTCAGGGGGTGAATTTTATCTTGTATTATAATTTTCTATGACTATCTTTGTCTTTAAAAAAAAAAAAAAAACTATAAACTGTGTAGGAAAAACAGGCCTCTCTTCCTCAGGCAATATTCTCAAAAATTTGAACCTGCTCAATTCAGAAGGTTCACCTTATGATTTTTCTACCATCTCATTGAATTTGGGGCCTGATATATAAAGATGGTTAACATCATGGGTAAAAAAAAATATAACTTTTTAACAAGTGGGAAAAGGCATCACAAAACTTTTGTTTCACAGTATTTATTTTTAAAGTGGCTTGCCAGGCATTTTTGTCTTTTCATTCAGAAGTTATGCATGGGAATAAGTTTGCTTGTTCTGATAGGTTAGCTGACTGATTATCTGTCAACTGAGAAAGCAAACTGGCAGAAGGGGGATAAAATTCAAATGTAAGTACTAAAATCTTTTAAAACTTTCCTGGATTTTTCACCCTCTGAGTCCCTTTGGGGTAGTGAGTTTTGCTGCCTACGTAGCATAGCATAGCATTTGCTGCCTCACACAACAGTCTTATACAGAAAATATTGGAAAACAGGAAAATTATTTTGAAGAGATGTTTAAAGTTTATTTCTGTTTTGTGGAGTTTTAAATTGAACCCATTTACTGGTTTTCACAAAAGCTCTCTGACTTTTAGTATTGCTATTTTAATCAATATTTTATCGAACTTTTACCAATTTTTTTATTTATTGGAAGCCATGTTGTCTTACTGAAAACTGGGTTTTCTGTAAAAGAAAACTATCATTCATTTTGAATTTTTTTTATAAAAATAGCAATTAAAAATGTTGCAGAAAGTTTTTTCATACAGAATAGAAAATTTTGATGATGTTGACAAATTTGGCAGAAAGTTTTCCAAAAAAGATAAGTTTTCAAAAATTTCTTAAGCAAAAAATATCAGTCATTATAAGATGTTTTCTCTGTACTAGACAACTAGACAGGGCTTTAATGTCTTGTCATAGTCACAGTTTGCTTCAGCAAATTCTGGAAGTTGGCACATGTCTATATCACAGAACAGAAGAGAGAAAAGGGTTTTTTTAATTGAAAAATATTTCTATTAGGCACAGATTTCATTGGCATTGTACTGCAACACTGGCAGCAGTATATACAATACTCATACTGTATTCATTTTAAAAACAAATTCTGATGTTTTTTAAATTCTGTTCAGGCACCAATTTCATGCAGTTGCCATAGCACAAGCTCGGTGTAGGGAAAGCATAACATGCTAGTTAGTTCCTTTACTCAGTTACTTTTACTCTTTACCTCATTATAATTCTGTTCTGCAGCCACCCCACATGCAACTCTTCCAATGAAGTAAAGGAAGGATGTCTTGTACATTTATGACTATTAATCTTGGCTCAGTAAGACTGGTGCCTTCCAACCATGTTAGGACCTTATGATGTAAGTATATTGGATGTGGGGTTTTTACGTCCCTTTAGTGCTTGGTACAAAGTTGGATGGATAGCGATGGCTACAGAAGGTCCTCTGTCTATCCACTGTATGGGTAAAGCATGAACAGTGGCTATACAGACAGCTCTACCAGTATCCCTGAACCTATTCTGAGAACCTAATTTGTTTTTCCTGTCACTTCATACCCATTGCCTCCTTGCTCATTCTAGTGAAAACGCCAACAAGAGCCTCAATTGTGAAAGCTGGTTTCACATGTGGATTTTATTTTCTATATTACATTGTTATCTCAACAAAGACTCACCCTGCACTTAACCTTTTTCTTGCATCTTTTATACATAATTTCTGTTCTCCCTCTCTGTGAAGTTTCATCTTCATGCAACAGAAATGGTACAAGTATCAGAGGGGTAGCCGTGTTAGTCTGGATCTGTAAAAAGCAGCAGAGAATCCTGTGGCACCTTATAGACTAACAGACATTTTGGAGCATGAGCTTTCGTGGGTGAATACCCACTTCGTCAGATGCATGCAACAGAAATGGTACAGTGCACTGAGGAGACAATGTTTGTGGGACTCTATCTTCTAGCCAGACATTTTGGAATTGGAGTGGATGTAGCTTCTTCCAATTGATCAGCGGATGAGTTTGTTAGGTATGTTATTTCTCCTGGGTGTTTTGATGGGTAAGAAGGAAAGTGGGTCTTTCATTCTATCATGGTTCTTATTTACCATTTATATTGGTATGCAAGTGATTAGTAGAATGGTTTCACTACTAACCGTATTTTATGCTTTCATATAGCCCCTTTAATTGAAGGAACTCAAAGCAATTTACTAACATTCATGAATTAAGCCTCACAACAGCCTGTGAGGTAAGCTAATATTATTACCCCTATTATATAGATGAGGAGACTGAGAAACAGAGCAATTAAATGTCTTGCCTAAGGTCACACAGGAAGCTTGTGGCAGAGTCAGAAACAGAACCCAAGTCTCCTGACACCTAGTCTTACGCATTATCCATAAGACCATCCTTCTACTACTAATTATTAGCCAGTGCTGAAAACTATGTGAGAAGAATCAGGAGAGATGAATCAATCTGTAGCAGGGTGGTTACTCTGCTCCTGCCCAAAAGGGCTTAAATCAGCCCTGGAAGGGGGCTGTGACTGGAGAAAGCAGCTCTAAAAGGCTGGGCTGATTGGGGGAAGTGGCTGCAGCTGGGGCTATGCCCCAAACCGACTCAGCTGGCCCTATAAAAGCAGAGAAGCCCGGGGTAGACAACAGTCTCTCTCTGTAGAGGGAGATGGGCCTGGCTGCAGGGAGCTAGAGACAGGGTACCTGAGCGGAGCTGGGGCTGGGGAAGGTCAGAGGAGCTGGGGAGCTTCTGCCTGGAAAGCCCCAGGCTGTGGCCTAGCACACAGCCAACAGGTACTGGAGACTGCAGAGGGCAGCCCGGGGGTAGGCAAAGGCAGCAGGTCCAAACCCAACCTTGCCTGTGATGAGTAGGCTGATGCTGCAAGTCTGCCCCAAGGTGTGGGGGCTAGAAAATGACTGGCAGTAGCCATATACTGACGTGAGGTGGCGATAGTGGGTGGGGGTTCCCCTGTGAGGGGGAGACCCGGAGGTTAAAAGGGGTTACTGCCAGGAGGCAGCACCCCAGGTAAATGGGGCACCGGGGTCCCTGGAGGGACATGGGGGCCACAGGTAAAGTGGATCACCGGCCTGCAGAGGGCACTCCCGAGCTAGAACGGGCTAATTCCCAGAATTCACCAGCAGGAGGCGCCACAGGGGTGAGTCCGCATGTCTGCACCATCCCATTCAAATAGTAACAGTTTGACGGTGCTAGTGGTGTTAAATTCAGAACAGGATCCAGGATACAAGTACAGTTTATTGGCAGTTTTATCTGCCACTGAGTTAGAGGTTTTTAATGTAATAAAATATACTGTTCCGTACCTGAAGGTCCACATTTTCAAAAGTATGCACATATCTTTGTGCAGGTCCAGTTTGCACTCATGAATGTGGGACTTGTGCATGTGTGGTTACAACTCATGAACACTCATTGTTTGGGCATGTGTAGAAAATCTGAGCCACTTGTTCGTCATCTGATTTATAAAAATGTTAATGCCTCAAGCTCTAAAGCCTTCCATAATGTATTTTGTATAGTTTGAATGGTGCCTTTGGGAGCTATTGCAGTACAAATAATTATGTATTTCCTACAAATATAAGCATGTGAAAATGTTTGAGAACTGTGTTTTAACTGTCATGTTAACTTGAATCTTGAAATGTACCTGGTGAATCCAAACCATTCAGAGGAAATAAGCTTTCATTAGCTTCACTGGGCAATATGATTATTCCTGATTAGATGCTTACTCAGTGAGCTGACAATATGTTGACAAACCATTGCATTGTGGATAATTGAAAAGAATGTCCAATTTCCAAAAATAAAGAGCATCCTATCTACTGTACTGTCTCTGTCTGAACACTTATCTGGAGCTTGACTACATTACCCGCTGGATCTATGGGCAGCTGGATCAGTCGGATCCAGTGGGGGTTGATTTATCACATCTAGTCTAGATGCAATAAATCAACCACCAAGCACTCTCCCATCAACTCTGGTACTCCACCAGGGTGAGACACGAAGTCGACGGGAGATTGTCAGCCATCGACTTACCGCAGTGAAGATACCGCGGTAAGTAGATCGAAGTATGTCAACTTCAGCTATGTTATTCATGTACCTGAAGCTGAGTAACTTAGATTGATTTCCCTCACCCTCCAGTGTAGATCAGGCCTTGGACACTGAATATTCAATATATAGAGTTTAAGTCCTATTATAAATGGTTACAAGACCAGCATATTTTGAATGTCATATTGTTAGCAGTAGAGCTTGATTGATGTTTACATGGATTCAAGGACTTTCTTAGGGATAGTTTACATTTAAATCACAAAAACAATGAGGAGTTCTTGTGGCACCTTAGAGACTAACAAATTTATTTGGGCATGAGCTTTCGTGGTCTAAAACCCATTTCATCAGATGCAGTGTATATTAGGATCTTTATTTTTTTTAAAAAGTCCAATACCCAGAGCAGCAAAGGAGACAAAAATAGACTGACAAATACTTTTATTTAAAAACACTTAACATGGGTTAATCTTTGACAACTTTTTTTGTCTTATGTAAGTAGCTCTGGAAAATACAGGGCAAAATCTAAGGTCGGTTAGCACATGCACTTAGGGCAAGTCTACACTATAGCACTTCGTTGGCACAGCTGCCTAACGGTAGCGCATCTGGTGAAGACATGTTATGCCGACAGGAGAGCACGCTCCCATCAGAATAATTACTCCACCTCGGTGAGAAGCGTCAGCTATGTTAATAGGAGAGCATATCCCACTGACATAGTGCCGGTGTAGAAGCGCAAAACTTGCGTCACTTGGGGGAGGGGGATTTTTCACACCCCTGAACAATGCAAGTTAAATTGACTTAAGCGGTAGTTTAGACCTGCACATAGTCATCACAACGTATTTACTTTAATGGGGCTGCCAGGGCTATGAGCATCTGGCCAGGTGCTGAGTCAGCAACATTTCTCACATTCTACAGATCTGAAAAACAAAGGAAAGAGGAGATGTTAATGAAAAGACATATAGCAAGGCTAAGTTACTACTCCCCCAACTATATCTATGTACATTACTATGGTGCTCCAGCACTCATGTATATCATTCCTACCACCCTTGTATCTCCTGTCCAAGGAGCAATAAAACCCCTGGGGCCTCACTACATCAGGTGGGGCAGGGGGCAGGAACAACTTGCTGCAGGATACTGAAGGACCAAAAGGTATGTCTTCCCAATGGGCTCAGCCCATTCGTGGCTCACAGAGGGAAGGAAACTTAGGTCAGCTACAAAACAAAGCAAACAAAGACAGAAAACAAATGGCAAAACCAAAAACTTACAAACACTATTGAATGAATAAAAGAAAAATCAAGCTCCTTATCTCCTCAAGCACTGACAGGCTCGGACAGCATTTCAAGAAAAGATGGGTCCCTTTCTGGCATGACATCTCCACTGATAGTGTGCAGAGGGAGCATTATATGTCCTCTACACTTTCTGTTGCATGCCCAGATTCCTGTACAGGACAGATGCATTTGAAGCATCCCTTAGTACAACCCATAAAATATAGAAAGGTGCAAACAGATATTGTATATTTCATAGGCACTATGTACCTGCTTGAATGCTTATTTTTTGCAATCTTAACACTCTTTTTAACTTTGTAAAATACGATTATAACTAATGTTGGCTCTGGTCTGCAGGTGACTATCCTTTCTGTGAAACAGAGCGTTTATTAAAGCTGACATTTTCTAAGCCATCTTATATTTTTATGATGTATTTACTTAACCTATTTGTATGGTGCCTCTCTCAAAGCATCTAAGCCCCATCCAGTACAAAGCAATACTAGTCAAAAATCCTAACGTTGGACTTACAAATGAATTGTGCCTGAGGTAATACTGTCCAATAGTAGGCCCCAAGTCAGGACCTGTTTGGGGCTACATTTAAGCATGTGCTTACAGTTATGCAAAGAAGTGCTGTGCTGAATAGGGATGTAGTTAAAAAAATGCCTAGAGGCTTTCCTGACTCAGGACCATACATTTTTAAGGAGCAGATTCTATTAAACTAAAAGTATCAAACCTGAATCAGGGAGCATTTGATAGTTTCCATGATCACATCTCCCCTTCCCCTCCCCTGGTTATTATTTTCCAAAATCACCCTGACTGATGCTGGACACTTTCAAAGTGAAGTGTCCAGCATCAGTCAGGGTGATTTTTTTTTTATTTTTTTATTTTTTTGTTAAATTAAGGTTAAGCAGAGTCCATTCTACCATTTTTGAATCATGGGGCAGACAACAAATGCAGTTATCCCATAATAAATATATGTGTAATATTAACCACACTATTTTAAAAAGAGAGCTATAACAAAAACTTCTGAAAGATGAAATTAAGCAAGGACATTGGACGCCCTGAGCAAGGCCTGTCACTTGGTTTTGGTAAAAAGATTTAAAAATAAAATGAAAAAAATTATGAAATCACTTATGAGATGTTGTGATTTTTAGAAAAGCCTTTGCCATATCACTGCACATGCTCTTGCGAATAAACGAACTCCACTGCAGGAGCAGAGGCTGCTGCAGCTGGGACACTTAGTGGGAAAGAGATTAACACTCTGAATATTTGGCTCCAGACAATCTGGCCTCAGTTTGCACATGCAGTTTTTGCAGACTAGTCCCTTAGAATGCATATGTTGTACAGTAATTCATTCAGACTCACTTTGCTCAAAGAAAAGTTTGCGCATGCATATTCTATCACTTATGTGCCAGGGTGCACAGTGGATTCCCTCACACAGTTGTGCATGTGACGAAGCAGAAGCCATGGTTTGAAAATTTTGTCCTAACTGTCCCAATGAAACATAAGACAACTTTTAAAAAAACTGCAATAACAGGAGAAAAACTGCAGTTGGCTGGAAATTAACATTTCCTGACAATTTTCTGTATCCTGTACATTCTAAACTTCCATTAAAAAAATTCCTGTTGTAATGGCCATCACAATATAGACTAGTTAAAAAAAATTTACAGCCAAATTAAAAAAGCTAAGAACCAATCTTCCATAATCCCGTTCATCTCAATGCAGTGTTAATTTCAAAGTCTAAATAGAGCCATTTTCAGGCTAATAACGAGAGCAAGTCAAAAAATATTGTTCAAAACTTTCTGAGAAAAATTACCTTTTTCAATTTTCTTAGAAATCTGAGGGGGAGTGTCAAACTTTTCTATATTTTTGGAGGGGGAAAATGAAAAAAGATTGTTTTAAAAAATGGAAGCTGAAAAAAATTGGTTTTGTTTTCTCAAAAAAATTGGATTTTTTTTTTAAGAATCTCAAAAAATATTTATTTTCTGACCAGTTCTAAATGTAATATTAGATAGCTGCCGGTTTTCACCCTCCTTTCTCTAAATGTGGAAATTAAAGGCAAAAACTGTTCATGCAACATGAAGGTTGCACAGTTAAAAATAAATTGAAAAAAAATCGGTAAGTGCAAAAGTTAAAGTTCCGAAAGCAAGGTTAATGTGGGTACATTGTTAAGACATAGCACCTGAGTCTACGCTCAGCTACGCTGGTGCAAATGTATTAACGCCTTGTATTAACCTCCATTGAAATCAATAGAGTTACACCAGTGTATCAGGCCTATGTCCTAGTTCTGTTCCTGTTTTCTGGTTAAAGGTTTAGCTTAATACAATATTTTTCTGTCATAAAATATATATCAGAATATAAACAGAATATGCAGTATAGATTGGAACCTTAACTTTTACACTCTGACCTTTGATCATTTTAAGTTAGCCACCTCCATGGTGCATCAGTTGTAGTTTTGTGCTTTTAGTAGGAGGCTTTCTGTAAATGTTTAACCATAAAGCTTAAAATTAGCTATGTAACATTGAGATGCTGATTTACATCTGCAATCAAATGGATAACACATTTTAAAGATTGATTGTCAAAAGCGCCAATCCATTGCTGCCTTGTTATGGGTGGTGTCACTTGCTTCTATGCGATTAAAGGATGCCATTGTGTGGCATTGTTAATGTTGCTGTGGACACAGCTGTGGGGATTTACTCTTTGTGCAGAGTTTCTCTCTTATCAAATGAAAGTTGGACAAAGAATAAATCATCACTGAAAATATGGATATATATTTTAAATAGATATTGGGCAAAAAACTGCTTTCCTCTTCCATAAAAACAAAATGCCAACATATAGCAAATTTTGCTTTTCTGACCTTTGTCACCTTAAGAAAGATTAATGGTTGTTTATATTAGAAATCCTACTCTAGCCAGGGACCTGGATGCCACTGGGAACGATAAACAAAGCTGTTTTTCACCCCTAGGTCACTAGCACAGATCCTATCTAGGTCTCCAATGACCATCATGGCTGCTGAGTAGCCTCTGTGCAGTGGGTTGGTGATCTTAGTCCAGTTCCCAGCAGACAGGTCTCTGTATCATAAACACAGTTGCCACATTTGGTGCCCTTATGGCTAGTCTCAGAAGAGAGGCCAAGGAATAAATGGGTACAGAGACTGAACTTCCTTCCTCCTACATCATTAAAACCAATGGAATTATGCCATTGACTTCAATGGAAGCAGGGTCACTCTCCCTTTGAGAAAGTCTGTTGTAATAAGTGGAGCCTACTTTAATTGTTAGCCTAACCAGTGAAAGGTGGGTAAAGGTTTATGAATGATCACAATGAACTGTGTTATAAAATTGTGTAAGGAAAAGATGTAAGAAGACTGGACTCGTTTAAAGGGTTTATTAATACCACTCAAGGATTGTTTTAAGACTATGACTGGTAAACCAGAGGAGCAGAAATTAATGGACCAAAATTGGTGCTTCAGAAATTAGGCCTAATTGTGAGCAAAATAATGAAAGGATGGACCATTCCACACATTGCCTTTTTTGGGGACCTGGTAGAAGAGACTTTGGGAAGGACAAAAAAACCTTTTTACCATCACTGCAGAAAGGATTGTCACCGTGACACCAGACCTTGCTACTCCCATGGGGATGCCGGGACATCATCACTGCACCAGCAAGAACCCCAGACAGACACATAAAGAATCCCTGCTCTGTTTTCCCCTCCCTTGTGTGCTCTTATTCTCCCACTCACTGCCGCCTGTCCAATCTGTCTCTGTGGGCTTTTATGCTGCACAGCAGCAGCATGGTGAGATGAGACAGCCAGTCCAGCTCTGCACAGCCTGAGAAGGACAAGTGAAGGAGAGGGACCTGACCAAACCAACCAGAAAAACAGCTCTTGTAGTTCTTCTGCCAGCCTAAAACATCTGTCTGTGACTGACCAGCCACCCCAGCAAAAGCTGGATTTTCTCCATCTTTACTAACATATCTCTTATCTTCCTTCTTCCTGTCTGTTTTATCTAAAGTAGGAACATCAGAACATAAGAATGGCCATACTGGGTCAGACCAGAGGTCCATCTAGCCCAGTACCCTGTCTTCCAACAGTGGCCAATGTCCTGTGCTTCAGAGGGAATGAACAGAACAGGTAATCATCAAGCGATCCATCCCCTGTTGCCCATTGCCAGCTTCTGGCAAACATAGAATAGGGACACCATCTCTGCCCATTCTGGCTAATAGCCATCGATGGACCTATCCTCTATGAACTTATCTAGTTCCTTTTTGAACCCTGTTATAGTCTTGGCCTTCACAACATCTTCTGGCAAGGAGTTCCACAGATTGGCTGTGTGTTATGAGAAGAAATACTTCCTTTTGTTTGTTTTAAACCTTCTATTAATTTTATTTGGTAACTTCTAGTTCTTGTGTTATGAGAAAGAGTAAATAACACTTCCTTATTTAGTTTCTCCATGCCAGTCATGATTTTATAGACCTCTATCATATCCCCACCTAGTCATCTCTTTTTCAAGTTAAAAAGTCTGTCTTTTTAATTTCTCCTCATATGGAAGCTGTTCCATACCCCTAATCATTTTTGTTGCCCTTTTCTGTACCTTTTCCAGTTCCAATATATCTTTTTTTCAGCTGGGGTGACCAAATCTTTTTTTCAGCAGTGTTCAAGATGTGGGTGTACCATGGATTTATATAGACACAATATGATACTTTCTGTCTTATTGTTTATCCCTTTCCTAATGATTCCTAACATTGTTAGCTTTTTTGACTGTCACTGTACATTGAGTGGATGTTTTCAGAGAACTATCCACAATGACTTCAAGATCTCTTTCTTGAAGAGGTAACAGCTAATTTAGACCCCATCATTGTATATGTATAGTTGGGATTACGTTTTCGAGGTGAATTACTTTGCATTTAACAACATTGAATTTAATCTGCCATTTTGTTGCCCAGTCACCCAGTTTTGTGAAATCCCTTTGTAACTCTTTGCAGTCCGATTTGGCATTAACTATCTTGAGTAATTTTGTATCATCTGCATATTTTGCCACCTCACTGTTTACCCCATTTTCTAGATCATTTCTGAATATGCACAGCAATGGGCTTAAATTGCAGCAAGTGAGGTTTCGGTTGGACATTAGGAAAAATTTCCCAACTGTCAGGGTAGTTAAGCACTGGAATAAATTGCCTAAGGAAGGCATTGTGGAATGTCCATAATTGGAGATTTTTAAGAGCAGGTTAGACAAACACCTGTCAGGAATTATCTAGATTATACATAGTCCTGCCATGAGTGCAGGGGACTGGACTTGATGACTTCTCAAGGTCCCTTCCAGTCCTATGATTCTGTGTTAAACAGGATTGGTCCCAGTACTGATCCCTGAGGGATACCACTATTTAACTCTCTCTCTCTCCATTCTGAAAACTGACCATTTATTCTTACCCTTTGTTTCCTATTTTTTAACCAGTTACTGAGCCATGAGAAGACCTTTCCTCTTATCCCATGACAGCTTACTTTGCTTAAGAGCCTTTGGCGAGGGACCTTGTCAAAGGCTTTCTGAAAATCTAAGTACACTATATCCACATGCTTGTTGACCCCCTCAAAGAATTCTAGTAAATTGGTGAGGCATGATTTCCCATTACAAAAACCATGTTGACTCTTCCCCAACAAATCATGTTCGTCTAGGTGTCTAATCATTCTGTTCTTTACTATAGTTTCTACCAATTTTCCTGGTACTGAAGGTAGTTTACTGGCCTGTAATTGCCAGGATCGCCTCTGGAGCCTTTTAAAAAAATTGGTATCACATTAGCTATCCTCCAGTCATCTGGTACAGATGCTGATTCAAATGATAGGTTACAGACTACAGTTAGTAGTTTTGCAATTTCACATCTGAGTTTCTTCAGAACTCTTGGGTGAATACCATCTGGTCCTGGTGACTTATTACTGTTTAATTTATCAATTTGTTCCAGTCAGGAAAATGACTCAGAATTGAACAACAGAACTAACCCTTTTTTCCTCACCAAAGACTGTTTGACTAAGAGACTATAACGAATATTTATCATCTCCAAAAAGGGACTTTGTTAGGTATTGATTGATCATTTTGCATAATCACTTGATTTCAGCTTCAGTGCTCTTTGCCTCATTTTGGTTCCTCTCCTTTTGTGTGTTTCAATCAATACATTTCTAACCTTTGACATGAATTTCCTAATGTGTTTGCCATGGTACTATGCAGACTGATTTCTCTGTATACCAAACCTTGTTTGTCACTGTTTGATATAGGACAGTGACAGCATCTCATTAACACATATGACTCTGTGTGACTTTATTCCAGCTAAATTAAAACAGGTCCTTCCATAGTGTGATTTGAAGCATAAGTATAAATCGGTGTTGGGGGTTTTTTTGGTTTTTTTGGAAGTTTTTTTGTTGTTGTTGTTGTTGTTCTTTGAAACAACTATTTTCTCTGGCCTGTGCTGTGTGTGTGTCAATGTTTGAAGGCAAGGTCAAAGAAATGGCCTTGCATTTGGAATGGAAAGTTGTGCGTTTAAGGCAGTTTTTAGATCATGTGAGAGCTCATTCCACCATCTTAGACTTGCTCCCTCCCCCCCCCCCCCGGTCACTTTCTGGTGCTGTCAGTCTGGCACATTTCATAAGCATTCCTTTTATATTTAAAGTATAAGATCTACCCTTGTGATGTAATTAACAAGGCTATATACAATGATGCAATTGACAAAATATAGCACTAACAGGAAGGGAGAGATTTTCAAAGCAAGGTGAGCATATTGTGATACAGCATGGCCAGAGGGCAGCATAAGAGTGTTAGCAGGGGGCCTTATTCCCTGCCAAGGGAGGAAGGTTTGCTTTAGATTAACTAGAACAGCTGTGGCCAGTTAGAGCACCTGACTTCATTAGGCATGATTCCGCTATGGATATAAACCCTGCCTTCAGTAACAGTTGGTAGGTAGGGAGAAAGTTGGATGGAGCAGAGGCAGATGGAGAGAGAAGGTTTGTCAGAGAATAATGAAGGTTGAGGAGTCTGCGGTGATGGAAGCCCAACAGAAACCTAGTAAGGGCACCAGCTTGTATAGAAGAGAGGCGAGAAGCCTTCACAAGCTGATGGAGAGAGGGAAGTAACCAGGGAAGAACGCTAGTCAAGTGTTCACCACACCCAGGCCTGGGTTGGACCTGGATAGAGGGCGGGCCACGTCCCTCCTCTCACTCCCTCTCACGGACACAAGGAGTGATAAGAAATGGTTCACCAAGCATATCGCCTAACCTACCCAGAGAAGAGAAGCTGAGTTGCACGTATTCGCAGGGCAAAAAAAAATGCAGGCCGTTATTTACAGGCTGCACGTGGAACAGACATACAGGTAAGATGCAAGAAGATGGTACGAGGCAAACTGCAGACACACACACAACTAAAATTATCAATTTAAATTTATTGGAGATAGTTAAAGGGTTAGAGAAGACTATATAGCTAAAGTTTACGAACTAAACCAAATGCCTAAATATCTACAACAATTACAAAAAATCAGCTTATAAAACGATACTACAAAACAAACACCAGAGCAAACGTAGAAGCTCATTGAAACACTGGAGCTGAGAGAGAGTTCGTAGGTGATCCGCTTGGTTACGGCTACGCATCTAACGGACACGTATTCCTCTCTCGCGCTCGACATGGCAGGCCACCCTGAAGTACTCTAGAATCACGAATGTCTAGTGGACGGCCCAAAACCTGTGTGGTTCCCTCTGATGACACAATGTTACAACCAAATAGGGACAGTGCCAAAAGTCGCTTGCCCAAGAAGGAGATCATGCTTGTGAAAGATAACACGAATGAACCAGAAGGGCAGGGCATACGTCTGCGTCTATCAGATCAAGACAGGAATTATGACATCACAGAAGTGTCATAGGGGACGGGGCCCAAAACCTGTGTGTGTTCGCCTCTGATTGGCACAAGCAATGTTTACACCAAATAGGGGAGCAGGTGCCAAAAAGTCTGGCTTTGCCCCCAGAAGGTGAGGTAATGCATATTGTTGTAGAATGGATCCAACACTGAATGACAAAAGAAGAGGCCAGGGCAATACCGGTCTGGGCAAGTACTACAGGATGCAGACAGGAACTTATTTCAACAAAAGCGCGAGACCCAGAGAACAGTACCGGCAATTTGCCACAATATACTTGCATGTGCATAACATGCATGTGAATATCTGATATACAAATGAGGCATTTGTACAATCAAGTAATATGCACCCACAAGTATGTGTGGAATTTTCACAGTTTGAACATCTGATCCTCAAGATTTAATATGTTTCCAAGAGTTCCGGACTTGGTGGTAATGGTGGTGAAGACAGGAGCAATTTACTGATCTGTACCAAACAGTGTTCTTTTACAGCACCAATTAATGTCAATAGCAAAACTCTCCTTGACTGCAGTGGTGAAAGATTAGACCCTTAGTGATGCTTCGTCTGCAAGAAGAAGAATCCATTTGGTATTGGTGCATGCAAGTTAAACCACGTTCCCATTGTTTAGCTGCTGACTTGCAGTGCACTGACCTAGCATTTTCATTGTTCACCCTAGTTATTGACATGGTTGATTCATGTCTGTTTGCATGATTAGGAATGTTTTGATACAGTTTGCTTTTGTTTAATTTGGATCACAGTTGACTGTAATTTGGCAATTAGTTGAGTGAAATATCCCAGATTTTTTCTTAATGCATTTTGATCATTATAACGGGTGTCTACAATTTATATGACAGGATGTTCTTGTTCTTTAATATCAGAACTATCTGGGGATTTGCAGGCTGTCCACAGTAAAGCTAATGGCCCTGGTTCTCCATTGCACTGCAATTTATGTAGTCATTGCATAACATGGATTTAAAGGCTGCCATTCTGAATGAGAAGTGTTATACAGCCGCTCACTTTACGCAGGTTTAAGTTTTTGTGGACTGTGCAGGGTAGTGAAGAATCACATGTCCCACATGTTCTCTTTTTGCCTCATGAGAACTTAGATTCAAGTTCTTTTATATTTTTATTCTTTAATCCATTTTTAAATGTGATATGATAAGTTCTGTGTGTTTCAGGAGAGGATTAGCTCCATGTGCCTCTCATCCCTAACTCCCTCCCTATTCCTCCAGGCGTTTCAAAGCTAGAAATAGAGATAATTATATATAAAAAAGGAAGACTTGGCTTTGAATTCCATTGGAGAAACATAGCTTCCTAGCAGGGCACAGTGGGAAAGTGGGGAATAGTTTGCACTAAAAATAGGGCTTGTCCCCCCTAGGTAAAGATGATTGGCATTTACTTTTCTCCTACTGAAGGATCCAGTGATATATTTATTCTTTGGGCTAATATGTCTCGACATCTTTTAAAAATAAACCTCATACTTTACAATTTATTATCACCATTCAATTGACTGGACTGCTGATGATTTCCAAACTTTGCCTAGGCCTGGAATGAAAAATAACAGGGAGCAATGTGACAATGCTGTGCTTTAGGAGGATTTCTAGGAGCGCACCAGGTGTTTACAGATAACCACATTAAAATCCAAAGGATGTAAAATCTACAAATCTGTAATTATTCTGAAGAAGATGCCATCACTGGCATACAGCCAACAAGCCCTTTACTGTTTTATGTTAGTAAACCCCATCCTAAACTGAGCTCTGTGCAATAGTTGCAGTGGGGTTTATAGAGTAACTGAATGGATTACCACAGGGGATAAATAAGGATAAGCATTTTAAGTTTAATGGCGAATGGGTCAGAAGAAAATGACAAGTAAGGATCGTCAGCTCCTTGTACATCAAAAATCTTGGGGGCGAGGAGATTTGAAAGGGACTGGCTCACACCCAGATTATGATCTTGGAAATCCTCCTTGTTATGTATTTGCAGCATTAACAAATCTTTCTCTGAGAAGATTTACTTTAATCCGATTCCTAGAAACAAGTCATGTACTTAAAGTAGTAAGATCTTTGACACCTTTATTAGCTTCTCTCTTGATACTGCCAAGGACTGAATCAGCGAAGAAATCAAATAACCATCTCAGTCCTTTCAGCACAGAGTGTAGGTTCACTAACAAGGATGGGAATTCCCCCTAGGTTGATGGCAGTATGTTGTATGGCATTGACATACAAACTGTGCAAAAACTACCATAAGAGGTTAACGTTTCAAAGACAAGGAGATTCTCCACCAATCTCTCTAAATTCAGCCAACTGTACCTAGGTATTGCAGGGGTTTGATAACGCTGGGTGATCTCCCATAGCATCTGCACTTCACTATTCAGACACCATGAGGTAAGTTAAGGACAGAACATTAGCCTTAATAGGAAACGCTCTTTTGTGGGTGTAATGCTTCTCTCCAAAGTAGGTATTTTCTAATGCACCTTTTACTGTGGTATCTAAGTGCTGATGCCAACGGTTAGTGACATTCTCAGTGGTATTTTTCACATCCTTGTTTTACATTTGTCTTATTTTAACAGTAGAATACAAACAAAAGGGGAAAACTGGTTTTGAAGTCCTACAAAGACACCGTTCTTGATCTTGCATGTCATTGTGCGGCATACAGCAGAAAGCATGCAGCTGCTACAGGAGGGCATGCATGGGCACGAATAAGGTGATGTGCTAGATGCAGGCAGCCAAGTGGCGGGAAGTGTCAGTTCCATTGTTTATTTTCTGTAGTTAGCTTTTTATTTATACTATGCTAAAATGCGCGCCTATTCCCTTATTTGCAGCTGTGCAGGACGGGAAAGGGGCACCACATGTGGACACATTTGAGGAAATATGGATGTGTGTGATCCAAATGAGACACTTAGAAGAAGGGGGTAAATTGGCAGCAGGCTCATTGATGTGGGATTTAGGTTCCCTGGCGCTTCCTGCCTCTTGCTGCATGCAGCCCTCCTCTCCTGATATGTACAGCATCGTATCCTCAGTATGGGCTGAAGGGGACAGAGAAGGTTGGACCACAAGGTAGTGAAGCTGAGCTCCCTTTCAGGCCATTCTACCCTGTGGGAAGGGGAGACTGGACAGCCAGGTAGAAGGGAAGCCCATGAGAATGGCCTCTCCTCTTTATTTCCAACATATCTGCTCACCCCAAAGGTCATATGCCCATCCCCAGCATGTGGCTGTGGAATCCTGCACTCTAAGGGGAAGGCAGCCCGGGCAGTCGGTAAGTTCAAAGATAGCAGTTTCAGTTCATGTTGCATCATCTTTTGGGGTTGTCCATGGAAGAGCAATACGTGGCATTTAGTGATCTTTGCCTAGGTATCCAAGCAGTGCATTTTACAACCATGTGGTATGGGACCCAATGTGTCATCATGCCAAATAGCTCCAACTACACAGGTGCAGGAACCACATTTCCAACTGTTCTAAAAAATGACATCATCCACATTATGAGCCAATACCCAGTGTTATTTAAGCTTTGGTTAAGCAGAATAGAGCAAAATATGTGTCTAATAGGTGCCAACATGATCCTGATTTCCTGCTGACTGGGAAAAAGTCATCACTGGATCAATATAGATCAAGCTGCTTTAAAAAAAAATCAAAAAACAAGTCTGAAAGATTTAATGAGAGTTTGTTTTCCAACACCATTGTAATGGCTTGTTAGTACAGTATTATTTGAATCTATCAGACTTTTGGGTGATTTTTTTTTTTAAATGCCTTTAGTCCGTTACCAGTGCAGGGCCTGAGCCTGCAAGGTCTCCATGTGCAAAACTCCTTGGGAGTTCTGCTCACAGGGGCATGTGGTCTGGGGTCCTAGCTTTGTTAAAACTAACTCGAAACGCAATGATGTGGGCATTGCTGGGATGGATTATTAGGAATCTGAACCTGCAACTACATAGCACTTCTTACAATGAGTAGTCATATGGACTTCTTCATACAGCTTTTGTACAATTGGGGCTATAATTTTGTAAACACATTGATTACCTATTTATGCCTCTTTCTTTCTTAGATGACCCAACCAGCGGCTTTTTTCTAGAACCCTGCAATATCTTTAACTATTGTGTGTGATGCTCTGAAGCTTTTGTTAGGATTCTGTTTACATTTTCTTTGTATTTCAGTTGGTATTTTCCTTTGAAATAGTAGCATTTCTGCCTTATCCTGCCTGGCTTCTTGTTACTGACTGGGAAGTTCAGAATGGTTTTAAAATTTCTAAATAACTTTCTTACTCACATTAACACAAATTTAAATACTCACTTTACAAACCCGTCATATACTTACAAATCTTTAAGTTGCGAGGCTCTCCTTATAATTCTGAACGACTTTTTCGTAAGCCATTATAGGAATAAGATAAGACTGTTTTGCAGCATGTTAATTTTTTTTAGCATGTTCGTTTATCTAGAGAAAGAAGCAGACTGTCAGACTAGCACTGGCTCATTAGTAACTGGTATTGGCTAGCTTCATTTCCCACATCCATCTATGCTATTATTCTTGCATGGTGCACTTGTTACTATTTTTCTTTTTGTTACAGTTGGTCACATTTCTGTGAACAACAGATGACACTTAACTGTTCTTTTCCAGCAAAAAACCCAGTGCTAACATTGCAGCTTTGGCCTACAGAGGCAAGTGTTAGAGATTCTGTGCAAACAGCATACATATGTAGTTTTGTCCTAGTTTATTTTTAAGTGGTTAATTGTGCATACATTTGAGTTCACTCTCATTCCAAAAATACTTGTGGTTTAGTCTTATCATACTGCCAAGTTAACAGTAAGAAATAGGCTCAGGTGGCTCAGTAGGGATTAGATTTACCTGTTATGCAACAGAGTATAGGCTCTAATGAGAACAATGAGGTTATAGACTTGAGATGGTAACAGCTCCCATCCACACAGGCCAGGGAAACCCTGAGCTGACCTGTGAAGCCAATGGGATATTTGCCATTGACTTTACTGGGAGCAGTGTTGAGTTTGTTAGAGAGGTACTAGCATGTTTTGTGAAGCCAGCATAAATAGGGCCTGAAGATTTCTGATGTTTCAGTGTCTTTAATTCACTAATGGATTTCATTGTTTTGTTTTGTTTTTCAATAGTGAGATTTTTTTTTAAGTTGATTCCTTTCCAAGTAATTAACAATGACCCATTCAACAGGACAGGTTTCCCTCCTCCTTTGCCTAAAAAAGGGAATCAGGACTGCGCCAATTCCACAGAGAAGTCCCCTGGCTGCACAGTGCGGTTTCTGAGGGTGTGACAATGGCATGATTTTGACAGTGTCTGTAACACTGGAGAAGTGTCTAGTTCTGACTGCCTGATGCTGACTGGCTCTTCACTCCAACCACCACCCTCTCAGTCTCTTCACCTCCACCTCACTTCACACCTGCCCCCTGACCCTCCTCTTCTCCCCGGCTCTGTCCTAATCAGCTGCTTTCCCTTCAATGTCTCTTCTTCCTTCATTTTTCTTTCCATTTAGCTTATCCCTTCCACCTACCTCTCCAAAAGGAGACGGTAATCATGGAATTAACATCACATTTGTTGTCATCACATTGTTCACTCTACTTGTGTTAAGTCCGTTATCCCTTCCCTGTGTCTGTCTTGTCTACTTACATCGTCAGCTCTTTGGGGTGGGGACAGTCTGCTACTCCGTGTTTGGTTGGGCCTTAGGCATGGCCATCATAAACGTGATCAATAGTACTAACCTGCCCCCTTTGAGAGAGGTGGAATTGGGAATCTGAAAGTGCAGCCAGAGTGACTGTAAAAATGGTACCGTCTTACTTGGCAGATCTGCCCCTGGTGTGAATTCAGCATGGTAGCTACTCACTTTAATGACCCTCCTGCAGAAAAGACATTTGTCATGCTATTCAGTAATGTCACTCTGCGGTGTCAACACAGCTAAGAGAGCATGAGCTGGGTTCTGTCCTTGCTTGTGCATCTCCAACAAAATGGTTTGCTAAGGTCAAATGAATTACTCCTGTGAAAACCCACTGAAGACAATGGAGCTGCACTGGTGTCACAGCGGGTAGAGCTGTAAGACAATGAGGTTGCTCAGGTATTCAGAGCTTAAGCTGGCCTGCAGAACCATTATTACTCACAAAGAAAGACCCTCCTTTGAGTCTTAGAGGCCAGGACGAGCTTGCAAGGGAGTGAAAAAAAACCCTCTGCTTATTTGTAAACTGCGCCCATTTAACATGGAACGGTAAGTCACACTGGACATGGAGCTACTCAGTGCCTTTTGTAGAATCACACTCTCAGCCCCGCTGTGCTGAAGGGGCCAGAAACCAGAGTGGGAGGGGAGGCAAACTGCCCAGAAAGAACATTAATCTGCATAAATCAGCAGTTTTTAAAGATTTTGTAAAACATCAAACTCAGCCTTTCAGCTGTAGAGTTTTATGCATGTTTATGTCCCCCTGCACCCAAAGTAAAGCACTTTGCCCATCCTGAGCCTGTGTACAAGGCTGTAGTCCAAAGAACCCTGAGGCCTGTCTGATCTAGAGAGGGTTGTGAGCTCCATGGCTTCCCTCATTTCCCCCATTGCCAGCCCCTCTGGTAATCAAATCACATGATAAAGCTTGTGCCACCACTGACTGTCACAGTGGCTATCTTTGATGTTGTTGGGTATTAAGGTGTTGGGTGGGCAGAGATCCATCACAATTATCGACATTTAAGCCCTGCCCACTGGCTTCCCCATTGAATTTTGAGTCTTCAGTGAAGGAAGGCATGTTATAAGCCAATAACTCATTTCCTTGAGTCCGCTGCTGGTGGCAGCAGAACCACGCACAGTCAATTTATTATGTTAATCATATATTATAGTTATTGTGACACTGCCTGTAGTGACTCCGGAGTGTGACTCCGGGAACACTGTTATGAAGCAGGGCACAAATCCCAAATTGGTTTTGAGCTCTAGACGTAGATTTCGCCAGCTAGTTATCAAGTGTAAACTCCTCAAGTACTATAATTTGACTATAACTATCGCTTTCACATGCCGTCACACACAGTCCTTTTGAGTACTCCAATCTATCTCCCCATCCCAGTGAGCTTACCTTTGTGGAATATGGTCTCTTACTCCAGGAATCACAGCAATATTTAGGTTACTTCCAGTTTCAAAGTACCAGTCACTTATCCCAGGTCCATTGCACCTTCAATCTCACACCAAGGACAATGCTTATAGCCAATCCTATACTAAAATATATAAAGATTTATTAACTAGGAAGAGGAAATGAGTTATTTACAAGATTAAAGCAGGTATATATATATATATATATACACATGAATGAGTTACAAACGTAAGTTTCAAAAGGTAACAGAAGCTTCTATAATCAGCAAACTCTATATGTCCTGTAGGCCAAACCAAGGCTAAGCAGCTGGGGATTTCTTGCTTATGCCACTTTGCTCCCCCAAATCCAAGTAGTTTAGCAATACCAAGTGTATGGGATTTTTATCCATCTCCTGCCATGTGCTCTGAGCAGCAAACTCAGCTGATAGGAGGAGTCCACTTGCATGACTCATCTTCATGGAGAGGAAAGCAGAACAAAAAACAATCTTTTATTCTCTTTTTGATACATAGGGAAATTGCAAATGCAAGATGCCACACTAGTTGATCTGGGGAACAGTGTAATACTTTCTGTTGAAGATCAACCTTTCACACTAACTAACGTCTCTCTCCAGTCTGGTGATTTACAGTCTCAGAGGTTCACAATCCTCAAATATGACCTCACAATACGGGATACAAATGTTGTAAGTGAGATTAATTTATGGAGCAACTCAGAGGCATGAAAAGTCTAAACGTCAATCAGATTTTTATCATTCTAATGCCCGTTTTGACAATACTAACACAGAGGTGAGCCAGACTGATTTCAGCTCTGTATTTGTCACTGTTCAATTGAGACATCAGGACCTTGGCATGAGCTGGCACATAGGCTGCCAGTCAGCAGCCCTGTTAGCAATGGGCAAAAAACAGAACCTTGTTTTCTAGACTTTTGAATTTGGGAGATACAGATTCAGATCCCTCATCTGAGCTTGTCCCTACAAGATGGGTTCCAGGCCAAATCCAGAACTAAAAGAGGCCTGTTTTCTAGTTCTGGTCAAATAATTCTTGTGAGATTTTCCACCCAATGTGGCAGAAAGTCTGAGAGTTTAATGGAACTATGTGCACAGTAAGGCAAACTTGGTGTGAGTAAGGATAGAAGAATCAGGCCTGTCGTACATAATTATATATTGTGTATTTTACTGGAGCACCGAGGAGCCCTAGTTATGGCCTAGACCCTCATCGTGCTAGACGCTGTACACACACAGAACAAGCTTGCCAGTCTTGGGTTTTTTTTAAATCACAGTTACAAATATCCTTCCTAATGACCCAGTGGCTAGTTACCCACAGGAAGAACAGCATCTACTGTAACATTTTGAGAAGAATCAGTACTCTGCATTTGGACCTAAAAACCACCCAGAGTGACCTATTCTAGTGGGTTGTCATACTGAGTTCTACGACGTTGTTCTACCAACAGACGTCTAACGTTCATGTAGTAAGCATGGGCAATTTTTTCCTGACATTTAATTTACTGTGGCTCTTTTTATTTAAGGATCTCAAAGCAGCTGACAAATATCAGTCAAGCTTTGCAATATCCTCGTGGCATAGGTCATATCCTACCTATTGTATAGCTAGAACAACTGAGGCACAGAGAGGTGATTTGCCCAAGAATCCGTAAACCCTGATTCCCGTTCCTCAGCTCTGGAGGTCACATTAGACCCTGGGTATACCTCGTGCTTGGTCATCTTTTTGTAGGAGTGGAGGAAAATGAAGCAAAAAGCTCATTTTCTGAACTGGGTGAAATCAATCCCTATGCAGAGATCCAGCACAGGGCCTATGCACTTGTTAAGGCTTGTACTCCTATTGTGCAGTCTTAGGTGGTGCATAGACCTTGTGCTGATTTTCCACACAGGGGTAACTGTGATCTACTGTCTCTTGTAGGACTGGATGTTCAGAGATGCCTGCTCAAGACCCAGGCTATACAGCCTTATGCCAACACATAACCAGCTTTTTGTTCTTAAATTTGACATTTTGTTTCCACCTCTAAGCCCAGAGGAAAACAATGAAATGCCAATCACTGGTTTTATTTTAAAATACACAAAAGCCAAATTATATCTGTGATTTAAAAAACAATCAAACCAAAAAAATAAATCTCAAGTTTCCAGATTAGAAAAACACTTAATGGCTAAAACCTTGAAGTGTCTCCTCTTCTAGTCCTCCTAAAATGTGCAGGTTAAAAAAAGGCTAAATTTGTTCTAGCTTTCCATTTATGTCTACAGTTCAGTGTTGGGCTTGCTTATGTTTTTAAATCCTTTTAAAAAGCTTTCAATCCCCACTGCATAACCTCCTCTGCGGCTGAAAAGATGGTGCGCTGATCTTTTGATTGGTGGGTAATGGATTTGGTTTGATTGCTTGACACAAGAATAATAGAAGGATAAACAATTCCATTTGTGGCCGTGAAATTCCCCATCTGTTGAGTGTGTCCCTGTTCGGAAAGAGACAGATGAACACGCCAGCCAAGCCTGATGTTAATGACATCAGTCATACAAGCAGAACATGTGGCACAATAAAAAAAACAATTGAACTTTTGGTTGATTATATTGCCGTCCCGCTGATTATTTTAAACGCTCCAGCATTTTCTGTAACAATGGATCGCCTAATAGCTTTGCTTCCATGAAACAGCAGGAAACTGCCCTGGAAGGCAACGAGTGATGCCAACTTGTTCTTCGTCCTCTTATGAAACCCCTAAAGCTGAAACGATTCTTGGTCCAGGATTATAATTGGTTAAATATTGCGGGGGGGGTAAAGAAAAAAGATTGTATTAAAATGACAGTGACAGCCGGTATTTCTCTAGCACCTCTCATCTGGGGACGTCAATAATGGATGTTACACTAGCTGGGTGAGGCAATATATTTTATTGGACCAATTCTGTTGGTGTAAGAGAGAAGTTTTCAAGCTTACGAAGAACTCCACATACACTAATGGATGTTAACAATTCTGGCAGAGGGCTAGCTTAACTTCTGTGTCAATTATATTTGCATGCTGGTAGTGAATGTGCCTCCCACTGGGCTGATATAATAGTAGCACAGTAATTAGGGGTAGCTATTACACTAGTTATGTGAGTGCTGTAGCAAATCTATCCAAGGCATTTCTAACACACCCATCACATGGTATCTAGGGCCAAAATTTTCAAATATAGGTACCTAAATCTGTATTTACACACCAAAAAAATGTTCAGAGCATTGAAGAGCTACAACTTCTTTTGATTTCAATGTGTGCTCAGCACCTTTTGGCAGTTAGCCATTTATTAAGGTGCCTGAATATGGATTTAGATTCCCAACTTTTAGCACCCATGTTTGAAAATTTTGGTCAAGATACCAGGATCCAGGCACTATCGTCTGTACATATGCAGTTATAGAAACTTTGAAATACAATATACTTTTTGACTACCTGTGTCAATTACTGGATTCCCATTATATGGAGAGACTTAAAAATGTAAAAGAATATATAACATGAAACCTAAGAAAAATCATAAAAAGAAGTAGCTTTTCAAAGAACAGATATCCAATTTGATAATTCACCAGCTGACAAAACAGACCCAGCTTGCTTACATTACTAACCACTTTTATTCCTGAGGCTTTGGCAACCTGTATAGGAGGAAAGACACAAAACAAAATGTGGCAAAGGCTTAAGTCACAGCTAAATTAAATCTTTGCATTCATAGAATTCATATAAAGACAGATGGTAGTAAAAAATGTTACAATTAAGAATATGGATGAGATCACAGCATCAGTCTGTCTTTTGTAGATCTGGACAATGATCACAGAGCCAGATTGGATTAGTGAAACCTATTTACCGGAAGTTCAGAGCAATTGCATGAAGCCGACAGGCAGTCGGAAGAGAGAGGTGAAAAATGCACCAGATTTACAGCTGTAGTGATGAAAATTTAGAAGTTTTCACCACTGTGATTTCATCCAAATGTGAGTACATGTTAAAGCAGAGTAGCAGACAGTGCTGTCTTTTATCTAGAATGTTTTACTGGTAGAGAAATCCTTTCAAGTGATAAACTCATCTCTTTGTTCTACTGTATTGTACTTGCACTTCTGTGTTCTCTAGTTGCTCTGACGCTAATGCATGCAGATGCCTGGATAATGTAGATAGGTGAAATATTTCCATAGGAAAAAATGTGAGATGAATGTTCTTGAGGCCATGTGATTTTGTTTATATTCTGAATAGGTGATCACTAAGGCATAGCTCACAACAGTAGGGCTGGTTTATGACATAGAAAATAACAATGTAATTCCATGAAGAGTTATTCACTTACTGGAACTAGCTATATATTGAGCAAGTGTCTGCTGGATCAATAAAGGGAACATTTCCAAAATCATGTCTTAAGAATGAATGTGTATTAACCTGACTTACATCTGATAATTTGAAGAATAAATACCAGACAAAACACAGTATGCATTTGAGTGAAGAACATAGCTTAAACTCAATAACTGCTTATACCAAAAGAAGCCAGATAAAAGCATGAAAAACTATTTGTGGGGGACAGATCTAATCTGCATTTGCAAGCTGTAAACGCGGGCACTCTGCTTCTTATTTTCTCAACATGAATAGACCCACTGATGTGGCCAGCATTGTAACTGTTTTCATCTGTTAAATTCTGTGGATCATTCATATAAACATCCTTTCAGTAGGCAAATTACAGAAGCATGTTTCTGCTAGAATTTATATCCCCCATCAAGAAAAAAAGGTTCAGTGGTCTCTCCGCTTTTTTCCCTGCTGTCGTATTCCTGTGCAAGTAGGTCACTAATGTCTAGCTTCATGATTCACTCATACTTCAATGGCTATTCAAGTAGCTGTATGTTTGCCAGTACTGTGACTTCCCTTTCATGCAGTTCCTTTCCTCAGCTCATGTAGGCTGATTGCTGCTTACACTGGCAGAACACATGCAATGATTTGGCCAGTGGCTCACAAATAAGCTGAAAATGTGCCCACATTTATCAGGAACTCACCATGGAGTATCTGGGCATCAGCGACATAATTAAAATAACAAAATATTTCCCCAAATTAGAGAACATATGGAAACTCAACACTACCCTGCACTGTCCAGTAAGACATTAAATAGGTTAACTGCCCTGAGAGACATGGGTAATTTTTCTATCCGTTAAACTTGTCTGCCTCCTCTTTGATAAAATGTTTCGTTTGTAAGACATAAGTGAATGTAGCCATTACTTTCCCAGTGAAATCTAGACTTGTGGGGAGGGAGGTTGTTTGTTCATTTCATTGGACACCTGTGGGCAACTTCAAAAATGAGCCATAGCTTATTTATATCATTTATGGAAAATCCCCTTCACTCTGTTCAGTTGATTTTGTCTCCCTCTTGCACTGTTTTCAAATATAAAACCTCACAAGGCAAAGGGTTGTAGGGATGCTTGTGAATTCCCTCCCACTTCATGAACTTGGTGAAACTGGAGCCATAACCGCTTAATGGCATGTGTATTATTTTAACTGATGCTTATACAGCCTCCTTCCTGCAGCTGAACACTGTGTCACATGTTATACATACCTGTAACTATTTCTTACCTGGGAGCACATTCTCAGTGTAGTGAGTCAAGTGAGCAAGCACTATGTGTTATAGGGAGGCAGTATTGTCTAGATGAGGTTAGAGCGTGGACCTGGAAATCAGTGGAGTTTGGACCTATTCCTGCCTTTGCTATTGTTTTATTGTATAACCATGGAAACATAATACAGGCCAAAATTTTTGAACCTGGATTGCTAAAGTTAGACTCCTAAATCCATATTAAGACTTCTAAATAGTGGTCTGATTTTCTGTGGCAGCTACAGCTACTCTGGACCTCTAAAATTAAACCACTAATATGGGTCTAGGTGCCCAACATTAGGCACTCAAGTTTGAAAACTTTGATCTTAACTTCACTGTGCCTCAGTTTCCCTCTCGGTAAACTCTGCATGGTCAGACACATTCATCTCTGCAAAGCCCTTTCAAGACTATTGGATGAAAAAATCTGTGTAAGAGCAAAGTGTTATTAATGGGAGATGAGTGTCTAATATTAACGATACCTCATAGGAATATAGAGAGAGCCAGAATCGTAGCATTAAATGATTCATTAGTCAAATTATAATACCTAGAGATAGCACATCTTCAAAGTACCTTACAAACATTCATTTGTGTTGGTAACCCCTGAATTTGAATGATTCCAAGAACGCAAAGCAAAACTCAACTGGAGATTGAGAGTGACACCTGATTTTGCAAGAAACCATCCAAAACTGCAGGCTTCATTTGGTTTTGACCAGAGTTTAAGACTGAACAGAATCCCTGGACCCCAAACCTCCTCAAAATACAGCAAAGCAGATTTAGATTAAAGTTTAGGGAAAACTTCCTAACTTAAGAACAGTAGGACCATGGAACAGACTGCCTAGCAAGGTTGTGGAAGAGCCTTCATTGGAAGTTTTCGAAAGAAGGCTGGGTAGCCATCTGTTTTGGATGGCTTAGACGCAACAAATCCTGTATCTTAACAGGGAGTTAGACTTGATGAACCTTGCAGGCCCCTATAACCCTATGATGCCCCCATTCTCAAAGTTTGGCTCTGGATTAAGATATGGATTTGAACTTTGCAAGTGCAGCCTACCACCTTTCTCTGTAATGGGCCTGAACCAGAACACCAAATCCTGCATGGCTGAATGCTGGAGAAATGATTAATTATTCCTACTCACTGCACAGCACTCAAATGTGTGCAGGGTACTTTACAGCACAAAGAGTAAGACAGGGGCCAAACCTGCCCCAGAAAGTTTACAATCTAGCTTTAAAGATACAAAGAAAGGCAACAAGTAACAAGAAGGGGATGGAGTGAGAAACACAAGACCATTCAGCTTAAACATACTGGTGTGCTGGAGGGGGTTGGTGACTACCAGCAAGCATGTCATTGATCTATGGGCAAGCAAAGCCCTCATTGAAGCAGCTGGGTATGCTAGCTGCCTTCCATTCTGGCCAAATGGAAGAAGCAATTGAGCTCCTTTATGCACTAATATAGCTGCAAGTATAGAAGCCACTGCCCACAGCACTGGCTATATGGAATTCCTGAGCAAATACTAGCTCAGGGAGAATAAGAGGGGTTTCTCTGGGAATGGATGGCAAAAACACAAGGGCATTGACTGGATTGCAGGTTTATGTGTCAGTGGCAGAAGCAAGCAGCCACTGAGAGAAGCATGGATAGCATGGCTCCAAGAGGAAGCCAAGAAAAAGAGTTTCTTTTGGACAGAGTGCTGGCTGCATAGGCAGGCTTAGAATTGTGAGCAAGAACACTGCCTGCTGGTCTTTATTTCCACTGTGTTCAGGGTAACAGGACTTGTCTACGTTTTTTGCAAATAAAAGGGATTGCACCAAAGAAATCTCTCTCTCTCATACTATCAGTTTTGTCTCTGAACAGAAACAATACAGCTAGGCCCAGCATTGTGGTTAAATGATCAAGCCAAAGGGGCAATAATGTATATATTTTCATAGCTTAATAAAAAGTCATTAATATTGTGATGGGATCCCTGGGGTACAACCTGGAACTGAGGTACTGCCTGGGCTGTCTTTCCCAATGTTTTTGCTAGTGACAAGCAGTAAACCCCTCCGGAAGCTGTTATCACTCAGCACAACTGCAGGTGGAGCCCCATACCCAGCTAGATTGCATGAAAATCCCCCCAGTTCCCTGACTTTGCATCCCTGAGCTGTAGCATTCTGTCCTGGTCAGAAGCCTGTATTGTAAGTTTATAACCTAGTCCATTCCTCCTTCAATGTGGAGAGGACACACACAAGCCTTTGTAACTGAGCTGAGAATTCCCTAGCACTTTAAGCAAAATACACTGTTTTAGGTAAATATACAACAGGTTTATTAACTATAGAAAGATAGATTTTAAGTGATTATAAGTAGTAAGCATAAAATGTCAGAGATGTTACCAAAGAAAATAAAAATAAGCACACAATCTAAATCTTAAACCTTATTACACTAGACAGTATTTAGATCAAGCAATATTCTCACTCCCTGGATGTTACAGTCCTTAGTGCACAGACTTCCCCCTGAAGCCTGGACCAGTCTCCTCTGACGATATTTGTCTTCTTGGCATCCCAGTTGTGTCCCACAAAGGTGCAGGAAAAGAAAGGCTAAGACATGATGCTACTGTCACTTATTTTATACCCTTGACCCGTGTGCCTCGCAGACCCTAGCCCAGGCATGGCTTGGTTGGCTTTGCTGAGCCACAGTGAACAAGCAGCCCCCAAGTCACAGTGATCCAGCAGTTTCCATTGTGTGGGGCTTGGATAGTTGAGTCACACAGTTGAGAAACACCCACCTGGGCAGGGATCCTTTACATGTCAATAGCAAACTTACAGCACATTTCAGTAACACCCATACAACACAATCTTATAACTTTATACATGCTAATGATAGACATATTTGGACAGAACACTCGGTTTCAGTAGATCATGACTTTTCATATGATACCTTACATGGCATGATTTGTACAAAATATCACAGTGATATATGACTATGGGGGTTACAAGGCATCATTCTGAGGTACACTGTGTCACAAATATGTTCCATCAGCACAGCTAGATTACCTGGCTCTGAAGTCCACAGTTCAAATCTACCTCTCATCTCCATATAAAACTATAAACTGGCCCATGTTTACTTGAGTCTGGGCCTAGGCCCTCTCCAAAAATGTCATTAGCTTGGCCTGTGTCAACTGGGTAATGAAACCAGATGAAATTTGAAAGGAACTACTCACACAGCTCTAATTAATGAAGACTTCACAATACGGCAGCTACACAGTGATCCTAAAAAATCTGAGAGGGATGTTTTTTCCAGGCAATGTCCCCTCTGGTTTTTATTTCCCAATTAGAAGAAAGCAAGAGGTTGTGTTTCCTCTGCGAGGTCACTGGAATTGAAGGTCCTTCTCTTGGTGGCATTTGATGTAAGTAAAAGCATTGTAGATTTTGAAAGCCATATTAGCCCCTGTTTCCTTCTCTAAGAAAATCAGTTTCATTTGGAGACCTTGTTAGAAGCACCATCTACTACTATTGAGACTTTGTATCAACATCCTAAATTTCATGAGTAAAAGGAATGTGTGCAAACTAGTTTCACGTGCATATTTCACCTAACATCACTGCTACAGCCTTGCAAGCCTCAATTTAAAAAATCATGACATTGGCTTAAAAATAGTTGCATGAGATATTACTAATGCCACTTTTTGGGTTCTTTTTATTTATCTTCTAGTTTTTGTGTCTTTTGGATGCATTGTGGCCACATTTTTCCCAGCTTCTCTCCTGAATTACAAGAGCTAGCAATTTACATTTTTTTTAAACAAAAACCAAGAATCTCATGTAATTACATGGCGCTTCAAGACTATCATAAATATTGTGAGAGTGGTGCTGCCAGCTACAGCCACCAAAACACAATTCCAATGTTGCCAGCTACACCTAGTACTCCATGGGTCTTTCTGTGGAACAAGAAACATGTCCCAGCACTGCACGCTATTGTAGGCAAAGTGAAGATATAACCCACACACCTCCTGGGTGTGGTGCTCTGTCCCATCTAATGGCAATGAGACCACTTAGAGAGCGTGAGAGTAATGAATCTGCCCTACAGCCTTCACAAAGCATGATAGGGTTTTTAGCTCATGCAGTAGAGGTTCATGCACTACACGTCAGAGGCCCCAGTTTCAATCCCACCCACCACCATCTGCAGTCTGTTAGTGTTACAAAGACACAGCATCAGAGCTGGTAATGACATTTCAAATACATTGTGCTTGCATTTTTGATGATCTCATAACAAATTACACCAACCTGAGATTTGCCAGTTTCTACTGTTAATCACCAAAAACCTAAATAGTATATAATATACATCCGTGTCTGAAGCTGTCATCTCTTGTGTCAGCCACTATTGCATGCTGATCGTGTTTTTTTCATTCTCTTTGCAGCATGTAGTCCAGCCAGAAGAAAAGCCAAAAGCACGCAACACATCCTAACAAAAAGAGTAAGAAAAGTATCCATTTTTTGTATTCTAGTTGGCTTAACTTGAAAGTCTCATGGATGGGAAAGCACACTTTTCCAGGTTGGGGCATGGGGAGCATAGAACTGAAATGGTGTCTGGAGTTGGGCAAAACTTTTAGAAAGTTTCTGGAAAATGGTAGGTATTTAGAAAAAAGGTTTTCTTAACTCTTCAAAAAGATTGTTTTTTTTTCCAAGCAAAATTATTCAAAATTAATTTAAAACATTATAACAAAATAAACGACGTAATATCTTCTCAGAAAATGATTGTCTGAAGGAGCTGGGAGGGTAGTTCACCTCAGGAACCAGCCTGTGACTCCCTCTGAGACTCACACTCTGGTACATCCCCCTTGATCCAGGGAGATGCAATCTGTGCCAGCCGTTTTTGCTAGCACAGCTTGCTTTCCCCTCTGTGCCAGTGCTGGACCATTAGCTTGTGCACTGGGAGCATTGGCTTGTGCACTGGGGGTTGGAGCCAAGACTGTGTCCACTCCTGATTACCCACTCCTCACTCAGCTGCTAAAGAGAGCAACAGTCTGACAGCAGTTGATTCCCCCTCTCCCCCCCCCCCGCCCTGCCGCACAGATACACATGTAAGCAGAGTCAGGATGAGGATGTATCCTGACATCTGCTGGTGATTGTAGGGAGTGTGGAAAGAATGTCAAGAATCTCAAAAGGTGTGGACAGATTGCATTGGCATCCCCCCTCAAACTATACAAAGCCCACAGGCTTGGATGGTGATTGATGAACAGCTCTCGGAGATCGCTCCCACATTTCTTTGTTATTCTGGGCAGGAGGAAACAAAAAGCTGTATTCCCCATGATTTGTGTGAATGGGGAGGCTGTGGACGCTTTTGACAGAAAGACGCTCAACCTCAGTGTGTGGGGTAGTGCGTAGCAGGCCAGGGTCTTAAACCCAGCTTAATTGAGAGAGGGTGGGGACAGGTTCTGTGTCTGTGTGTAGCTTGTTGTGAGCAGATGTCACTAGTTCCACCCCTTCATACTTTCACTTGTAGAATGCCACACGTCTGATTTTTCCCATGAACTCTATACAGGTTAATATTTCGCCTATGTGGATCTCTAACGTTTAGGAATCTGAGAACTGAACTCACTTGGGGCACATGGTGGCATTAGCAGATTGGGCTTCCCACTGTTCTGGATCTAATGCGTGTAATGCTCAGCATGCAGCTCGAAATTGACAACGTCCCAAACTCTTGTATAGTCCCAGAGCTGCAAAGAGCATTGTAAATTACTTGAGCTGCACTGAACTGTGCACTAGTGGGGACCTGAAGCTTATATCTGCCGAGAAGAGCTAGTGGCAGAGTGAGCTAGTTTGTTGGATGATTGGCTGAAGCAGACCATGGGAGCAGTGGTGGGCAGCAGCCTGGCAGATGAGTGCTGTAGGACATGAGGTGGAGTGGCCAGGAGGAGTGAGCCGAGCAGTTTGCAGGACAACTGGGCAGTGCTCACGGGGAGCTGGTGTAGCGGTCGTGAGCAGTTGTGAGGACGGCTGGAGGAGCGAGTGGAGTGGCTGGTAGCGGAGAGTTCGTGGAGCGGAAGAACCCCGGATGACGCAGGCCAGTTGCCCTGAGACAGTAAGTGCCCTTTTTCACCCTAGTGCTAGGGGAGGGACCTCTACAGTAGACATCGTTGAATCTTGGTGCGTTGACAGTACGACTTTGTGGGTGATTGATTGAGAGTGATTGGACTTAAGCCTAAGGGAGAAAAGGACATGCATATGTACTTGAGGTGGGGTTTTTTGATTATATGGTTGGTGTCAATATAACTCTCCTTTGTTAGAGTTTCTCCAAAGGTAACTGCCGCACTGATTTCTTCCTTATTTAAAATAGGTTGTTAGACTATAACTTCGTGCTGCGAGAGTGGGAAGTTATTGCTCCCTTAGAGGCGCCCAGGAGGTGTGGTATGTTTAAGGTGTCCGTCACTTGAGGCCGACTTTGAAGTTGATTAGGGCTCCAGAGCGTCTTGAGTTGACAATCTCTTTGCGATGTGTGTTACTTAAAGGAAGATCCCTGGATACTGAACCCCTTGGCGTTAGTGCTCTGCAAGACTTCAGAGGGGCAAGGGTTACACCACATCATAAGCCGCAATTCTGGATGCCCATGTAGGGTCATTAGTGGGGTTCCTTACACCTGTTTACGCCCTGTTTGTGGGTGTGCAAGGAGAGCTAAACCGTGACCCAAAGTCTCTGACTGGTTAGTTATTAAACTTTTACGAGGAAATCAGAAAAAAAGGAGGTAGCCCAACTGAAGGAGCGAACAGGAGGAAATAAAAAAAAGAGCTTATTTAAAACTCCAGCCTGTGCATTGCTGTTGATCCCGCCCTATTCACTTCTCCTTTCCTCTCTTACTGTCTTATTACACTCATTTGTTGCAGCTTTCCTTTAAACTAGCCGTATATTTCTGTCAGCGGCATGAGATGGTGTCTACTATTGAGTCCGAGTACAGCTCCGGGGGGACTCCCAATACTGAGTGATTTTCTTCTTCACACTGCTGCATGGAAATAACATAAGTCCTTAAGACTTAGCCTCCTCTTGAAAGCTATTTATCGCCAGCTTAATACTCTGGTACAGCTCTTTGCCTTCTTCTATGTCTTAGGGCCGCCCCCTCTTTTCCTCCCTGCCTCTTGCAAAATCCAGCTTAGGCCAGTCCAAGTCCCTTTATGTGTGTTTCTCTTGCTCTCTCTTCGCCTGGTCCTACACTCGCATTAAACCATTTTAGCAGCATTAAACTGATTAAAGCTGCACCCGTCCATCAAAGAGGCCCTTTATATCGCTATAAAGGGCTCTTATTAAACCGGTTTCTGTACTCCTTAACTCCTCCCTGAGTAGACTAAGTCTCTTGTGTATTAGTCATTATTTGATTAGGTTTAGTGTGGCCGCACCAATCAACGGTATTGGCCCTCCGGGCATCAGTATCCAACAGTGCCCGTTGTGCATCCCGTGCTGGAACAGCCTCAATCGAATCGGAGTTCACGCTCATAGGTGAGACAGGAAAGCCCTGCAACTTTGAATTTCATCCTGTTTGCCCAGCGTGGAGCTCTAGATCAGATGGGTGGTGGATGCTATTCCAAATCTAAAATAAGAGCTACTCAGCATTATCAGGCCTGTGAGAGATACTGGATCTATTTGCTGCATGGAGGAAAATAGGCTGTTCATCACAGTCAGTTAACAAGAGACGATATGAACTGAACTGCATTGGAAAATTAATTATCTGCACGGGCTATGATATCAGAGTCCACAGCCAGGCAGTGCGTGTGACAGCGTAACGGAAGGCAAAGATCAGAGTGACGCTCATGGAGGGAGAGAGTGGTGGTACTGACGGTACCCTCAGCTATCCACATGTCCACCGATAAAGGCATTTGTGTCATTCTTGGCTGAGCTCCCTAATGCCTGTAGGGTTCAAAACACATTGTCTGGGTGGTTCAGGGTATAAATGTTTGTCAATTTACATTCCCCTCCCCCCGTGAAGAAAGGGGAAAAAATCGTTTCTTGACTTTTTTATATGTCACCCTATATCACTGCATGCTGCTGGTAGTGGCGGTGCTGCAGCACTGAATACCGAGCACCTCTCCCCTTCCCTCCTGGTGGCGATGGAAGTCGTAAAAGGACGGATAGCCCATCCTCTCATCATCCCGTGAGTGCTCCTCGGCTCAGATGAGTCAGCTGGGAGTGCTTGGGTAAAAATGGAAGACTCCGTCATACCTGGTAAGATTGGGGTAAAAACAAAGAAAAACGGCCCTTTTGGTTAACCGAAATCCCCTTTTTTCAAAAAATCCCACTAAAGGTAAACCCCTTGGGGGGCTGAGTCCATTGGCCCCCTGCACCCCCCTTTCAATGTCTAAAGAAAAGGATTCTGTACTGCCTGGACATCATAGCAGCAGGAGGCTGGGCTCCTCTCCCCACTACTGTTAATGTTCCTGCCTGGACTATCATAGCAGCTGAAGGCTGGCTCCCCCCAATCTTTATGCTCACTAAAAAAGTCAGTGTTTTCTTATTGCCTGCATTTTTTTACTCATCACACAATGTGGGGACATTGCCAACGGTAGCCAAGGAAGTCGGGAAGAAGGGAAGCAACGGTGGGGTTGTTGCAGGGCACCCCTAGAAATGGCATACAGCTCATCATTTTCTGCGGGATTCTGACATGGAGCAGCTGTGCTCTTTGGTTCTCTAGTATCTTGCCCATATTCTAGGCAGGCTGACTAATTTAGAATACAACATAAAGGAGGAATGACTGGGGAGTCCATTCCCATTTTTGTCTTTGCACCCTGGGCCGACGTCAGCGAAGATCAGCCAGGAGCACCTATGACAGCAGCAGATGATACAGAAAACTGAAATAACCGTCATCTCATCGCCAATTTACAATGGCACAGCAGACAGTACAGAAATGACTGTAAACCCATCTCTGCTACCTTGCAAAGGCAAATGAAGCTGTTGTGTAGCGCTGCAGTACGCACCTCTGTCAGTGGGCATCCAGTAAACACCATACGGTGGACGGTGACAGTGACAAGACGATCCAGGGAAAAAAGGCACGAAATGATTGTCTGTTGCTTAAGGGGTGGAGTGACGCATTTACGATCGGCCACCTGTTTTTGCACCATCATGCATTGGGATCTCAACCCAGAATTCCAATGGGCGGGGGAGACTGCGGGAACTATGGGATAGCTACCCACAGTGCAACACTCCAGAAATCGACGCTAGCCTCGGTACATGGACGCACACAACCAAATTATTATGCTTTGTGTGGCTGCGTGCACTCGACTTTATACAATCTGTTTTACAAAACCGGTTTATGTAAAATCGGAATAATCCTGTAGTGTAGACGTACCCTTTGACAGTTCTGCTTTATCTTTCTCTCAGCCTGTGCAGACCCCTCTTTATCAGCTTTGGGACTTTGTCTGGAAGGTATTTGTGCTTGCCCCAGACCTGTTTCTTCTGCAGAGTTCCCTACATAGAAATCTCTCACCACCATCTTCCATTGTCAAAGACGTTCTTCTCCAGTTCCCCGGCTGCTCCCTCCCTTCTAGATTATTCTCTCACTCTGTGCTCCAGAGTCAGCAGGCTCCACTCTCTGCTTCAAGAATCCTCCCTATTTCTGCAGTGTAGCACACCTATCAATGGACTGAAAACAACACAACACTACATTTCTTGCAATCCCAATGCCTATTCTTGGTTGCTCAGTCAGCCCATTGCATCCATATATCTTAAGGGGATGGTGTTAAATGGAACATGAACCTCAAAAAGATCTGTCCCAGCAGAAAGTCTACACTCAGGGTGTTTGAATGAGTAAAAACATTCTCAAACATGCATTCCTACAATCCTAAATCATAATTTAAAATGGTCAAAAAATGGAATTTCCACTCCATGGGAAATTCAGAGATTTCAAAACTTGGTTTTGCCCTAAATCAGGACAAAAAAGTTGAAATCTCAGAATTTTTCCGTACACAAAATACCATGACATACTTCATTTGGATTGTATCATTTCATTTGGACTTCATTGTTTTGACTAATTTACAATATAAAAGTCGAAATGATAAAGTCGAAACAAAATACATCTAAATTAGTTTGAACCTGATCAAAATGAAATGTTTAGGTAATCTCCTTTTGAAATTTTTGACAAAAATCAAGACATTCCTGCAAAACATTTTGATTTTACCAAATCAGCATTTTCTGACAGAAACTTTTAACCCGCTCTAGTCACAATCCTGTTCTGCTATTTTTATCCTTTACCGTGATCATTATAATCTCAATATACATTTGTCGCTGCTGATCAGGCAGTGGTTTCTGCAACATTTAATTTGAGCTGCATGTGCCTGTCTTGTCACTTTTTTAAAGAAATCTTGTGCCTATTTATAGTTTGTTTTTCTTCCATTCCTAGAGAATAACCCTCTTGACTGTCCTCTTTTGTCAGTGCTGATGATCCCACATTTACAATCAGAGTACCACAGCACAAGGATAGTCTGTGCACTGCAAATAAGGACATAAACTGGGCTTTCAAAAATAACTAACCACCAACCTTGTAGTTGTTGATTTCCATGTTTCAGTTTAGTGCAGCTGACTGCAGCTAATGTGTAATCATCCAATAGCATCGTATGTGCTGGAAAATACAAGCCTTTGAGGATATTGTGATGGTCAACTTTTTCTTCCACACAAAGAAAAGGAGTGGTTATATTTTTTTTCATTTGCACATCTGCCTACTGTTAGCATTGTAGGTCTGCCTGGGATGGCATGATGTCTTCTACCTTGGTAATCACAGTGGATGCACAAATTTAATCCCAGACAAGAGCAAAAATAGCAAGCAATCTGGAAACCTGCCAGGTTCTTTCATAGCACCAGCACTTGAGTATGCCAGTGCTGTATTAAGTGATTTATACATTCATGTGACTGACCTTGTGAGGTAACCTCAGTCACTTTAAAATGAATCCTTTCCAAGAGGGCAATCATGGAAATTAAAAAAAAAGATGCATGATTTAAAAATTCAAACGTTCCCTCAATGTGCTCGTTTTAGTCCTTCTGACATTTTCACTATAGCTCCACCCCTCATCTGTTCCTCCCATTCTCCCTTTTTCATCCCCCAAAATGTGGACTGGAATTATATAAAAATAGTCTTGATTGAAACTGACATTTGATTACATGGCAGAAAAAGTGGCAAATATTGCTGCACATTCTAGCACTTCTCCTACTAAAAGTAGTGCCCAATCTGCCCAGTGACAAGAACGTAGCTCATAAAATATGGCATTTTTCTTTTGACCACATAATTCTTTAGAGGCTAAGCCACAAAATTGTAATCAAAGTCATGTCTTTAATTGCTTCACTTTTGTTTGTTTGCTCAGTTCTTTGGAATGGGAATGCTGTTTGTTAATTCCAAGAGCAGGGGTTCTCAAATTGGGGGTCGTGACCCCTCGGCAGTCACAAGATTATTACCTGGGGGGTCGCGAGCTGTCAGCCTCCACCCAAAACCCCGCTTCACCTCCAGCATTTATAATAGTCTTAAATATTTTTTAAAGTGTTTTTAATTTATAAGGAGGGGTCGCCCTCCGAGGCTTGCTGTGAGAAAGGGGTCACCACTACAAAAGTTTGAGAACCACTATCCAAGAGTGTTTTTGTGTGTTGTTGCTATAGCCCACACATTACTGTACAGCACTCCTGGATACTACCTTGTCCACTTTTCCATACTCGTTTCAAGCTAATTTTAACACTGGGGCTACGAGACAGCACTGCTATGGACTGCCTCACTGCTTTTAAAGCATAACTCTCAGTGGTCGAACTCAGTAACAGAAGTCAGTGGAAATTGGCCTCAGGATTCACGAGCATAGGAACAGGATAACCCAGTAAAGCATAATATAAACAGTCATCAAATATTTAGAGAGCAGCTTAGTAATGCTGTTTGGTGTGGATGATTCTGCCAATAATTGGCAATTCACCTGAATAACTGCAAAACCCACATGGATTTTGATTTACTGTTACATTTAGAAAAGTGATTTCAAAATAATCCATGTGATTTACCCAACATGTTCCTGATGACCTAAAGAAGTGTCAAATCTTGTTTAGATCTAAACTGGGCTGCAGTAGGTTTGGTTTCCTGGCCTATCTATGTCTTGCCTTCTTATAGTAACACATTGGGTAGTCCCAGTCATGAGGGCATCATGCTAGGAGATAAGAAACTGTGAAAATGTACTGCTATTAGTTAGCTGTGTGCTATTCGTACATGTATGTGGGAATGTTCAGTAGGGGGTTGTGCTGTTACATTTGAGTTAGTGTGACAGAAATGTTATAATTTATTGTTATGGTTCCTCATGCGTCAAGGCCTCTTGTACCTAATATAACTAGAAATCTTAAAAAACATACGTAACAGGGCTAAATAAATAAATCCTACAGTTAGCACAGAGTTGAAAACAAACCACCCACCCATGTACACATGGAAGCCTGAAATTTACAAGGCACAGGAGTACTGCTGGGCCTATGCAAAGCTTCCCTGAAGTCAGTGAGGCTCTGTGTAGATGCAGCAATCCACCTGCATGTCATAAATTGCATAAATCAGAACCAATCACATACTCTTTCTTGCCCTCACAACTAGTATCGTACTTACCAAAGACACTCTCTCGAGGCCAACATCAAAGTAAAGGATCTGAAGTTCCTCCAGTCTGACAGAAGGGTGTGACACATCCTCTGTCATACATCCGGGGAAGAGCAATCCACTCCCTACCCTGTCCCCAGTGCCGGGGAGAAAAGATGGGCTTTGCAGAGTGCCCTAAAATTAACACATCTGGCCTCTGGCAGAGCAAGGAGGAAAGCGAAATCCATAGTTGAGGGTCTGAATGGAGAATGCCCTGCCAGCAGCAGCTTCATCCAATTGATAATGGTGCAGTCTGCGCGTCTTTGCTGACCAGATTCTGGTAGTGTGTGATGGGGCCTCCGATAACCAGGTTCCAAACCATCCAGGGTTTTGTTACAGCTTGGATTGAATGCACCTTTAGGTCATAACTGATGCAGATCCTCAAGAGTGTGGATAATGTGCTCCTATCATCAAACTCCACTTAATATGTGGGCACAGCATTTGGGAGTTTGCAGAGTATTAGTAGCTGCTACAGAAGGCCTGGGAAATTGCAGCAACTAAATGAGAGCCAGTAGTGACTGCTTGAGCAGCAGCAAGAGGCTTACGGCTATTGGCATCCTTGGAATCAGGATTTAAATCAGCTGGAGATGTCTGGAAGAGGGCTGGTAAATATTTTCAAATGCCTAGGAGAAGCCAAAACCAGTTTCAGAGGCTCTGCAAGACTTCATGGGGGAACCCTCGAACCCCAGCCTCCAGCACACCCCACGGGGCTGAAGCCCACAACCCAGGCATCCCCACTGGATTGAAGCCCCGAACGCTCGAGTGCCCCATGGGGCTCAAGTCCCGAGAACCATCATTGCAGCTGAAGCATGAAGCCCCGAATGTGGGGTAGAGGGAATCTAGGAAATAACCTATGAGAATTTAAACCCTCCCCATTTGTCATCTTTGCCTGCTGCTGCCTCTCTTCTTGCATTCTCTGCTGGTCTTCTGGGAGAGGAAAGCAGAGCTGAGAGCATGAAGGTCTCCCCTCACACTACCATTCTGCTTCACAGAGGCAGCATGGCCATCCCAGAGAAAAGCTAAGGTGTAGGGGCCAGTGGTGAAATGGATAATGTGTCTGACTATGGCTCGGGAGAGTGCATGGTTGACTCCTGCCTGGTTTGTGGCGTGTGCCTTCACCCCCCTTGTGACAGCCCAGCTTCTGAGCTACCCTTTGACTTCTTCGAAGCAAAAGCAAGCTCATTGTGCTCTTCAAGGGGCCACTAAAGCAAGCAACCGCATGTACACCCCTGTAGTCTATGGAGAGGATGCTCCCACTGAGACGAACGGGGAAGAAGTCTGCCCAAGGTACAAGGCTATGGAGAATTATATCCACAGTGTTTCAAGTTGGGCATCCAAAAACCAGTGTTTTCAAAAGCAGTTGTCATTTTTAAAATGTTCACTTTAGCCCTTGATATAAATACGGAAAGATGCACATACATATCGCAACTGCAAAGAGAATGCAGGTAATTTTCCAACACGTTTATCATTCCTCATGGTCACATTTCAAAATCAAAATATTCCCCTTTCATTTATGCGGAAACAAGTTGAAGGACTAAATGCAACAGAACCAATGACAGAGATTCCACTGTAATGACTCTAATGCCTTACATTCATACATAGCTCCAATGAAGGACATTTGTAATTGGACAGTTTTGTCTCTTTCCCGTAGGTGGTGGCAGTGTCTGATTATCGGCCCTGTAGGACAGAGGACTTGCTTCCAAGCCAAGTCCTATACAAAGATGTGGTGAGGAACTTTGGCAGCTTGCAGAATGAACAGGAAGGATTCTGTCCTGCCAAGCACAGTAAGTCCTCAGCTATGACTTCATTACTTTGCCATCTCTGTGCTGATTGCTCAGCACATTGTTTGACGCTGCAGCCTTCTAGTTCCATGAAGTTTTCATTAAAATGGGTATTTATCTCAAAAAATTTCTGTGCCAAAAAATTAAAAATTCTTCAAAATTCTGCATATTTTATTTGTCAAAACAACACAATAAACATGCCAGTTTGTATTATTTTGGTAATTTATTTCAAACTACCTATCAACGGCTATTTCTGTAACAATACAGACAACAAAAAAGATTCAGAAAATGTTTTTTGACAAATAGATTCCTTACTAGGCATATTAATACAAAACTCTGAGTAATAATTAATTTAAACTACAATACAGAAATGTATTTCCCACACCCCTCAAGGGCACTGTAAAGGCTTCAGGGAGTGTCCTTGCACCCCCACTCACCCACTGCTCCTCCATCCATCCTTATGTGTCCCTGCACCTCCTTCCCTCATCCCCATGTGTCCCTGCACCCCCACTCTGATACCTCTTCCCCCAACCCCATGTGGCCCTGGTCCCCCCTTCAACCTCACCTACTCAGCCTCCACCCATCTGTCCCCCCAACTAGCCCTTCTGAACCTCATACTGTGACCCCCAGCAGCCCCATGTGACCCACACTGTCCATCCCCCCATATCCTGTGCCTCCTAACCTGGCCCCTGGTGGGTGAAAGGCATAACCACAATACCTTTCTTGAAGAATGTATTTTCTGTGGAAAAAAAAGTCTGCACGGCACATGAATTCTGCACATATGCAGTGGCACAGAATTCCTCCAGAAGTACAAAACAGGTCAGTTGTTTCTGAGTAGCAGGCAAGAGAAAAATAATTTTTTTTGCCATTGTTAAAAAATGGTTGCAATTTTTTTTTTTGAACAGTTTTAAGTGCCCATGTGCTTTGCAGCAGAGTCATGAAACTTGACAGAGAGGTGGCCTGTGTATCATGAATGTGCGTTAGCCGCCCATGACAATCCACCCAAATTTGGCCAAGTTCTAAGCCTTTGAAAAAACACAGTTCACACATGATCAGTAGAGACTTCGTAGATTTCACTGAGCCTGCTCAAGCCTAACAAGGGTGCACATTCACTGTGACCATCCCCACAGTGACTGAGCATGCTCCAGCCCAGAGCTACTGGGGCTCTGGAGGACTTTCCCTGTAATGGGTACTCCAGGCCTAGTTGAGGCCAGACACTGGAACTGGTAGCAGGGAGCCTTTCTGTCCTGTGCTCTCAGTGAGCCCCCTGCATCCAGGCAGTCTGAAGGAGGCAGCATCTGATTTGAATGAAGAAGAGACAAAAGCTGGGCCAGCAAGGAGGGAAAGGAGTAGATTGAGACAAGGAGTCTGGGGATACTGGGACTAGAGGTGGGGAGAAACTGTGACTGGCATTAGCTGGGCAAGGAGACTAGGAGCTGGAAAGGGGAGGCAGGAACTAGGAGCCAATTACGGGGAAAGGGGAGGCTGGGCTGGTTGGGCAAGGACACTGGGACTGGGAGCCACTAAGGGAAATGATGGGGAACTGAGAGCCAGTTGGCTGGGAGCTGGGAAACATAGATAGGATAGTAGCTCAAGAGGAGACTGACTGGACAAGGGGACTCGGACTAGGAACCAATGAAGGGTGAAAGTGGGGAATGAGACAGATCTGAGAAGGAGCTGCAGTGTGGGGAAAGAATTGGGAGTGGCTGGGCAAAGAGATTGAGACTAGAGCCAGGGAGAGGTAGGAGGCTGGGGCAAGGAGGCAGACTTAGGCTAGGTCTACACTAGGGGGCGGCGGTCGACCTAAGATACGCAACTTCAGCTACACGAATAGCGTAGCTGAAGTCGGCGTGTCTTAGGTCGATTTACCTGGCCATGAGGATGGCAGCGAGTCGACTGCTGCCGCTCCCCCATCGACTCTGCTTCCACCTCTCCCCGTGGTGGAGTTCCGGAGTCAACGGCAGAGCAATCGGGGATCAATTTTATTGTGTCTACACTAGACAAGATAAATCGATCCCCGATAGATTGATCACTACCCACCGATCTGGTGGGTAGTGTAGACATACCCACAGATCAGATGAGGAGTTTTAGGAGTAAGACTTGGATTAAGGGACAGTAGAGGAGGGTGAGGGAGAAATCAAACAAGGAGCCAGGGGAGGGGTACTGGGACTGGCAGGCAGAGAGAGTGGGACTGAGATGAGAAGCCTGAGGAATGGGTAGGTGAGGGGAATGAGACTGGTACAAGGAGTCAGGGATGGGGAAAAAGGCAGGACTAGGAGAAGGACAGGTTGGAGGGTATGGAGCAGATTGGGACAAGCTTGTGGGAAATGGGCAGAAGTGTCTGTGTCCACCAGAACGCATTCCCCTCCAGACCCTGGAATGGAACTCAAGATTCCTGAGTCTCACCATTCCTCTGCTATCAACAAATATTTGCACTCTCACACCTCTCTAGATCTAGTCCACACAGAGGATGACAAGCTACTACTTCTATCTGTTGCTCCCTGGCTCAAATGGAGGAGATCCAACCCTACTGATGAACCACATGGGTGTCAATATGATGCCATATGATGGAATCTCTGTTTTTACTATTTCCTTTTTTTAAAAAAAATCTAGGAAAATACACACACAAAAACAATGTTAAAAGAACATTATTAAGGTAGCAAAGTGAAGCTCTCAAAAAAATGCCTGAATTGATGGAGGTGGGGGAGATGCTCTTTGCAGCTTCCTTTTTTGCCTCCACACAAGGCCATGCACAATGAAACGTGGAGTAAGGACCTGAAGGTTTGGTCCATTGTTAATAGCTACCATTGTTAATGAAGTTACCATTTCAAAAGCCAAAGAATGGGAGATTGAGTGATTTTGCCCTACCGCATTGCAAGTCTACTTTAGCTATTCCAAGTCCTCCCATTCCTGTATAACAAAAGGTAGTCAGCCCTTTTGTGATATAGATCTTTGCAACTGGCCATAGTGAAATCTAATAGGACTATTACTCTAATTACTGGCTCTTTCCACATAATCTTTTAATTACACAAAGTCCAAGGGAAAAATAATTACCAATAATAGCATCTTAATTATGCATTGCAGTGGGAATTTCTGAACAAGAGTCATCAAAGTCCTGTGATAACCAGTTGGATGGAAAATCTTCTGTAAGTAAAATTCAGTAAGACCAGCTACCTGTACATGATGTCCTTTAAACTAGCACATGAAATTCAATAGTGAGAAGTGCAAACTAATGTACACTGAAAAAAATAATCCCAACTAGATAAATGATGGGTTCTAAAATGCTCGTTACAACCAGTGAAAGTGATCTTGGCGTCACGGCAGATAGCTCTCTGAAAAACGTCTGCTCAAAGCGCAGCAGCAGTCAAAAAGACTAAGACTATGTTAGTAACTATTAGGATAGGGATAAAAAATAAGACAGAAAATATGATGAGTGCACTGTATTCACAGTGTGGGCATACCATGGATTCATATTGTGCCCAGTTCTGGTCACCCTATCTCAAAAATGATATAGTGGAACTGGAAAAGGTTCAGAGAAGGGAAACAAAGAGGATCGAGGGTATGGAACAGCTTCCATAAGAGGAGGGACTAAAAAAGATATGAGCTGTTCATCTTAGAAAAGAGATGACTAAAGGGATATATGGTAGAGGTCTATAAAACCATGAATGGTGTGAAAAAAAAGAATAGAGAATTTACTTTTTCACGCAATACAAAAATCATGTCATCTACCCGCATTTAAATTGGTCAAATTGGACTAGATTTGGAAAAGTAATGTCTGACACTTTTAATGATTGCTTCTTGGAACAACCCTAGAAAAACGCAAGGAGGAAGGTCTAGTCGTCTCAGTTTAATCCTGTGTGACACATATAAATTGGTTTAAGAAAAGTGGAGCCACTAAACAACAGTGACCACAGTGAATTAAGTCCAACATCCTCAGCAAAACTAGCCACTCTAGTTGCAGCCTGAAGCAGTGGTAGGAATACCACCTCACTCTTATCTAGCCCTTTTCATCAGTAGGTCTCCAGGTGCTTCACAAAGGAGGTCAGGGTCATTATCCCCACTTTACAGGCACAGTCAGGGCCCAATATGGAGTTGCACCCACTAACAGCAGGTGAGTAGTTGTCCCTCAGTACTGAAGAAATGATTTACCAAAAAGCAATGAAACCTACAGGGGTTTTTAGGCATCAGTCTCACAACCCTTGTTCACGCAAGTAATCCTTGCTCACAAGAGTGCATCTATAGAAGTGACTATTCATATTAGTAAGGATTATTTTGTGGTTAAGGGTTTAAAAACCTCTCCCCATAAGTCCCCAAGTAACTTGCAGTCCCCATTCATTAGAGAAATGTGTAGAAGTTTCTTAATGACCTTTTTCTTCCCCAGCAACCTTCGACATCCCCAGTCACCCATATCACAGTGAAACAGGCTGCAGCCATAGAACCAGCTACACAGGACAGTGCTTCTGCAGAAGAGTAAGTCAGTCCCCTTTCACTACATCCACCCACTCCTAGTGCAGTTCTGCCTGGGGCTTTAACGCTCTGTCTGTAAGGGAAAGCAGCAGGTGGTCCAGAGTGTAAGTCATCAGTTCACACACACATACAAAAAGTCAGTTGCAAATTACCCATGACTGGAGTAATAAATCTCAATGATCTACAGTAGATGAGTAATTAATTTTCAAAATATTTGCCTAAGGTGTTATTTTATTGATTATGCACTAGAAACCTAGGCATTTCAGATCTTAAGGCTATTTTAAGTGTGGGACATATGTCAATTTAATTTCTCTTGCTTAATCAGAAAAAAAGTTAATGATGTCTGAGTAATTATAAAAAGAACAGGAGTACTTGTGGCACCTTAGAGACTAACAAATTTAAGGTGCCACAAGTACTCCTGTTCCTTTTTGCTGATACAGACTAACACGGCTGCCACTCTGAAAGTTAATTATTTATAAACATCTAACTAGTGTGATGTCATGAGTCCAATTTACTCAAGCCAAGGTCTCCCTTAGAAAGAAAAAGAAATAGCCATGGTCATTATGTGGAGATACTGGGCCAAGTTCTGCTCTTGATTACATCCTTCAGACTCCTTGATTACATGACTTCAGACTGAAGTCATCTGCAGAATTTAGCCCAAAGCACTGAGCCACCATAAGGTGCAGTTTCCTTATATTTTCTAAATAGATAAATTATATTGAATAGAAAATGGCTACTCTGGGCCAATTGGACTCCTCATGTAAATTAATCTGTCAATCAAGTTACATCAGAGATGAATGTAGATAAATAGATTGCTATGTGGAGGCAGTAACAACCAGCCCATATTTATTCTCATCATTATTTAGACATGTCATGGGCATGCCTTTACACTCATATTATAAACCTGGGGCCTGTTCCTCTCGTGTATCTCCACTGAAATAGATGGAGCTACGCCAGTTTATATCAGCAGAGGATCTGGCTTATGGTCCCTGCTGCAGAGATCTTACAATCTAAGGATGTCACAAACACTACTGGGCCTAGTGCTTACCTGCTTACCACCAGACTTAGGAGCTGTCTACACTGGAGTTGGAGATGTGAATTTCAGCTTGAATAGGAATACCTGTGCTAGCTCTGATCAAGCTAGTGTGCTAAAAATAGAAATGAAGCCCACGGTGGTACTAGTGGTGGGAGGGTTTAGCTGTCCTGAGTATGTACCTACAGTCTTGGATAGGATATTACTCAGGGTGGTTAGCCCTTCCCACCACACACATTGCTATGACTACTCTTTATTTTTAGCAAGCTAGCTTGATCAGAACTAGCATGTGTATGTCTACTCATGTGGGAAATTACACCTCCAGCTCCAGTGTAGGCATACCCATAGTTAAGGCTAAGATTTTGTCATAGTTATTTTTAGTAAAAGTCACGGACAGGTCACGGGCAACAAACAAAAATTCAAAGAAGCCGTGACCTCTCCGTGATTTTTGCTGCTGCGGCTCCATGGCTTCCTGTGCCACTGTGTTGTCTGGGAGCTGTGGGTTCCCCCTCTGGCCATGGTGGCTGGGAGCTGCAGGGTGACCATATTCCCAAAGAGAAAATGGGACATCCCCAGCCCCTTGCCTGAGGCGTTTCCTTTCCCCCGCACAAGGCTGTTGCCCATCACTGGAACCCTGAGGGCCCCTCAGGAGTCTGTCACCTGTCGCTGAACCTTGCAGGGGGCACCTGTTGCCGGAATCCTGCCAGGGTCCTGCAGCCCCTGGAGCTGAAGCAGAGAATGTCATGGAGGTCTCTGGAGGTCACAGATTCTGTGACTTCCATGACCTCCGTGACATAAACGTAGCCTTTCCCACAGTCCAGTGTTTCCCAAACTTCGGATGCTGCTTGTGTAGGGAAAGCCCCTGGCAGGCCGGGCCAGATTGTTTGCCTGCCACGTCCGCAGGTCCAGCCGATCACGGCTCCCACTGGCCGCGGTTCACCGCTCCAGGCCAATGGGAGCTACTGGAAGCGACATGGGCAGAGGAACATACTGGCCGCTGCTTCCAGCAGCTCACATTGGCCTGGAGCAGCAAACCACGGCCAGTGGGAGCCACGATCAGTTGGACCTCAGGGGCAGCAGGTAAACAAACTTGCCCGGCCCACCAGGCACTTTCCCTAAACAAGCAGCGTCCCACGTTTGGGAAACAGTGCCATAGTCCATTGGCTTTAATGGGGTGTAGTTAACACTGTACCCATTAGTATTTTCAGGATTGGGTTGTAATGTAGGATGTGATCCCATTGGGACTGATGTCATGAGCAGGGAGGTTTGTGGAATCAAGCCTCTAGACATGACAACAATGAGGTCAAAGAGGAGTCAGAGGAAGAGGTGAGGTTTGCACAAAATACAGTCCAGCTGTTCACTCAGTTTTGCAGTGTTAGTTTCACTATTTTAATGTATTTATATTTAATCTATATTTTGCTCACTTGGGACAGAGGGTCAGTGTTGGAGAGAGTCGAAAGAACAGGAGGCTGGAAGAGGGATCTACTTATAACAAATGTAATTACATCCCAGTTTAAGCTGCTTTTTTCCTTATGTTAAAACAAGGTTATTTCAGAGTGTTTAGTTAGTCATTGAAAATACGAATGAACCTCGCAAAGGGCCACAAGAGAGAAACGTTTTGTGTGTCCTGCTTTGTTCTCTAGCCATAGACGGCACTCGAGGAAGAACACTGAGCATGACTTAACCCTCGCCCCAGAAGCAGATGCTTCTTTACCATTGACTGGCAACAATTTGTGCGGAACACCCGGCATCCTGAGGAAAATGTGGATGAAGCACAAGAAGAAATCAGAATATCTGGGGGCAACAAACAGTGCCTTTGAGGCTGACTGACAAGCCTCAGCTTTGCTTTTGCAGGATGCATATTCCTTTAGCAAGGGCAGAAGGCTTCAGGATTTCCCTAGGGTTGGATGTAACTCTGTTGATGAATATCTGAGGACATAACATTACTTGTGCTATTCAGGGCATTTGTCTAACCTGGATAGATGGAAGGGTAATGGAGATAAAAGATGAATGTGAGTTAATTCAACAGCCATATTTTACTAGAATATTTCTGATACCAGTACAGTTGTAACAGATTCCACCTTTGATTTGCTAATGCTAAAACTACTGTTGACTCATTCTGTCCTAATTAACTTAGATTCACAAAGAGAAAAGCCTACAAGACTCTTTGTATATTCCTACGAGACCTCATATCAACAACAATGTCCCATTAAAGCCGAGTCCTGTTGTTCATTTTGTACCACTGCCACCACTGAATTCACGCCCTCCCCAATGTCATTTTCTCTGAGGTACAGGAGTTAAAAACCAAACCTTAAATCAGGTACACTTTGCTGATGGACATGCACCAATACATTTTTATTCTCTTTTGATGCTTATTAGACAGGAGTAAACAAAGGGAGGGTGAGACAGAACTGAGGTTTTTTAAGCACTCAGCTCCCATTGATTTCAATGGGAGTTATGCACCTACAAATACCTTTGAGGGTCTGGGCCTGATTGACTTCCAGGTGCACCTTTACTGAAACTCTGATCCATGACAAATGATCAATCTATTAAAGCAGCAAAGAATCCTGTGGCACCTTATAGACTAACAAACGTTTTGGAGCATGATGCATCTGACGAAGTGGGTATTCAAAGGTGCCACAGGATTCTTTGCTGCTTTTACAGATCCAGACTAACATGGCTATCCCTCTGATATTTGACAGTCTATTAAAATTTCCTGTCCAGATCAAACTGTACCAACAATGGAACATCAAATGCAGACACTTTGTTCTGAAGAACCTGCTCAAGTGCTAGGTATAATTGTAATATGTAACTTTGTGCTGCAGAAAATTTCCCCATGTGCCTGAGATGCTAGGAGGCAAGAAAGGATGTGTAGATTGCAAAACTGGACTACTCAGTAAAGTAGGTTTGTTCTCAAGAGGCCTGATCCAATAAGCCAGTGTTTCTCAACCTTTTTGATACCAAGGACCAGCTTCCTGCCTTCCTAAACTGCATCAGGGAGATCACAGGAACCAGCGCCAGTCCACATGCCGGTCATTGAGAAACACTGCTATAAGCTAATGATTTTAATGCGATTGCTCAAATGGAGGGAAATTGCTGACTATGCATTTCTCGCAGTTTAGGAGCTGCCAACCTTGTTTCCTTTTCTCTGTCTCAGAGGAAAATATGCAAAAACTGAAAGAATGACAAATCCTGGGCACAATCTTGCAGCCCTAAATCACATGAATATTCCTACTGCTTATTGCAGGATCAGGTCCTTCATTTGCCAGAATGAAGGGATTTAAATTTGTCCCAGTGCAGGACTCCAACACAATTTTATCTGACGCGTACCTCCCTGTGAACAAAATGAACACCTACAAGGATGAGCTTTTGCATCTCAATGCTCATCTCTTAATGCTCTAAGACTTACATTTAAATAAAAAGTTGTACAAATGTGTTCATAACTCTACACTTTAAAAAATATTTCTACAAGCATCTCTTGTGAGGCAAGCTAGAGGCAGCCTAGAGTCTCAGAGTCAGAAAGTGATCAAAAGATGATGTCAAATTGCCAGCAATATGTGATCAGACTATTCCTAATAAAGGAAATGTGACAGCTGAAAAGTAAGACACATGTCCCCACTTGTATTTGTTAGAGGAAAAATGTCCTCTGTTTTTTTAAATCTTTGAATGACTCCTACAGCCAGAGGCTAAAATAAGGTGGTGCAAGGGATTGTGCAACTCCCCTCCTCTGTCTTGAGCTAGCATCTCTGCCCCACCCCACCCAGCTCCTCCTCAGCTAATGTGGTAAGAGCTCCCCATTCTTTTTAGGGCCATCCAACCTAGAGGGTACCAATATATAGATCAAGTTTACTAAGCCATCAGCAAACTGGTCAAATCCATCACACCTATTGTCTTTAAGATGTATGAGAGACATGGAGCAGCTTGAAAGTGCTTGTTAAAAACTGTCTACCGAGCTGTTTCCTTTTCAGCAGATAGACAGATCCCACTCCAGGGTCTCATATCAAGCTTCAATAGTGAGAAACTAGACCTTCATAATGTACCTCTGCTATCCAGTGCACTTGGCCTCCCTCACAGCTGCGTCCTTTAGAAAGATGTGCTGAATTGCTCCAGAAAACCTTTGAAAATCATTGTTTAGAAACAATTCCGCCTAACGTCATTTTCTTTCTTGCATTTCTCTTTGCTTTTTCTTTCTTATGTAACCCTTCTGCCTCTCTGAGTTGGCAGCAACAAGGGCCAGGTTCAGTATCCAGGGGTTCCGTTTCAATAACACCATCCATACCCGGCTCGAGCCCCCACCCAGTGACCTGGGACACTTACATACCACACCCTCCTGGGCGCCTCTAGGAGGCAATACTTCCCCTCTCGCAAGCACGGAGTCTGAGTGTAGCGAAATCTTTTTAATAAAGGAAGGAATCAATGTGGCATCCCATTGGAGAAACACCACAAACAGAGTTATAACACAAACCATAACCACCCCCCCAAGTACATTTGGCAATGTCCTTTCCCCCTTAGGGTCTTAAGTCCAATCACTCCAAAGTCCAACAACCCAAAAGTCTCTGGTCAATGCCACCCCAGAATTCAAGAGTCTATCTGTAGAGGTCCCTCCCCCCAGCCTGGGTGAAAGGGGCACCTTACGTGGTCCAGGGCCAACTGCCCTGCCTCTCCGTGGGTTCTGCTTCCGCCTTCTCCACGAACTGCTCCGCCTTACCAGCCGCTCAACTCTGCTCCTCCGGCCGTCCTCACAAACTGCTCCGCTCCACCAGCTGCCTCGTGAGCTGCTCCAGTTGTCCCAGCAAACTGCTCGGCTCCGCTCGCTCTGTGGGCTGCTCCACACGCCCCACAGCTACTCCGCTCTGCCAGCCGCTCCATTCCACCAGCTGTCCTGTGGTCCGCTCCAGCCATCCCCATAAACTGCTCCACTCCGCCAGCTGCTCTGTTCCACAGTATAGCTTCAGGCTCCCCCACTAGTTAGCACAGCACTCAGTGCTCCCAGCTCAGTAATTTCAGCTCTTTTGTGATTTCAGCTCTTAGTGATCTCAGCACATAGTAGGGGAGCCCAGTGCTAGTGCACCATTAGCCCAAAGTGAGTTCAGCTCAGCAACCTGTATCTAGAGTCTTAAGGGAATAAAAAATCAACTCTGACATTCCACAGTGGAGAGAGGAGGGGGTGCAACTGGTGCTTCTAGCGCCACAAGGAGCCTGCACCACCAGGCACAAATACCTGTCCCCAACCTCTCTCTCCTCACTGGATTTTGGAACCCATGTCCCTTGTCTAGCAAGTACCACCCAACTGAGGTTGAGTCATTTCTGTCGCAAAGTAGTCCCACAGCTCGGCAGTTTGGGATGGGGTAGGCGTGCCTATGCAAATATTTGAGATTTCACATTCCAGACATTCTTTCCACACTTCCCATAACTCACCACCAGATGTCAGGGTACAGCTCATCCTGACTCTGCTTACATCTACTAAAGGCAAAATGCTTTCTTGTCCAGTATCCACCCACGGACCCAGTCCAGAAGTGTGGATCCCCAACATGGGAAAGAGGCAGATTTCTCTGCATGCTCCACATAAGATGTAAAGACAGCCTCTAGCCCTGCCTCAAAAGACCCAGACTCTCCCCATGTTTTCTGCTGAAATAGGATAGTAGCCAGGTATTAAAGGGATGGGTTGCCAGGCAGTGCAATGGGAGAAGGCATCTAATGCTGAATGAAGGGAGACATCTCCAGTGCTGATGTCTGTGGCTGAACATTGCTGCTGAGCAACTTATTCACAGAAAGACCTGCAGCAGTTAATGCTACAGAAGTTCTGTAAACCAGAGAGGAGCATCCTAGCTGGAGTACTGTAGCAGTGACCCTAGCCTCTGAGCCATACCCTAGATGCCTGTGCTTGGGGCCGTGCAGGAGTTAGATCGGGGGCCATGGCTGTGGAGGAGCAGAGCTATTGCCAATTGCTCAGGAAAGATGAGTGCAGTCTCACCAGCAGAGGATGCCATTAGCATTTAGCCTTCAGGAGATTTGTATGGAAACAAGCTTTATTCTGCAAAGGCACATCCACTTTGTAAAGCGTCTCGTGCACTGGGAGTGCTGCACACCTAAACTGTAACACTCCTGGGGCATTATAACCCACCTGAAGTCAAAATCCTCTGTGACCACACTTGGTTGCAGTTTAAACAAAAGATCAGGATGATTTCTGCTAAGGGAGGGAAGACAGGAACAGATTAATAATTTAACATGATTATACTCTTCTAGGGACTGATCAGATGATCACCCTGCAATCCTGTTGACCTCAGTGGGAGCTGAGGGGGCTCAGCACCTTGCAGGATCAAGCCATTAATGCAACACCCTGAAAAATAAAAAAAAGAGGATAAAAGAGAAACAACGATAACTTATTTTGAAAACAGAACTATTGCCACTAGGACTGTTTCCCAAGTTTTTCCACGAGACACCAGCAGCTCTTCAGTGATTTCCCCATCTCGCCGCTTCCCACAATTACCTAAGCTGTGCACATGGAAGCGCTATCATAGGCCCCAGCAAGCATACACATGCTTAATTGTATCCATTGAGCTCAACAAGACCACTCAGCTGCATAAAGTTAAGCACGTGCATACGTATTTGCAGGCTCTATGTCTATCAGCTCCCCTTTTTTCGGTCTAGTCTGTTTAAATTGAGCCAAACATAACAACAAAAACCACCTCACTAGTAACAACAGACTAACAGGACGTGGGGAAACAGAGAGGGCTAATGCTTGCATATCTGGTAACCTGACCCATACAACTCCATGACGTTAGCCCCTAATCCAAAGCATCAAACATATCTATTGAAAGGTCTATTTTTTAGCATTTGGATCTGTTAAATAGCAGCTGTAAGCAGTATGGGAAGAGGGGGATGGGGAAGAAGAGCTAAAACATGTTGTATCTAACAGTCACTGTATCTTGAAATGTGTTGTATTTATGTTCTCTTTTAAATTTGTAACTGCAATCTGTGTGACAGTGGGAGACTGACAGTGTAAATTATTTAATTTGTACTCCAAAAGTTACTGTGGTGATTTCTTGTATCATAGCAAGTATCTATTTTATTGATTGAAATAAAGTATGTCCTCTTCATCCAAAATAAAACAAATAGGTAGCACATGGCAGCATGTGGGTCTTGATTATTTTACAAAAAAAATGTATTCCTTTCTTGGAAAATACAGGCAACTCTTGGGGTACCTTAGATCAGGAGTTCTCAAACTGTGGGTTGGAACCCCAAAGTGGGTCACGACCCCATTTTAATGGGGTCACCAAGGCTGGTGTTGGTGCTGGGCCCCAGCAAGTCTGAAGCCCAAGCCCCACTGCCCAGGGCTAAGGTTACATGCCCCCCACCCAGGGCAGAAGCCCTTGGGCTTCAGCTTTGCCTCCCCCTCTCCCTCCTGCCCAAGTAAGATAAGTATTATCCTCTCCATTCAAGAGATGAGGAAAACCAAGGCAAAGATTTCCCAGTGTCCCACAAAGACTGTGGCAGAGTACAGAACTCCTGGTTCTGTGCCTTAACCTTAATAAAGCATAACAAGCTGTGCTGAACCACAAAACAATCCGTGGCCTCAATCCTACAGTCAGATCCACCAGCATGGATATCATATTGAGACGGGGGTCCCATGCTAATGGTTTTGTCTGCAGGACTGGTGCTTCAGGATGTAACAGAAAATGAAAATCTCTATTTTTTGACATCTCACAACTTGGACTTTCTGAGTGAATTCAGCATGACCGGCTTCATCTTTCAGTCTAGCTACCTTTATCCCAGACAGCTTCAGTTAAAACTTATTTTCATTAGCAGTGCTTCAAAGATTTGCAGAGCCTTAGGACAATATGGGTGGGGTCTACATTTAGAATGTCTTAGATGGAGTTTTCTTTCAATGAATCATTTCAAGCCACAGGTTTCAATTTTTCCAGGACATTTGGCTTTTTCTAGGAATTCAGTTGACTACGTAATTTTTCAGTTTGGTAACAATACCAGCATGTGTGCAGTACAACATATGAATTTCCAGATGGACAATATACAGAAAAAAGGTTAAAATGCCCAAGTACGTCAGCTTCAGTGCATTAATACAGGGGATTATAAAGCAGCAAGAAAAATGTATGTGCTATTTTGTCCAGCAATTGAAAGTCAGTATTTTTTTTTTCATTTTCAGGGAACTGGGGCCTAGTTTTTCATCACTACTTCATAATATTTAATTTTGAAAATGGGCTATTGCTCATGAAAATTTGCATAACTTATTTGCGTATCACTGCTGAAATAAACTATATTGCTAGCAAAGCTGGGAAGTTATCTCAACGTTTTTGTCCACAAGCATTAGCTTGAATAAAATCTTAAATTTGCTTTGCCTACTACCTAGCTTCCTCTTTTATGTTCATTTTATGACTACTCTAGTGAATGAGTAGTCATCCTGCCACGGTCACAGGAACAGCACTGTTTGGCGAAATTGTGACAAATAGGTGCAGAAAGTTAAAAATTAACTCAAACATTTGTACCATAACTCTAATTTCCAGCAGTGACACGCAGCCAGTCAAAAACCAGCTATACCACCACCTTACCTATGAGACACTATGTGTCCAGACACTGTGTGTCCAGACACTATGAACAGAGCTCAAATGTCCCATATCAAACACTTGCACAAAGAGCTACTTGTGAACACTCCAGACTATTATATGTAAAAAATATAATAAAGTCAAATGATATTTGAGAAAAATCATAAACTTTTTGTGACCAGTCCAAAAATAAAAGAAAGAAGCTAAATTAACATACTAAATTATTCATTACAAATTATTGGATCAGGTCCAACTTTTAGGCTTAAACACCGCTTGAATGCTGACTCCTATTTAAATTAACAGGCGTCTCATTAAAATGAGGAACTAAAATTGGAGGGTAGGGGAGAACACCAACCACCCTGTAAAGTTAACAGAGTGACACAACTCACAAAACCAAGGGAGCTGCAGCTGAGCTTATAAACAGAGCAGTTCAGCACTATACTGTTTCTTGTCTGTTCCCAGGGGACAGGTTGTCTTAGTCACAAAAGACGACATCACTGTTAGTACCTTTGTTGGTAGGCTCAGCACACTGACCAAGACCTGAAGACTTGATCTGAAGCCCACTGAACTCTGTGGAGATTGTCAGGCCCTGAATGCCCTGGTTTGCGTCGGATACTGAGTGAATATTGAACATCAATTGTACATTCACCTGCAAGTTCTGCCTAAGTACTTTGTTGACACTTTATTTTTAGACTAACATTTTCCTGCTACCTAGTCACATTTTGTATCAGGGTGAAATGGCAAATGGCAACACTCGCCCGACGCCTCCCTCTTCTAGGTTGTGCACTGAACTGTGTAACAGAAAAAGGGTGCACAAGACAATTGCAAGTGCACAAATACCCTACCTCACATGATGAACTGTGCACTTTTTAAATGTAGTGCACCTCAAAGGAAACTTCACTTGCTTAGTTGAGTGTAACTAAGCAGAGAGTTGACATTTCATAAACAAAACAGCTCTCTAAGGCATTTCCTGCTAGCCTCTTGTGCCAGTGAAAGCAAGGTAGACCTCAGGAACCAATGACATCATTGTCAAACCAGTTGTCCTAGTAACAAGAATCACTAAATATACAGTAAATGCTTCATAAAACACTCTCTAGTTGAACTTGGCAGTTTAGGTCTAATTTTGGTGCATTTTCATTTTATGGTTAAATTATTACAGAGCAGGGTGCCAGCTCTGCTATAGTTAAGGTGAAGACCAACTTTCTGTTTAAAGTGTGACTCTGTGCTCTACAGTCTGCACAGTCAGAGTGCCTTGAAGTTTTGTGTGCCTCATGAAGTCGGGGGGGGGGGATGGTCACTGATTCAAATTTTGAGCCATTTGAACAGTGCCATGAGAATGCCTGTTCTCACTTTCAGGTGACATTGTAAGCATAAAGTGGGCAGCATTATGTAACGCCCCCTCTCCACCTGGTTACCTTCTTTAATGCCAGTCTGCTAACAGGTTTTGATGGACAGGTCTGGGTTCTTCTGGATCCCGCCACTCACTCAGCAGGGTGTATCTTCTTTATTTTTCCCCATGAATTTATTTGGCAGTGCCTCCACCCCCCTCGCTCCTTCCAGGCAGGGTCACCAGGGCAGCTTGGGAGAAAAATTCTAACCACAAGGTAATCTCCACTTACTTGCCAGATAGTTGGGAAACTCCCAAGAAATAACACAAATACATACAAAATATTCAACCCAGTAATTATATTGAACAGGAGACAAATAAGAGGGTCACTGGTGCCCACGCTGATAATACCTGTGACTTTCCCCAGTCACGTGACCTGATGTAGCAAATGTAGGATTAGTGTCCCGTTGGTACGCGTACTTTGTTGCGGCCCTTGATGACCTATGACCAAGATGTCTTCTCTGCAGTGGTTTAGCAGTGTGGCTGACTGGGTTCAGGTCAGACTAAAGGACTCACAAGTGGGGGGAGGTGGGAAGTCCCTCCACAGGTTTAATACACAGCAGGTTATAAAATCCTCAGATTCTTACTCCCTGGCTTGAGGACACAGTTCAGGGAGTAAGGAGTCCCCAAAACAATTTCCCTGACTAACTAAAAGATGGTGCACTCACAAACTCCATGAATGATGCTCAGGTTCAGCGATCACTCTGGACGCCTCAGTCACTGCAATGTCGGTCCTACCCCAATGTCCAGACACACACACAGCAGGAAGCAGCCCTGGAGCAGCAGACAGAGCTGAGGTGACCATGTGATGACTGGTCTCACCTAGGGAGTTGGAGGGCTAACTCAGCCTGGCTGGAGAAGTTTCCCAGCAAAACTCTACAAAGTGGGAATCATCAGTGGAGAGGGAAATGCCCAGCTGAGGGATCTTTCTTTCAGGTTCCTAGAGGCCTGTTCTAAGGATGAACCCTGCACTGAGGCCTGGGACTCACCAGCTCCCCACACAGCCAGTCCTGCCTTTGCCCTGGCTGGCTCCAGACTGCCTCAAAAAATGGCTGCTCCCCTTTTCTGAGCTACCTGGGAAGGGCATCTCACTCCCTATTGGTTTCCAGGCAGACTCTGAGTCTGCCTTAGCTCCCCCTCCCTTCCAGAGACACTGTGCATCAGGACAGTGTACAGACAGAGCTCCAGGAATCTAGGTAATCTCCTTGGGGGTTACAATTAGCTCCTGCAAACGTAAACAGATTTGTCTGTCTGAGCAACTGACTGAACAAGAAGTAGGACTGAGTGGACTCGTAGGCTCTAAAGTTTTACATTGTTTTATTTTGGAATGCAGTTATTTTTGTACATATCTACATTTGTAAGTTCAGCTTTCATGATAGAGATTGCACTACAGTATTTGTATTAAGTGATTGAAAAATACTATTTCTTTTATTTTTGCAGTGCAAATATTTATAATAAAAATAAATAAAGTGAGCACTGTACACTTTGTGTTCCATGTTATAATTGAAATCAATATATTTGAAAATGTGGAAAACATCCAAAAATATTTATATAAATGGTATTCTATTATTATTTAACAGCTCAATTAATCACAATTAATTTTTTTAATTGCTTGACAGCCCTAGTTTGAACCTTAGCAACAGAAACAATAGCTCATGCCCATCTCAGGTAAGGCCATGTATACGCTACAGTTACGTCGACTTAAGTTACGTCAGTGCATTGACAGAGAGAGTGTTGCATCATGGGTAGCTACTCACTATACAACTCGCCACCCTCTGCTGCTGGGAGCTCTGAGAATGGATCACAGTGCATCATGGGGGCATGCTCATCATCCCATGATGCAATTCTTTCCATCTCATCATTCCATGGGCTTCTGACTACATTTTGTGCCATTTTTCAACAGCCCTTGTTAACTGTGTGCCTACTCTCTCTGCCTGAAAGCATGGCTCCTGAACTGCTGACTAATCTGATGATGAGCATTATGAACACAGCCCAGCTGGTCGTGCAGTATTTCATGAATTGCGAATCAGAAAGTGAATCAGTGGCATCTGCCCTGCTGCGTGCCATGGAAAGAAATAATTCAAGATTACTGTTGGCAGTCACAGAGCAGCTCCACACGGTGGACCGATGGTACTAGGCTCGGAAAACAAGCATCAAGTGATGGAATTGCATTGTGATGCATGTACGGGGTGACAAGCAGTGGCTTTAGAACTTTTGGATGTGCAAATCCACCTTTCTGGAACTGTGTGTGGAACTCCCCCCAGCACTGAAGGAGCAGAATGAGAGCTGCCTTCACTGTGGAAGATTGAGTGGGGATCGCTGTGCGGAAGCTAGTAACTCCAGACTGCTACTGGTCAGTTGTGAATCAGGTTGGAGTTGGAAAGTCCATGGGCGGTAGGAGATGAAGGCATGCGGTGATGCAAGTGTGCAGGGCCATTACTCACCTCCTGCTATGAAGGACTGTGACTTTCAGTAATGTGCAGGAAATACTTGATGGCTTTGAAGCAATGGGATTCCCTAACTGTGGCATGGGTGATAGGTAGAACGCATATCCCAATTTTGGCCCCAGGCCATCTTGCGAGGGAGTATATCAGCTAGAAGGATTACTTCTCTATGGTCTTGCACGCACTTGTGGGTCACCTGGGCCGTTTCACTGACATCAATGTCAGTTGGTCAGGAAAGGTGTATATCTTTAGGAACACTGGCCTGTATAGAAAGCTGCAAGCAGGGACTTTCTTTCTGGACCAGAAGATTCAAAGAGGGGATGTGGAAATGCCAGTTGTGATCCTGGGAACCCAGCCTACCCCTGGCTCTCGTGGCTCATGAAGCCTTACACCAGAAACCTAGACAGCAGCAATGAGCGCTTCAACAACAGCCTCAGCAGGTATTGAATGACCATTGAATGTGTCTTTGGATGATTAAAAGGTCACTGGTGCTGCCTTTTTGGCAGGTTAGACCTCAATGAGAAAAAAAATATTCTGATGGACATTGCAGCCTGCTGTGCTCTACGTAACATTTGGGAAGCAAAGGGGGGAAAGCTTCCCCAGGGGGAGAGCACTGAGGTGGCTACTGATTTTGAGCAGTCAGATACGAGAGCCATTAGAGAGATACAGCAGGTAGCTATTTGAATAAGTGAGGCTTTGAAGGAGCATTTTGACAATGATTCCCAGTAATGTGTGTGTATGTGATGCTTTCGGCCAGGCAATGTTTGCTTGTCACCTTGAATTATCCCGGTAGTGCTTGATTCCTGAGCATTAATAGCACTGAGCAAATATTCCTGTTCTAGCCACTGTGTTTGAATGTTAGCACTGATGGACGTATGTATGACATAAATAAAGACTTATTTTATTTCAAAGACTAAAGTTTAACAGTAGGACAAAACAAGAATTTTGTGAAACAGAGGACATGGTAATGAAGAACATTCTCTGGGTTATGGCTCTCAAAGCTGCGTCTAACTCCGGCTTTCATTGTGAAACCAGTCGCTAAGGCTGAGTGCACAGGTTACTGTGAGGGAACTGGGAATGCGAGAGGAATGTGGTGGGGGAGTTTGGGAAGGGCATGGAACAGAGTTCTGCATTGGCTGCAAGGGAAGTCGAGCACAGATGCAATGAGAGGCTTAAGCATCTCTGTCAGGCCTTCTAGTAGCTTTATCATCCATTCCTGCCCTTCTCCATTCCAGGCTATCCAGCCTGAGTCTTTCATTAAATTGTCTTCCTCCACGCTCCTGTTTCACAATGTGCTACATCTGTTGACTGCAGCACTGAGCAAATCATATCCTCCTTACTCCTCCTAGTTCACTGCCTTATCTAATGGAGGCACTCCGCTGGTATAGAGAAGTGAGTCCTCAAGGGCACAGCTGCAGAAGCCAAAGCAACAATGAACAGAGACAGTATTGTGAGTTTGCTCACAGTCATAAATCACAAAAGTTACACACACTGTGCCTTGGCTAGCACACAGCTCGGCGAGAGTCTGGAAAATGGTGAGTTTGGTGGGGTGAGGAATGAGGAATGGGTAAGAAAGGACAAAGGTTCTGGATGGTTTGCAAAGAGGATCACAACAAGTGACTAGGGAGACTATTCTGTATATTGGCACCCTTTTCCACAGGCTGGGGTAATCAAACCCGATCTCACTCCTGAGGGTAACCCAGGATGCAAGGGTGGCACGACAAAGTTTCCTACAGTAGGGGGAGAAACAAGGCAGCTCTGCCAAGGAGCCTTCAACTGAGGATTGCAGAATACATACAGGAAAGTTTCCTAGAGATCTCTATGGAGGATTCTCAGGACATCCTCGTGTATGTTAAACTATTCCGCCAGACCCTCCCACCCCCTGAGTAGCTGTATAGCTTGTTTGTTAATTTCTATCCCTTATCCCTCCTCCACCATAAAACAAAGTACCCAAGAACTCAATCTCCTCTCATCCTGCAGAATCAAAGCAAAATGTGTGCATACCAGAGCTTATGTCCCCTGCTTCAGGCATGCCAGAGCCGGAGAGCAGGGACTGACAAGACCCCTCCGGACTCAAAAAGAAATCCTGACTCACTGTGCCACCGGACAACCCTGTTGTGTGTTCCACATCCTCCTCCAACTCCACTTACTCATCTATCACTTCATTCTCAGCATAGGTGCCGACTTGCCCTCTGCCCACTGGGTGCTCAGCAACACCCCCCACCCTGACTCTGGCCACCCCGACCTTTCCCCAACTTTTCCCACCCCTGCTCCACCCTCACCCCGCCACCTCCTCCCTTGAGCGCACCACATCCCCACTCCTCCCCCTCCCTCCCAGAAAGTCCGAAGCACTGCCAAACAGCTGTTAGGTGGCAGGCAGGAAGATCTGGGAGGGAGGGGGAGGAGCGAGGACACAGCGCACACTGGGGAGGAGGAGGAGGCAGGGGGAGCTTGGCTTCCGGTGGGTGCGGATCACCCTCTAATTTTTCCCCATGGGTGCTCCAGCCCCGGAGCACCCACAGAGTCAGTGTCCATGGTTCTTGGGGTTGACTCCACTGGCCGCTGCCTCCAGTCTCCCTGAAGTATCCACAGGGTTCTTGGTGGCTGAGGTGAGGTAACCACAGAGGGTGGTTGTAGAAGCGGCATGTCTACAGTAATGGTTGGCCTCCTTTGCCTTCTGGTACGCCTGCCTCAGCTTCTTGATCTTAGCACAGCTGTGCTGTGTGTCCCTTTTGTGCCCTTTCTCCTGCATGCCACTAGCAATCAGCCCATATATATCAAAGTTCCTACAGCTGGAACAAAGCTGTGACGGCACAGCTTCCTCTCCCTACAGACCCAGCAGATCCAACAGCTCCAGTGTACTCAAGGCAGGAGCGCATCTACTGTGGAAAGCCGGGAAGATGTGGTGTGAACTGTGCACATCAAGCAAACAGGAAAAGGAATTTCAAAAATTCCTGAGCCTTTAAATGAGGGGGAGGGGCACATGCCTGTGTACCTTCAGGGCAGTGGAGTTCAAACTGATGACCAGAGTGGTCATGATGGGCATTGTGGAACCCTTTCTGGAGGCCAATTAGGGTGATATAAGCAGGCACAATGTGTGCCCTGACCCTGAGTCAATCTAACTTTGTTGCAAAAAGCTCTACACCTCTCATCGAGATGGTTTTATTCTGTCAGGGTAGCAGGCGAGTTAAATCGGCAGGAGGAGCATTGTAGTGTGTACACCTCCACTGTTTTGTTGCTGAAAGCTGACTTTAGTTGACAAAATTGTGTCGTGTAGACAAGGCCTAATGTCTTCTCTTTTTCCCCATAAGGACAGTTATTACCACTTTAATACCATCTACAAGCTAGGTCCTACCTTCATTCAACTCAGTGGTAGATTTACACAAGGGACACAGAATCAGGCCCTAAATGAAATAAAACCAGAATTGTATTACCTTAATACTTTAATGTCTTCCGCATAGAATATTTTCCTGTTTCTTCTTGATATTGTTCTAGTATTTAGCCTGGGGGAACACGGGGCAAGATTCACTGAGTCTGGTGCTGGAAGGAATACTTCACATCTCCCAATGCAGGTTCAGCTTTTTGTGTTGAAAGGGAGGTTCACCCTTAAAGAGAGCAGGTCGGGGTACCCCTTTTCTTATATATTAATCAAATACAGTAAGCTTGAGTACACAGTGTACAACTTCCCTCAGCCAAGTTTTCGCTGTATGGACTGTTCTAACACAAGGCCGGCTTTAAGAAGTGCTGGGCCCAATTCGAACAGTTTCGATGGGGCCCCAGCAGGGATGACTATAAAAAAAAAAAAATTGTAAAAAAAAACACATGGGGCTTGTACTCACCAGGCAGCGCTCCGGGGATTTGCAAAGTCTAATTTTGTGACTGCTGAGACAACGACCACCTCTACAAGATCCCGTGGCATTTTTAAATTAAATGTATCTGAAAATTGTGTGGCTTTCTGATAACTCTCTTCAAATGAGGGCCCCAAAACTGCACAGCATGGTCACAAAGCTGGCAATCTGAGCAGCATAGCAAGTGTATTATACCTCAGATGACATGTCCTTTTCTGTAACTAAAAGAAATAGGACAAATATCTACTGTACCCAGAGGAGATGTGCATTATGTTCTCTATATCCATAGCAAAACAGCTATAGCTGCTTGGCATATGACTCCCAGCAGCTGTTTGGTTTACACTTCAGTTCTCCTAGCAGATTGGAAGCACAAGACAATAATCTGTTTGGCTGCTGTGCCTAATGCTAGTTTTCTAAAAGCATCTAGAGGTCTCATCATCTACATTCATCTCCATCCAGGGGCAGCTCTAAGTATTTTGCCACCTCAAGCATCGCAGGCAGGCTGCCTTCGGCAGCCTGCCTGCAGGTAGTCTCTGGTCCCCTGGATTCAGCGGCACGCCTGTGGGAGCTCCACCAAAGCCACAGAACCAGCAGACGCTCCGCAGGCATGCCGCCGAAGGTAGCCTGCCTGCCGCCCTCACGGCGACCAGCAGAGTGGCCCCTGTGGCTTGCTGCCCCAGGCATGCGCTAGGCATGCTGGTGCCTGGAGCCACCCCTGTCTCCATCACAGGAGAAAGGTCCAGTGAATACGGTAACACGTGAATGGTAATAGCATCAGGAGCCTCAATAAGAAGCTCTATTTCCTCTTGACAGGAAGCAGCAAAATATGCAATGCACACACTTCTCATGTGCAAACATGCAAAACAGTTTCTAGTCCAATTTGCATACCAACCACAGCAGCTGTCTGGGACATATCAAAACTCCTTCTACAGACCCACTTCACTTTACCTCAGAAATATAAGAGTTAAAAATACTTACTTAACTGTAGCTGATGGTTTCACGCATCTTTGCCTTGATGAGCAATGCCAACGTCTCTTTTCATTAGAAACGAAACCTCTTTTCTAATTTGTTTGTCTCTTAGCAGCACTGACATACCTGCTGTGAACAATGCTCAAGAGCCCTCAGGTTTTTTTCTCATTCTTTTGCAAGGTCACTGTCATGGGTCTAAGATTGGGAATGAATCATTCTGATCTGAAAACCCTGAAAGGTGTTAGATACCTTGCTGAGGGAGTATTGAATATTTACAATGTCCAAATACCTACTGCGATGCTTCTTAAAGATCTGTTTGCGACTAAACAGTAGGTGACACTCTGAGCCACAGCGTAACCAGTGCCTCATCCCTGAACGGCACTGTGCTGCTATCAGATGAGATACAAAACAGAGGGCTTGGCTACACTTGAGAGTTGCGGCGCTGGTGATGGGGTTACAGCGCTGCAACTTACTCTGTGTCCACACTTGCAAAGCACAGCTAGCGCTGCAACTCCCTGGCTGCAGCGCTGGCTGTACACCTGGTCTGCTTCGGGTGTAACGATTCCAGCGCTGGTGATGCAGCGTTGCTCATCAAGTGTGGCCAGCAAAAGCGCTTTTATTGGCCTCCAGGGTATTAGGAGGTATCCCAGCATACCTTTTCAGCCACTCTGCTCATCGTTTCATACTCCACTGCCCTGGGCTCAGATGATCCGCCCTTTAAATGCCCTGGGAATTTTAAAAATCCCCTTCCTGTTTGCTCAGCCAGGTGTGGAGTGTAATTAATCCAATCAATCAATCACTAACCATGTCTCCACGCCCCAAACGAGCCCCAGCATGGAACACTTGCAAGCTGCAGGACCTCATCAGTGTTTGGGGTGAGGAAGCTGTGCAGTCACAGCTGCACTTCAGCCATAGAAATTATGATACCTATGGCCAGATATCAAAGTCCATGCTGGAAAGGGGCCATGAACGGGACATGGTGCAGTGCAGGGTTAAAGTAAAGGAGCTGCGGAGCACCTACTGCAAAGCTCGCGAGGGAAACCGCCACTCAGGTGCTGCCCCCACGACCTGCCGTTTTTACAACGAGCTGGATGCGATACTTGGGTGTGACCCCACTGTCAATCCGAGGACCACGATGGACAGTTCAGAGCTGGGAGAGGAGGGAGAGGGTGTAGAGGAAACCGAGAGTGAGGGTACTGGGGTGGTGGGAGACACCCCAGAGTCCCAGGAAGCATGCAGCCAGGAGCCCTTCTCAAGCCAGGAGGAAGCTAGCCGGTCGCAGCAGCTGGAACTTGTTGGTGAAGAAGAAGCAGAGGAGCGGGTTCCCAGTAAGCAGATTTTATTTTTAGGATGGAACTGTTTTGGGAGAGGAGGGTGGGGGTTATGGCTGCCTGCATGCATGCCTAGATGTGGACTAGCGCATTGATTTGGTCTATCATGTCACGATAATCGGCCTCTGTAATGTCTTCAAAAGTTTCAGCCAGAGCGTGGGCAATGCGCTTGCGCAAGTTTACAGGGAGAGCCACTGTGGTCCTTGTCCCAGTCAGGCTAACGCGTCCGCTCCACTGTGCCGTGAGGGGTGGGGGGGGACCATTGCTGCATAGGGACCGGGCAGAATCCACATTGCTGTAGAAGACCCTCCCACTCTTCCCAGGTAACCCACAGCAGCGAGATATCTGGCAGGATAAAATCCTGTGGAAAATGTAGGGATAGTTTTCAGTGCAGGTCCCCCCCAGCTGCTCTCTGCTTTCCCCAATGCACAGAAACCCCAGTAAACTGACTTAAACAGCTCCCCTTCCCAGGTGAGCCGCGGCAGCAACATGGCTTCCAGGAGAAACTGTTGTGACAAATGTGGGGGTGGTGTTCAGTGCACTTTCCCCCTAGCTGCTCTCTGCTTTCTCCAATGCACAGAAACCCCAGTGAGCCCTGACTCAAGCAGCTCCCCTTCCCAGGTAAGATGCGGCAGCGAGATGGCTTCATTAATCACTCCTTCCCCATTACTCACCATGTCTTTGCTGCTGTGGCCTCTCTGTGCTACGTTTGCTATGTGTAAATGATGCTACAAATAGTCTACAAACTCCTTCACTGTGATTATAAACAATGCAGCCTCTGTAATAAATGCTTCTATTTCTGTTTTTTTAAGTGTCCTAGAATCCTCCGGCCCTATCACAGCCTGCTGAAAGGCTACAGAACTTGAGGAGGAAACCAAGAAAAAGCAAAGAAGATATGGTGAAAGCAGTTATGAATCAGCATGCCAGAGAGAATAAGAGGCTGCAGGACTGGAGAGAGAAAATGCATCAGTGGAGGGAAACACAAAGCAGGAGAAAGGAATTGGCTACCAAGAAAAGCACAAAGCAGCTGATAAGCCTCCAGGCACACCAAACGGACTGTGCAGTCACTCGTAGCCATGCAGGCAGATCACTACCGTGCTAATCCACCCACATCCCAAAGCTCTCTCCCTTGTGCCCCACTGTTTGCTCAAAACCCCCTTCTCCAGCATCCTGGTTCTTACCACCACAAGCTGCCCCCAATACCTGTACGTTCACCTACCAGCCCTAAGAACTACGACCCAAAGCACCCAACCCCCATCACCATGCAGCGTATTAATCCTGAAGTACAGCAGGCATTGCACAGCACTCCAGGCAGGACATACTCAAACCTCTGACTGTACAGTTCAGCACCCTATCCCGCTGTCCTTTTATGCACCGTATTTTGAATAAATGATTTCTTGGCTTTTAAAACAGTTTTTATTATTGCAGAAAGTGAAACATACTGTACCCCAAGAGAAAAACAGGCACTGCAAATCATTGTAACCACTGCACTTCACTCCCGAGCAAGGCACCAAACATTACTGTTGGCTTTCAACCTCAAATTGCTCCCTTAAGGCATCTCTAATCCTTGTAGCCCTGTGCTGGACCTCTCTAGTAGCCCTGCTTTCTGGCTGTGCAAATTCAGCCTCCAGGTGTTGAACCTCGGAGGTCCATTCCTCACTGAATGTTTCACCCTTCCCTTCACAAATATTATGGAGGGTACACCACGCGGATATAACTGCAGGAATGCTGCTTTCCCCCAATTCTAGCTTCCCATAAAGACATCTCCAGTGCCCTTTTAAACGGCCAAAAGCACACTCCACAGTCATTCTGCACCGGTTCAGCCTGTAGTTGAACCGATCCTTGCTCCTGTCAAGCCTTCCTGTATACGGTTTCATGAGCCATGGCATTAACGGGTAAGCGGGGTCTCCAAGGATCACAATGGGCATTTCGACGTCCCCTACTGTGATCTTGTGGGTTCTGCGAAGAGTCCGGCCTGCAGCTTCCTGAACAGGCCTGTTCCAAAAGATGTGGGCATCATGCACTTCCAGGCTCCTGTGTAAATGTTCAATTGAACCTACGTGATCACACATACTTTTGAGACCACAGGATTACCTCTTCAATTATGTACTCGGATGCAGGTGGGGGGTGTGGTGCCAGAATAGGAAGTGTTGTCCCATCTACTCGCCCCTTCCAGGGTTAGGGAACCCATTGTTGTGCAAACCAGCCAGTGTTCCTGCACTTTCCCCAGCAGTCCAGGTTCGTTCTTAGCAGGTGCGATTAACGGCCGCTGCAACTTGAATCCAGCACTTTTCCGCACGGTCGATTTCCCACTCCAAACTGGTTCCGACGATCGGTCGCTGTCTGGAGTGCAGCCTTCCAGTTGCAATAGCTCACCCGTTTCTCCTGCAGGGCATTCTCAATCTCGTTGTCCTTGCGCCGCAGCTGTGGGCGAGCTCAGCACACAGTCCCTGAAAGTGGACTTTATCTCATCCGAAGTTTTCTGCAGCACTGCTTGTCATCCCAGATTGCAGGACGATGTTGATCCCCACTCTAGGTGCTTGTTTCCAGCAAGTTGGCGTTCCACGGTGCTGAGCATTGTCCGTTCTGCCACAAGCATCTTTATGTCATGCGCATCAGGCAACTCATTCATCGTCGGACTACCTCACTGTCCTTTGGAGCTGAGGATAGTTCAACTGCCAAGTGAGTGCTAGCGACATTCCGCAAAGTCCTCAGCACGCTCGGTCCATTCTCTAACAGAATCGTGCCTGCAGACTCACATGGCGCCAAATGCTGGGATGTTGTCAGCGATGCCACGCAGGGCATTGGCAGAAACGGAATGCCAACCCTTCCGTCCCCTTTCACCGCGCCAAAATGGGACGAGGTGCTGTGGCGATAGTGCCACAATGATCCCCCCAACAGCACTGCAAATTGGCCACCATGCGCGCTGGTGCTGTCAGTGTGGACATTGTGCAGCGCATTTCCCCTACACGCTGGTACGAAGACAGCTGTAACTCCCAGTGCTGTACAACTGGTAAGTGTAGCCATATCAGGTTGGTCATTTAAAGATCCATGAGGCGCTTGTTTGTAAAGAGGGGTAATAATCAGGAAAATTTACCAATTGCGGTATTACATCCTTATGTATTTAGTAAATTCCCCCTTTTTGCTTTAACTAGACATGTTTCTTGTTACATTCACTCCTAAACTCTTGTCTACTGTTGCTTCGTCCCATTATGGCTGGCTGATCATGTTGAACACTCCAGAGGTGGCTGCAATTTTGTTAATCTGTAAAGCTCTTTGAGACTTGCAAAAAAAAAAAAAGTGTATATCTAAACAAATACACTCACAGATGTCACTTTCATGAATAGCTAATGTTGCTGCCCTAACAGCCTGATGAGTCAACACTAGGTTACTGTGTTGAATTCCTGTGAACTTTCTTCCTATCTTAGCAAAGCACTGTTGGGTTCTAGTTATTCTAGAATTTCAGTTGATCAGTTACTTTTTTATAAGATTTAAGTCTAATAAAGGCCGTGGAAAATTAAATCAATCTTCAGGTCTGAGTGGAGCGATACAAGTGAAAGGTCCAGCAGCTTTCTGGTGGGTCCCTCGTTGATGCCACAAATTACATTTTATATTTTAAAAAAAAAGTTTTTGCCTTAGGTTTGTGAAGAACTTTCAAATGTGACCATTATTAATGTAGATTTGCCACGTATTGAGGGGCAACGAAAATGCACGGCCTGTTTTTACCAGGCTGCACGTGGCAACGATATATACGGTGAAGAGATGCAAGGGGAGTATGGGTTCACGAGGCCGACTGCAGACACCCACACAAAACTAAATCATCATTAAATTTTACTGGGCGATAGTTACAAGGGGTTAGAGAGCAGCTTATGATTAGCTAATGAGTTACACAACCTAAACACACATGCCTAAAATATCTCTAACAATATTTACAACCAAAATGCAGGCATTTAGTAATAATGATCTGCAAATACAAACACACTCCGCGACGCGCAAACGTGTAGAGCTCTATTTGAAACACGTTGAGCTGAGAGAGCAGGCTTCAGGTGATCAGGCTCGGTTACCGACATACAAGGCATTACACGGCATACACGGACTCGTTCTCTTCTCCCTGCCAATGCACATGGCAGAGGGCAACCCCTAAAATACCCACTATGAATCACAGAAGGTGTCATAGCTGGATAGACCCCAAACACTTGATGTGTGTTCGCCTCTGATTGGCACAAGCAATGTTTACACCAAATAGGGGAGCAGGTGCCAAAAGGTCTGGCTTCGCCCCCAAAAGGTGAGGTAATGCATATTGTTGTAGAATGGGTCCAATACTGAATGACAAAAGAAGAGGCCAGGGCAATACCGGTCTGGCAAGTGATACAGGATGCAGACAGGAACCCATTCTAACAATAATAAGCTGTCTCCTATTGAGTCTGCAAATGGATAGAAACAATGGGCCAGATTCCACCAGCAAAAATCAGGGCCCTCAGTGGCAAGTTAGACCTACCTATACAAGCAAAAGTAAATCTAGGCCAAAATTTTTTAGAGGTTTGAACTGCCCTCAACCATAACAAATGAACATTAGGACTCAGTCAACACTTAACAGTGCACGTGTCAATGCTGTTAAGTTCTTAACTACTGGCAATTTTTGAAGCAATATTCAAGTACTTTTGGTGGAGTTGGGGCTTTGCAGCAGAACTTCAACAGAGCTGGACTTCTGTCACTCTCCCAATACTTGATCCATAAAGAATACCCTGCTTGCTAATCCTCTAATCAGTTTTTTTACATCAAGATTGAGTGTCTTTCTGAAAGATATGTTGTAGCTCTAACAGAAGTAGTGTATGACGTGGCCGAAATTATTGGGTGAAGTTCTCTGGCCTGTGTTATGATCATCTAGTCTGACCCCCTGCATAATGGCCCCTTCTGGACATAGAAATCTATAAGACATTGAACAATCATGGGGACAGCAATTAGAGACTTTTCCCTTGGGCCCCACAGATGGAAAGGAAACTCCATCAAGTGGTACTTTAACATGTCGTTATAACTTTCCATACACCAAGGGCAGCTACATACTTTCATCTTAGATTAAGGAACACAACAAAAAAATAAATAAAGTTAAGTCTCCTTGAAAGAGCACAAGGTGTACATCAACCTGTATTGGGCTGCAGCAATTACAGGAAGAAAATTGCTGCCACCTCTGCAAACAGAGATTTTCGACATTTAAAAAAGTACAGTAGACAGAAAGTGAAAGAAACAATGTAATGCCTACAGTCCATATATTATGAAACTATACACTGATCCTAAAATCCTCCTATTATGGGCTTATGACAACTTATGAAATACTAAGCAGGGAAAGTTGTCCCTGTCTTTTCTAATTAGTCAGGCTGTGGAGCTCCCAGTTTTTCCTTCTGTGAAAGGCACGCCTTGAACTGAGCCTATGACCAATCAACAACATGGTTGACAACAAAACTGCAGAAAGAAATTAACTTTGTTATGTTTGTTTTCTGATCATAAATAAAGGCTAACAGAAAACTGGCAGGACATCAAAGCTTTCATTAGTATCCAATCTGCCTATAAGCAAACTCATTTAACTGGGAAAATCTGCGTGTAGGCAGGAGTTTTACTGGACAGAGAACAACTGATACAGATGCCAGACTCAAGAAAGAAAATATGCTTCATGGGCTTCCCTTGAACATTTTAAAAATTATTCAAGTAATTCTTATATATGCCACCTTACACTGCACAATTCTGTGTGATGAAATGCCTTATTCATAATCACAAAGCAAAGCCTTGCATTAATATTTTACTGATACAAGTAAACCATGATTATCTAAATGTAGAAGTAAACTGAAATAATTTTTTTATCTGTCAGACTCGTGTCATTAGTAGATAGGTAAGGGTTAATTTTCTTTTACCTGTAAAGGGTGACAAAAGGGGGAACCAAACACCTGACCAGAGGACCAATCAGAGACCTGGATTTTTTTTAAGAGTCTGGGAGGGAACTGGAAACTCGGGGTCTTTTTGTTTTCCTCGGCTGTGAGTAAACAAGTCTTTCTTCTAACTCATCTTCTTTCAAATATTCTACTAATCAAGTGTGAGTACAACGAACCCAAAGTATTAATCGGCTTGTGATGTGCTTTGATTTGTATTTAATGGGTGTTGATTTACGGACTGGTTTAGATTGGGCTATTCTTTTAGATCAGGACTGTTTATTCCTATTTTCTTAATTTTAAAAGCCATATTCCTGTATTGAGTTCTTTAATGCGTATATATGTTCTGTATTTTCTTTCTTTTTATAGAAAGGTTTCTTTTTAAAACTTTTGGGAGTTTCTTTTCCTAGTGAGGCAGAGGGGAGAGGGGGAATTTCTGTGCGTCAGACTCTGTATATCGTGGACAGGCTAGAGGGGGAGTAAAAATCTCTCAAAGCTACATATGCTCGTTCTACATCTCACTTTTGTTCCAGTGACCACGGAAATAGTTTGAGCGTTACGGTACTCATTATGTATGGAGTGAGGGTATGATAGAGCGTCGTGCTCTGGCTGAAAAGGCTCCGACTAGGTTAAAATTAGTCATAGTCCTCAGCGGGAGCTATGGGAGAATTGAAAACTCCTCTTACTGATTTCGGTAATTGTGTCAAAGCAAGTGAAAGTGAATGAACTGCAGCAACCTCACACTCTCATCGATAAACCGATGTAGCTAAACCGCGGGGAAGCTCGTGGCATGGTATGAGATAGAGGAGTAACCTCAGGTAGGTCCTCTGTTCAGGTATCAATATGGCAGGTGCGTCCCTCTAAGGAAGTATACATTAGCTGTTATGGCGATATCTGCGTTATTCGTGCCAAATAATCACACCTTGCCCAGAAAATAATAAGTACAACCTCTTCTTCAGTGCCTCGCTTGTAGTTGCTAAGGCAGCGACAAACTGACCTAGAGATCGTCAAGGTTCTAGAATGCCTTGATGTCTCTGCAGAATTTGGCTCTCCGGGAAAAGGTTTATCATATGTTCCAGTTACTAGAAGCACGCGCAACATCAATTTGCGCTTATGCTTGTAAAAGTCCAAGAATTTGGGGAAAAAGTTTACCACATACTACTGTGTTGGACTTTTCGATAGATCTGATATCCTGGGGTCCAGGATCCTGATGTACATCTGTGCGACCCACACCTGGTAACTCACTAGTGAGGAGAGGGAAGGTAGGTAAATATCAAAGAACACACATAAGATCTAGAGCACTGAAATCTGTAGGCTGGCCTTTTCTTACTCCTACCATCGCCTGCTGAATCGTTTGGTGATGTAATCCATCTGTTTATCTCCAGTTCCTATCATCCTCTGCACACTTACTGTGTGGCGAGAGCACCCTTTTAGGGCTGCTCCTAACAAACGTTCGTACACATCGTCTGCATTTTAAATGCATTTCAGAGAGCTCTTTATAACACTTTACTCTCTTATACTTGTTATCTCCAAATTTAGCTGAACTCGTTATGTACATACTGCTCTTATCTGCGTCCTATTGGCTCCACCTCCCCTATTTCGCGGACACATAGTGCGTCTCTCTGGTGTAACGAATAGGATAGTGCAGACCCAGAGAAGCAGATGGTGCCAACCAGCTGGCTTGCCATTGTTTTTAGGTACAACCAACGGCATTCTCTTGTGCCAAGGGAATCACCAGTGCCTTTGTCAGGGCACTTTCTGTCACCTTTGTTTCGTGCAGGAAATACACAAAGGGGATTGAAGCAGAGACCAAACGATCTGGTTCTCGGTGTTTTGAGCCTAAAGGTGCCCAATTCCTGCCAGCCCCTCCATACGAGTTGTCCCCTGAACTTCAATGGAGTCCCACAAAGAGAGGGACCGCCAGCAACAGGGTGCTTACAATTCAGCATTCCGGGCAAGCTCCTATTCCTAACAGGCATTAGCTGTGGTGGTGATCATTCAACTCTTGCCACTCAGCTCTAGACAGTGACTTCCAACTGAGTGTTTAAGGGGCATGTCATTCATTTTTAGTTTTCTCCTGTCAGTGATTAGGTTATCTTTGATCTGTACGAGTTTAACTCCTCGACTATGTAAACGTTGCATTCCCCAGTTATATGTTGTTTATCCTGATTATATAGGCGGAACATGCTCATTTTAAAGCCATTGTGCTATACGTCAGTTTCCGTCTTCGCAGCACTTGTCGTGGAACCCTGGAAAACTTCGGCTGGTGGCAGCGAAATAAGATCCAAGCTGGGTATAAGCTTGGGAAGGTTCACAGTAAGCACCCAGATTTTGTATGCTAAAGTCCAGATTTGGGAAAAAGTTTACCACAACTCGTGTTCAAGATTCTGGGTCAGATCCTGATGTACATCTGAGCACCACTGAATCCACTTGAGGAGAGGAAGTTAGGTAAAAAAAGAGAGGCTGGCTTTCCACTCCTCCTCCCTATCGTTGGGGTAACTGTAAGTACTTCAGCCCCCAGTTCATGTTGGAGCACCCTTAGGGCTGCTCTAACTTGTACTAGAAGTAACTCTTATGTTCTCCAAGACATTATCTGCTCTATCCATTGCTTCTCCCATCCACACATGCTCACTCTGGTGAGAAAGGAAGGCAGAGGCCAGAAGCAGATGGTGCAAAGCTGGCTGCATTGTTTTTAGGTCACCAAGGCATTCTCTTGTGCCAAGGGAATCACCAGTGCTTTGTCAGGGCAGCTTTCTGTCACCTTTGTTCTGCAGGAGAAACACAAAGGGATGAAGCAGAGACCAAGGATCTGGTTCTCTGTGTTTTTGAGCCTAAAGGCCCAATCCTGCAGCCCCTCCATACAGAGTTGTCCCTGACTTCAATGGTAGTCCCACAAAGAGAGGACCAGCAGCAACAGGTGCTTACATTCAAGGCATCCGGGCAGCTCCATTCCTAACAGGGCATTAGCTGTTGGTGAGTATCTCAACTCTTGCACTCAGCTCTAGACAGTGGACTTCCAAAGAGTTTGTTTTAAGGGCATTCATCATTTTTAGTTTCTCCTGTCAGTGATGTATCTTATGTACAGTAACTCCTCACTTAAAGTCATCCCAGTTAATGTTGTTTCATTCCTGATTAATTAGGGAACATGCTCATTTAAAGTTGTGTAATGTTCCCTTCCAACATTGTTTGGCAGCCGCCTGCTGTGTCCATTGCTTGCAGGAAGAGCAGCCCGTTGCAGCTAGCTGGTGGGGGCTTGGAACCAAGGTGGACCAGTAGCTTCCCTATCAGCTCCCCACGCCCCTAAGTTCCCTGTGAAGCAGCTACCAAGCAGGCTACCAATTGCAGCTGTCTCTCCCGCCACTGCCATGTGCTGCTTCTGCCCTCTGTCTTGGAGCTGCTCCCCAAGATTCCTGCTTGCTGTGCGGGGTAGGGGAGGGAAGGAAGAGGGGGGCTAATGTCAGAGTATACCCCTCCCCCCTGCTTCTGCACCCCCTTACCCCATCTTCCATAGAGCAGGGACGACACACCAGGGCTCAGGACAGAGGGACTTGCAGCAGCTACGATCTAATTAACAAGGCAGTGTACTTAAAGGGGAAATACACATATAAAATGTATACTGTGTGTGTATATACAGTAACTCTTCACTTAACGTTGTAGTTATGTTCCTGAAAAATGCGACTTTAAGCGAAACAATGTTAAATGAATCCAATTTCCCCATAAGAATTAATGTAAATGAGGGGGTTAGGTTCCAGGGAATTTTTTTTCACCAGACAAAAGACTATACACACATACACACAGTATAAGTTTTAAACAAACAATTTAATATTGGTACACTGTGATGATGATTGTGAAACTTGGTTGAGGTGGAGAAGTCAGAAGGTGGGATATTTCCCTTACAGCTAAATGATGAACTAGCAATTGGCTGAGCCCTCAAGGGTTAACTCTCTCACTCTGCAAGACAGCAGGAATGGAGGGAGATATGCACACTTCCCTTAAGTACAACTTGCTGAGACCGCAGCCCTGGTGTGTCGCCCCTGCTCTATGTTAGATGGAGTAAGGGAGTGGAGGAACAGAGGGGAGGGGGACACCCTGACATTAGCTCCCCTCTTCCTTCCCTCTCCCCCACCCAGCAAGCAGGAGTCTCAGGAAGCAGCTCCAAGGCAGAGAGCAGGAACAGCTCATGGCAGTAGTGGGGAGGGACAGCTGCAATTGGTAGCCTCCTGGGCAGCTGCTTCACAGGGAACTTAGGGGAGTGGGGAGTTGATGGGGGGCTGCCAGTCCACCCTGGTTCCAAGCCCCCACCAGCTAGCTATTATGGGCTGCTCTTCCTGCAAGCAGTGGACACAGCAGGCCGCTGCCAAACAACGTTAGAAGGGAGCACTGCACAACTTTAAATGAGCATGTTCCCTCACTGATCAGCAATGAAACAACGTTAACTGGGACGACTTTAAGTGAGGAGTTACTGTATATATAAAATATAGTCTTTTGTCTGGTGAAAAAAAATTTCCTAGAACCTAACCTCCTCATTTACATTAATTCTTATGGGGAAATTGGATTCGTTTAATATCGTTTCGCTTAAAGTCGCATTTTCCAGGAACATAACTACAGCATTAAGTGAGGAGTTCGTGTAGCTTTCAATATTGATTTTTAAAGCATTTCAGTCCATCTCTGCACTCCCTAGAAGTTCAGCAATGGTTTAGAAAGCAGATGCACAGCTCAGTCTTAATCTGGACTCCAATGTGTATTTTGCCCAAGCTGCATAAGGAGTCAGGGATTGCACCCTTTGTCCTCATCTGAACTCTGAAAAATTGTGAGCAGTAACTTTTATGTAGTCCTAGCCCTTCCTCTGTATGAATATCAGCGTTGGAAGGGACCTCAGGAGTTCATCTAGTCCAACCCCCTGCTCAAAGCAGGACCAATCCCCTATCTTTATCTGACCCACAACATTTTATCTGTTAGAAAAGCAATAGTCTAGCTATACAAGGATTAAAACAGTCAAATTAAGCATGACAGAAAAAGGGCAAAATTGCTTTTTGGCTCTTCAGTATAAAATATATTATAGGGCTTCACATTCATTTATTCTACACTCATTCACTACATGTACTTCAATGTCATCAGAGGGGAGCAGAACTCAGGATCTTCTGTTTAAAACCTAGAATAACCCTACACTTGGTCAAAAAGAGAATTTATTAGAGACTTGTCTGTACTTCAGAAGGCCAGTCTCTAGACAGTCACATCATCACCAATCCCAGACCAGGCTTCACATTCCCTTAGTCGAGGGCAGTGGAACATAGCCAGGGCAGAACTTGGGCTGTTTAACATTCAGCCCACTACCCCTCCCCAATGCTGTATCAACACTCCTGACTGTCTGGTCTCTCTCTGCTGTTCCTTGCAAGGTATGGGCTCTGCTGTACATTTAGTTAACTCAGATAATCTTCTGCCCAGCATAACCAAACTGCATCATCATGGCATCTAGTGATCAGGAACAGCATCGGGGCATTTCAACAACTGCTGCAGAAATTGAACCCTCTCCCTCACCCGAAACGAAAATGCCAACAGATTGGCCAGATTGCCCCAGCCTGCAGCCAAATCCAAAAATCTCTTGGAGTGCCATTAGCATTCAGTTGAAATGCATCTTTTCCTACTTTCCTTTGGTCACCCTGGCACACTACAAGCCTCTCGTGAACCTGCCTGGGGGAAAGAAAGACAAGGAGGGTGATTCAAATGGCACAAGCTGCAAAGAAGAACCCTACCTGCTGTGGTAAATTGCGTTGAGGAACAGAAAACATAAGCAGGGGGAGTTGAAAGGGGACTAGAGAGAAAAAGGACCCATGGGAGAGACCACAGCAAATCTGTGAAGCAGTCTAAAAACAAGCAGGGCAGTTTTGAACTGGATCTTGAAATGAATGGGAAACCCTGAGATTGGTGGAGGCTGGGGATGATGCAGTTGTGTGGATAAGCTCTTTTGCCAATGTGAAAAGCGGAACAGCAGCCCTCTAAATATACTGTTGGAATTTGGAGTAGGCAATAAAGAAATGCATAATAAGAGATGAGGTGAGAGGAGAGGAAATCATGACTAAGTTGCTAAGGCAGCATAAGATATAAGCAGTGATAGAGAGATGGCAAATGGTGCAGCAGAATTACAGAGAAGGAGAATCCAGAATCAACAATAACACCAAGGGGAGGGAGGAGGGGAAGAGAAGTACCTGTGACCAGTGCTTTCCAAAGCTCTTCACTGGGACAGCTCTAAAGCAAGGCTGGAAATTTAAATTCAAGGTTTTTATCTTGAAGTCAAATAAAGACAAGCAAAGAAAGTGAAATGTAACTACTCCCGGCCTCATGGGAAGTGGCAGAGAGCAGTGGCTGCAGGGATGATTGCATCTTAGTTTCACTCAGATATCACCAGGACTACTTGGCAAGACTCACAGCCAGTGCAGACAGCCTGGGTGATGTCATTCAGAAAGCCCCAGTCCAGCCAACAGTGGAAATGACACGATCTCTATGGCAACATTACTGGAATCAATCAGTGCCCAGGCCTCAGCTACCCTCTCCCAACTTTTACCCTTAAAAATAAAATGCTGGTTTTCACTTGCATCAAACCAAAATGCAGCTTTCCCCCCACGCTCCCAATTCTGGCAGGGCAGAGGGAGTGGAGGGGAGAGAACAGCCTTCCAGTGAGGCAGTCATGGGAGAGCAACAAGTCTGGCAAATCACCCAGAGAATTCAATTTGATTCTCTGGAACAAAGGTTCATTCCTTTTGAGATGATCTGAGTCTGAGATCATTTGTTTTAAAATTCAGTTCACCTGCCTTGCAGCTGACATATTGCTCAGGCAACTCAATAGCTGACACAGCCTTCTTCATGTTCAGTGGAGACTGAGAGCAGAAGAGAGGATGTCTGGTGTGGCTGAGGTTCAGGTAAGGGTTTGTGGTGTTCATGTTAAGGAACTAAACTAGGCGTAGCTAATGCAATATGAGAACTTCCATTCCATTTATTAAACATTTCCACAAAAACAAACAATAAACATGAAATGTTTTCCCAGTTGGGACAGTTAATGCAATCGAGCAAAATCTTACTCAGAGATGGGTCTGAACAAAACCGAACCCCTGATCCAAACACTTTCCAGAGTTTGGATACAGAGTCTGAAATAAACTGGCCTAGTAAAAAATTGGCAAGGGACCAAGCCAAGTCCCCTGAACATTGGGGGATTCTGTATTCAGATTCAGCTGCAAACTTCATGGCCCCTGCCTATAATGGGCAGAACCAAAACTGTGGATCCAAAGCCTTGTAAACACCGAGAACATTCAGCTCTGTAGCCCGATTTTGTAACTATTCAGATTGTGACTTTGGGCTCATTCTGCAGAAGTGGCAGCTTATTTTGCCACTTGTTGCTCATTCATTTGACACAGGAAGCATTGCTTTTACTAAGGCCCATTACCTGCCCCATCATAATTAAATCATCTACATTGTTCACTGAACAATTTATTTTGAGATGATGACTTCTAATTTTTAATCTTGAGCAGGAAAAGCGGCCAGCAGGGCTGGATGTGGGCATCCTTTGAAAAACGATTAGCCTGCCTTTGCAATGAGTGCATTGAGCCCACAGCAACAGAGATCGAAGGAGGTGGAGGGTGTCTTGTTGGACCAGATAAGTCAGCACTATTTTCCATTCTGCTGCTGCTGGCCAGAGCAGGTGTTGTCTCTTTCCCTTCTGCAGAGCTCCATGGTCACTGTGACAAAGGGAGCCAAGCTGAAAGCTTGCTGCCTGAATTGAACTGTCAAGGCAGAACTGTGCCGTGAACTTTCAGGGTGGGATCAGGATAGGTGGGGAGCTGAACTATAGTATAGATGTCTGAGGTTACAGAAGCCCTTAAAAAAACTCTGCCACAGGTCTCACCCTCCCCTTTGAAACTGCCTTTTTTAGGCTTCCAAGCCCTCATCACAAAAGCTCGTCTCACTCCTCGCTTTACCAGCCACCTTTTCACTTTTACAGTCAGAAACATTTGGCAAAAACATCTGCTCTGGCTCTTCCCCAGTTGAGCACAGTATATGGTTCATCTGTTAAAACACAGCCTATTATGCAAACAGAGATGGGGCCAAATGAAATCTATATATCCAAGCCTTGTCCCAGCCTGTGAACTTTGGGAAAGTTCAGATCTGGAGCTGGTCAGTCTCTAAAATGAGCTGAGCCAAAGCTTTTCATCTGAACTCTCCTGAATTTTGAGTGTGTTCAGATATGGATTCAAACTTTGCAACTATCTAGATATTTACTATATACTATTCTCTATAACCATGGTGTACGAGCCCCACGAGTCCTCAGCTCAGGAAAATCGAATTGCAAAGTGTTTAGGAGTGTTTACATACACTAATGGGTCATTACTGAAGACAAAGAAGGGAAATTAAGTCAGGGTAACCCATGAGCATTTTTGCCATTCCCCCTTCTGGTGGTGGTGATGCAATAGTGAAAATCCTCTCAGATACCAGGAGCTGCCCCCTCTCTTGACCTGCAGAAAGATTGTGTGCTCTCTGAAGGCTTTTCAAATTTGAGGTACAACCATGAAAATGTAACCTCATGCAACACACTACGTGTTGGTTTTCCTTTTTCCCCAGGTGTGATAGGATATGTCTACATAGCAACTAGTAACTCACAGTTGGCCTGTGCCAGCTGACTCAGGCTCACAGGGCTCTGGCTGTGGGGCTGTTTCATTGGTGTTCAGAACTCTGGGCCAGGCTGGAGCCTGGGCTCTAGGATCCTGTGAGGTGAGGACTCCACAGATCAATGCCACCCCTCCTTCCCCTGGCCTGCCTCCCACCTGCTGTGGGCAGCTGTTTTGCAGGAGGCTGAGGAGGGAGGAGAGAGGAGGAGCAAGGACATGGTGCGCTTGGAGGAGGGTGCAGAACTGGGTGGGAAGAGGTGGGGGGGGCAGGAAGAGGTGAGGTGAGCTGGGGACTTGGGGGCAGGGCACAGGACAGAGCCGGGTTGAGCACCCCCGGCACTTTGGGAAGTCGGTGCCTGTGGCTGAAACTGCTTCCAATTAGTTCCCTGCTCCCTGGCTTTTCCTCCAGGTGCAGCCTGTGGAATTAATTGGCCGGCCTGCCTACCATAATCCCTTTCAGTCTTGTGTGGGGTTGTCACCCCATCACACAGCCCAAGCCCCACGAGCCTGAGTCAGCTGGCACGGACCAGCCATGGGTTTTTCTTTGCTGTGTAGACATACACTTTCTATTGCTTTCTTTATGGGCAATACATATTTTGTAATGCAATTAGCAATGTGTATTCGTTGGAAGGGCTCTGTTGTTGAACTCAGCTGGAGTCAGCCAAGTTAATTTGTCCCAGACGACATAACTCCTCTTTTGCAGGCCAGTCAAAGAACTGTACTCTGTACATAGATTTAACATGGCCCCAAAAGGGTGATCCAGACTTACAGTGAGTTTCCTTCATCTGGTCCTGCCATCAGATGGGGAGATCTGGATAGGTGCCTAGTTTCTTCCTCCCTTTCATCTAACCTTCGGAGGGAGAGATCTGGACAGGAGAGGAGTTTTCTCTCTCTGCTGTTCTGCTGCTGAAAGGACTGGCAATCAATAAAGGTTTGCCAAGTTAGTGCAGTACCCTAAAAAGGAACTCTTCACTTTTTAGGACCCAATTTGCATTGCTTGTGCCCAATGTTAACTCTGCAGGCCAATACTTGAAAACTACATGGGGTACGAACACAAATCTATCACTTACTGCAGACCCAGTAAAAATGCCTGCTCCTTTGTGAAGCAAAAGCCAGAGCCAGAGAGATTACTAGGGAAGCAAACACTAAACAAAAGCAAAGGACTACATGCACAGTAAATAAAAGGCTTCTCTGAAGAATCCATTACCTAGAAAGAGATGGTTGTTTTTTTTGAAAAGGAAAGTTTTCTTCTTCCCGCCAAAAATTATGCAACAGCAGCAGCAGGTCCACAGCGTGTCTGCCAGATGACCTGCTTGTCACATCCATAATTGCTTCCCATCTGGTGTCTGGAATACACAAAGCCTGGCCGTTTGCCAGAGCAAAATGACTCACAAACTGGCCCACTTCTGGTGAAGCAGGCCCTCCAGACACTACTGATCTGCTTATTTCCTTATGGCTACAGAGAACTTTTCATTCATTTGCAAATTGCAGTCAACTGATTTATAAAGCTATTCTGAGCCAACGCTGGACACGCTTCCAGCTAATGTGCCTAAGATATTTGCTATATGCTGCAGCCTGAAACACATCTGCATCCTTCCATATATTATACTGTTGCATAATATCACCACACACATTCAACTGAATATATAAAACTTATACTGATGAGCTCAGTAACATATTGCTGCAAACAAACATTTGCAATGTTCAGATAAGCAGACAGCAGGACTCTATCCTCCTTTCAAGACAGGATCTGTGTCTTGGAAAATCATCTCCTGCAACACTGGTCATCCCACAGACCAGAGAGGAATGTTAAGCCCTAAGTGAAGAAGTATAACCGAGAAAGAGTGTGTACATATACACATCGCTGCATTCAAAACTCCACTAATTCATGAGATCGAGTGCTTTATCAAATCTCAGCTGTTTCCCCTTTATTTCAACAGGAGTTTTAATGAAAAACAAATACCAGTAATTAATAGGCATAATAATTCAGATAACTTATATAACCCCTAACTACAAAAGTATCTTACGCACTTTACAATTAAACACAAGCTAAGGGTCTGATCCTGTAATGTTCTGAGCAGCATCCACTCAATAGATGTAAGGTAGGTGATGTTAATTTTATAGCTCACCTATTCTTTCACCAATCCAATATCCTGTTCTGTCTTCCCATAACAGGTTTTTACTAATACCTAAAATACAATATCACAATACACAACCCTTGATCAATGGGATAGGACACTTTAAGCCACTGATACACCCATCACAATAGTATCTAAAGGCAAGTCTACACTACAAAGTTTAATTGACCTAAATTACATCGACACACAGCCACCGCAGTAATTGAGTCGGTTTTACACATCCACACTACACTTCTTGGGTCAGTGTGCGTCCTTACCAGGAGTGCTTGCACCAATTAAACTATCCATGTGAGGCATTGTGGGATGGTTTCTGAAAGGCAGCAAGTCGATGTAAGCAAGGCAGTGTCTACACTGATGCTGCAGCGACTTAACTACGTCGACTTAAGCGCTTTGCCTCTCATGGAGGTGCAGTTATTAAGTCAGCGTAGTGGGTAAGTTACATTGGTGGGAGCTACATTTTAGTGTAGATTCTTACACAGTTAGGTTGACATAAGGCAACTTGCATCCACCTATCTCTGTAGTGTAGGCCAGGCCTTTCACACCTAACAAAAATTTGTAAACGGACTCAAAAGCCCCCTGTGATGTAAGTAAATATCTCCCATTTATCGATAGGGAAACTGACAGACAGAAAGATTAAGTGATTTGTCCAAGATCTTATAAGAAGTATGTGGCAGAGCAATGACTAGAACTCAGATCTTACTCCCAACCCTGTGCCTTATGACAGGAACATTCTTTCTCCCAGGGTCAGAAACAGAGGACACTCCATAGCCCCAGGCTATCAGCACTAAAGACCCAGACGGTTTCCATGTTGCTCCTGCAAGCCATAGGCTTCAACAAATCCATCCCTCCACAATTAGAGGCCATGTGGATACCATATACAGGAAGCCAGAAATCTGATATACAGTCTTTAAAAATAAACTTGAACAAAGTCTGGGATTACAAAGGCAGCTGGTGAAGTAAATGTGGTATAGGGAACATAGCAGTGAGAAGGCAGAAGCCTCTTTGCAGCTGCTTTACTATTGTTGGGGGATGTGCTATCTATACTAGCTCCAGGCAACAGCTTATCTCTTTTGTAGCCTACAATAAAAGCAATACTATAAAAAAAATGTATGAGAGAGAATTAACGGAAAGTAAAAATTGCAGTGGGAAGAAACATTAATATTTTGTTTTTTTTTTTAATTGTATACAGGACATAAAAATATGTACAAAGAACCAAATCTTACCCTGTGCTGTGCAGATGCATTAGCATGGGGAAGAAGCTACAGAAAGCCTATTATTCCCTCCTACCTCATGCAACAACAATGCAAGATTCCTGCTAACAGTGTAGGGAGAGAGACCGGTTACTACATGGATCAGTACACTATGGCACCAAGACAGTGAGATATATTGGTATACCTGATGGAGAAATAACTCTTTCAGTTTTCCTTACGTAGGCAAGGCTTCTGAGTTTGAGTCTGTTGCAGAGTTTCTGTCCAAGAAAAAATTAACTGCTGGTCAGTGGAATAAAAATGTGGCCCAATATTAAGATAAAGCTCTACTTGCATCAATAAACTGGCTCATTGCATTGGCTGCAAGAGTCAGTCCCAGCATCACTTTATTTCTTTCCATAAATGCTCTGGTCTGCTTTGATCTACCTGCCACACTTGGCTGCTAGTGCTGGGTGATTCTGGTGAGTTATTCAGTGTGACTTAGTTAATGTGATTCTATGGACCCTTCCCAGGCTGGCTACTGGAAACACGTGGTCTCTGTTGTGAAGAATGAAGGGGAGAAGTGAAAGCAGAAGACGAATATATTGTTTTGAGCCAAACAGAATTCAGATTGAAAGCCAAAAATGAAATTTTCTGATCTACAAAGCTTTTAAAGGGGGTACTATGCAGATGGAAATACCACAAACATGTCTTTAATAAACACTAGGGGTGATTCAGCATTGTGGGCCTCATTTTATGTTGGAGCAGCTCTGATAGAGTTACACTAGTTTAAGATTGGAGTAATACAGCAGTGGATTAGGCCCATTATTTTTATTCTCACTGCCCAATCCTTTAAAACCCATTTCCTTCATAGCAGGGCTATACCATGAGCAAACTCTGCTGAGTAGCTCCACATTAGCAAACAAAGGACTTTTTTTCCCTAAGTGATTATGCTTATTGGGGTTGTCCCTATGCTCTGCTTTCTTCAGTTGAGCAATCATATTAATATGAATAACAATCCTGATCTAAGTGCTAAAGTGGCCCACACCTTGGCTACACCTGGACTTGCCCTGATTTCAGCCACCAGCAACTAACCACCAGCAGGAACAAGCTAATATAAGCCATGATTTGCATTGGTGCACCCTAGCCCTCTTTCAAGCAGGGGTACGCTCTACCAATGCAGAGAGCAGCTTTGTCTCTCTACACTTGGGTTTTGCATCAGTGCATTTACACTGGCAGGTGGCTGCTGCTGGCTGAAATTAGGGCAAATCCCCACTGTAGACCAGACTTTACAGTTTGAGGCATTTAAAGTTAGTTGGTACAAATGACTAGAAAATATTCTGTAGGGAACAAGTCTGCACTGACAGGAAGATGGATGAGAGGTTTCTGATAGGTCTTTTATTCCCTAGACTCTATGATTCATATATCATAGAATTGAGGAGAGAGCAACATCTAAGGGCAATATTCAGTAAACTAGTACACAGACATTTCCAACATATTGAAACAGAGCTTGCAAGTGCAGTGCTAATTCTGTTGACTTTAAGATTGCTTTGGGCACTATCAATTTAAAGTCCCACTGCAGCACACAACCTTACCTCCAACTTTCCAACAAAGTAATCATCTAACGACATATCTTGAAATGACAGCCAGGCCATACAGATGAGAGGAACGTAAAGTGCTCCACATACTCCAGATTTCTTACCTTATTTAAAACACAGACTTCTCCTGCAGTTCTTTATGACTTTAAAATCAAATCAACTGTACAATACTGCTTACTAAAACCAGACAGATACATTTAGTTGACTATTCTATAACAAAAACAGATTAACAGGGTCAATTTAAGGTATGCTTTGTAGTATGACTTTTAGTTGTCTCGTGCGTAACTGTCACAGGGTCCACACAGGTCTCTGCCCTCTCAAGCCTGTGCCAGTTGGTTAAATAAAGAGTCCCCATGCCTTCTTCAGTGCTTCACCCTTGTGTCTTATTTACAGTGCAACAGTGCAGTACCCCTTATTCCCGGAACAGCTATCCTCAGTCAGACCTTTCCCAGGGTCTCCTCGCCCATGAGGCTCCCTGCCTTTGGCAGTGCTTCTATATTGTGATGCCAACATCTCCCCACCTAGGGTAAAAATTTCCCAAATCTGGTGAAAAATTCCCAGATTAAGTTTTTTTTTGTTTGTTTTTTTGTTTTGTTTTTTTTTACAGTGCTTCTGTATCCTGGGAAATTTCCCAACATGTGAGAATTTGTGAGTAAAATGTTTCAACTTGGGAAATTGGGAATTTTCATTCAAACATTTTACTCACAAATTCCCACATGTTGGGAAATTTCCCAGGATGCAGAAGTACTACTTTGGTGAGGAGACAGATATAAACCTCCTATCTCCCCCAGGCTAACCTTCTGACTGAGCTTTCTCCCGGGCTTTTATAGCCTGCCCCTTCCTCACCCCAGCTGTCTCTACTTAGCTCTAGTCATTGCTGTGAGCTGGCCCTCGTTAGGGCCTGCAGTTGGGCTCTCTGCTGGCTTCCCTACTAGAAAGCAGAGCTTGGCCAGCCTTTTGGCAGGGCATTCAAGGGTTTTTACCCCAGCCCTGCCACAGTAACCCACTGATCATCATGTTTACACATTCACCTCCGTGCCCAATCCACAGAGGATACAGCTGTTACAGCCCCAGCTACGCAGTCTGACTCTAGCCCAAAGTGCAGAAACTCAAACTTTTAGCTCTAGCCGTCTCTGGTGAATTCTTCAGCGTTAACCTGTGCACTGAGATGATAAAATCATCCAGTTACAACGGAGGCCCTGTCTACACTGAAGATATACATGTAACTGTAAGTGTCATCACACCAGTATAAGCCTATAATGTAGATGCACTGCACAAGTACAAAGCATGGCGTAAGCATGCAGCTTAATCCAGTAACAGACTCGAGCACTGGGGCAAGCCCCATATTGCGCCACTGCATTAATGCAAATAAAATCAAGGCATGTACCCTTAAGGTAGACAGGGACTGGCACCAGCTTATCAAGCAGATGCTTGGGGCGGCAACTCCGGAGCAGGGCGGCACTTTCAGGTATTCAGCGGCAATTCAGCGGAGGGTCTCTCACTCCCACTCAGAGCGAAGGACCTCTCGCTGAATTGCCGCAGATCGCGACTTTTTTTTTTTTTTTGCGCTGCTTGGGGTGGCAAAACCCCGGCCCTGGGTAGAGTGTTGTGATAGCAGCAGGCTAATGCTTGGAGACTGGGACAATGTCAGGTGTGACAACTTCTGATTTCCTTGCTTTTTAGTATTTGTCTCGTGAGGTAATACATTTGAGCAACCTTAACTCAAGATTTTTTTGTACTGAGGACCTGAGATTAGCTATTTGTCTCCTCCGTCTGCCATCTTCACGCTTTATTCAATGTGTGCGCTTTCCCACTCCACCAAACCACCTCTCTATCATAAGTCCCTCCTAAAAACTTATTAAAATAAGTGTATAATAAATATAAGTTCTAGTTATTGTTCCCTTTTTTCCCCCCACCCCATTTGCTCTCTTTTAGGTTGCAGGCCCTGGGAGGTAGGAGCTGCCATCATTTTATATTTTGTACAGTACAAAGCATATTTTATTTACCTGTTTAAGCACCGCTAATATTTGTTTTATAGTCAATTCACTGCAGCACAAACAAATTGTGATGGATTGGACCTCCTGGATGTCACCTGGAATGCTGGGACACTGCTTAGTCAGACTATCCTGTCAGCCTGGGCCCCTTTTTCCCCTGGTGTTGCTGGGCTAGGCTTCCCATGTTTTTCCAGCCAAGCACAAAGGCAGGGCCACACCCAGCTGCAGAAATAGACAGAATTCCGCTCTGAGAAGGCTCAGCACAAGGGGTTTGCCATAGCACGCAGATGTCCATCGCCCCTTGGAGTACAAACCCAAAATTATACGAAATTCGCCTCTTCCTTCAATGTGGAGGAGGGTGTACACACCTTCTCGCCCTACCCACCATTAGAAATCAGATAAACTGGGTTATATTATAAACCAGAAATACATTTATTAACTACAGCAGGTGTATTTTAAGTAGTTAAGGAGGTAGCAGACAGAACAAGGCAGATTACTAAGAAAATAAAACAGAGCATGCAAATTAAGCTTAATACACAAAGAAACTGGTTACATGCAAGTTCTCACCCTAAATGTGGTTATAAGAATCTTCTTCACAGGCCACATGCCCTTCCAGCCTGGGTCCAGTTCTTTCCCCCAGTTCACTCTTAGTTGTTTCTGTAAAGTTGCAGTCTATATGATTACATAAAAATTTGATAATGAGTGAATATAATGTAATTGAAATATGCTTCATACAAAAGATCTCTTATAAGGTATCATTACAAAGCTTATCTACTGTAATCATCCTATTTGTATAAATGTACCACTCTTTTATCTGAAACTAGAAATATGAAATATAACTCTGAGGGCCTATTGTAATTATGCAAAGTGTGGGCCATTAATGCTGGTTTGGAATCTTGACTTCCATTAACCAGGACAATTGTCTGCAGATGGGTGTGTTTTACCTGCAAGTCTTCCTGTACACATGTGTTGGCAAGTGGGCAATGAAGTCTTGCAGTGACATGTGATGTCACCTGAACTGGAATCCATCTTTAACCTGGTGTCTTTCCATTGAGAAGGAGGGAGTGGGAACCCAGAGAGGGACAAAGGATTCCCACCTTGTGCAAAAGCTATATAAAGGGGTGGGACAGAACAAAGAGGGGAGAGGAGCCATTATGAACAATCCCCTAGCTACCACCTGAGCTGGGACAAGAGCTGTACCTGGGGAAAGAGTTGTGCCCAGGCCTAGAAGGTGTCCAGTCTGAGGAAAAAACATACTGAAGCATCTCTGAGGGTGAGATTATCTGTATTCAGTTTGATTAGACATAGATTTGCACATTTTATTTTATTTTGCTTGGTGACTTACTTTGTTCTGTCTAAAAAAGCAGCAGAGAATCCTGTGGCACCTTATAGACTAACAGACGTTTTGGAGCGTGAGCTTTCGTGGGTGAATACCCACTTCGTCAGACGCAGGTAGTGGAAATTTGTTCTGTCTGTTACTACTTGGAACCACTTAAATCCTACTTTCTGTATTTAATAAAGTCATTTTACTTATTAATTAACCCAGAGTATGTATTAATACTTGGGGGGGCAAACAGCTGTGCATATTTCTCTATCAGCATTATAGAGGGTGACATTTATGAGTTTACCCTGTATAAGCTTTATACAGGGTAAAATGGATTTATTTGGGTTTAGACCCCGTTGGAAGTTGGGCATCTGAGTGTTAAAGACAGTAACACTTCTGTTAGCTGCTTTCAGGTAAACCTGCAGCTTTGGGGCAAAGTAATTCAGTCCCTGGGTCTGTGTTGGAGCAGACGGGAGTGTCTGGTTCAGCAAGACAGGGGTGCTGGAGCCCTGAGCTGCAGGGAAAACAGGAGCAGAGATAGTCTTGGCACATCAGTTGGCAGTTCCAGGGGTTCTGCGATCTAACCCATCAGTTTCTAGCAGTCATCTTGGGTGGGATAGCAGGGGAGAACTGGTGAGCTGGATTACCTCACTCCACCCTTAAATAGGATTTGCATAAGTCAGGATCCTTGTTTCCTAGTTTGTTCCCCACCCCAGCTTCTCCTGGAAAAGAACAGAATTCAAGATGGGTCCAGTATCAGGTGACATGGTCACATGCCTCTGTAGGGCCCCTGTACCCATTTTTCACAGGCTGACCCTCACATTCACAGGAAGACTAAGCTCTTTCAGTCCATTGTCTCTTGCTGATGAGCCATCAGCACTGTCAGGCTTTTACATCGTTGGCACCTGAAATTTACCAGTAGGCGTCACCAAAGTGCATAGTTGAAATACTGATTCGTAGTCAATTCCTAACTTCGGATACAGAAATGATACATGCATATCCCATAGGATAATCACATTCAATAATCAAGCCTTCCCAATGATATCTTAATGAGCCATCTTGCATAAAGTATATCAATTATAAGAACAGGAGTACGGCACTTAGAGACTAACAAATTTATTTAAGGATAAGTTTTCGTGGGCTACAGCCACTTCATCGGATGCAATAGAATGGAATATATAAGAAGAGTGTATATTTTATATAAACACATGATACACACACATACACACACAACACACCGATGCCATACCATCAAAGAGGCTAATTAATTAAGATGATCTGTTATCAGCAGGAAAACACACTTTGGTAGGGATAATCAAGATGGTCAATTACAGACAGACAGTAGACAAGAGGTGTAAGGATAGTTATCATAGGAATAGATTCAAGTAGTGTAATGACTCAGCCATTCCCAGTCTCTATTCAAGCCAGAAGTAATGGTATCAGTAATTTGCAAATCAATTCAAGCTCAGCAGTTTCTCATTGGAGTCTGGTTTTGAAGTCTTTCTGTTGCAAAATTGCCACCTTCAGGTCTGTTACTGAGTGGCCAGAGAGGTTGAAGTGTTCTCCTACTGGTTTTTGAATGTTATAATTCCTGATGTCCGATTTGTGTCCGTTTATTCTTTTGTGTAGACTGTCTGGTTTGGCCAATGTACATGGCAGAGAGGCATTGCTGGCACATGATGGCATAGCACATTGGTAGATGTGCAGGTGAACGAGCCCCTGACGGCATGGCTGATGTGATTAGGTCCAGTGATGGTGTCACTTGAATAGATATGTGGACAGAGTTGGCATCGGGTTTGTTGCAGGGATAGGTTCCTGGGTTAGTGTTTCTGTTGTGTGGCTGCTGGTGAGTATTTGCTTCAGATTAGGGGGCTGTCTGTAAGCGAGGACTGGTCTGTCACCCAAGATCTGTGAGAGTGAGGGATCGTCTTTCAAGATCACTAGCTGTTACCTTCAGCCCCCAACTAAAACCTCTCCAGCGCATAAAAGCTTTACAACTGATCCTGAAAGACAATCCCTCACTCTCACAGATCCTGGGAGACAGACCAGTACTCGCTTACAGACAGCCCCCTAACCTTCTCCAGGAAAGGGAGGGCAAGTTAAGATAGACAGGAATTAACTACTTAACAGAAACCAAGAGACCAGGAGAAGTTACCCAACACCTAACAATGATCTGACTCAATGTAGTTTCAATAGGGAACCATAGCACTTACAGTATGAGTGAGTAGAGATATTACACAAAGTTGATAAAGTACTTTTCCACATTTATTTTTAAAAGATTGTCAAGAATTTAAGAACACCTCTAGCCCAATATAACGCTGTCCTCGGGAGTTAAAATTTTTTACTGCATTATAGGTGAAACCGTGTTATATCGAACTTGCTTTGATCCGCCAGAGCATGCAGCCCCGCCCCCGAGTGCTGCTTTACCGCATTATATCAGAATTCGTGTTACATCGGGTTGCATTATATCGGGGTGGAGGTGTACATCTCACAACGGCACTGGAGAAGGGTATATTGTTATTTCTAGTAATATGATCAAGCTGAAAATGCTGGCCTTAGAACACAAGAGTGGTTAATTTCATAGGTCATGTCTGCACTACAAAATTACCTCGACCTAACATGTCAGCATTCAGCTGCTGCTGTTATTAAATCATTTGTGTGCGTGCACACTTGGCTCCTTCGGTCAGCAGTACTCATCCTCACCAGAAGCGTTTATATCAATTGTACTGTCAGTGTGTGTATTGTAGAATGGCTTCTGGAAGCCAGTAACAGTTGACATAAGCAACACTATGTCTACAGTTATACTGCACCAACCTAATTACATTCACCGTTACTCTATGCTGCTCAGGGAGATGTTACTAAAATTGACATAGAGAGGCACTTACATTGGCCCAAACCAAATTTAAGTGAAGACACTTCCACAGCTAGGTCGATGCAAGGCAGCTTACATCAACCTTACCCTGTAGCGTAGACCAGGCGTTAGCGACTTCTGATAGCAGGTTGATTTACTACCCGAAACAACAGATGTCAAGACAGAAAGGTTGCAAATGTGGTTGTTGCATGCTATGCTGAGTGTGCATATTGCTGACCTAGGGGGAAAATCATCCAGGCCATTTGATTGCAATCAACTGAGACCACCTAGGAACAATATAAAGTCCCTTTTGTGTACTAGTTGGTTGTGGTGATCGGATTTCTTTCGTTCCATCTCAAGCACTTTGAAATTACAAAGAATCCTTTTTCCCCATAGAAGAAATGCAAACACTACTGGCATGAACCGTAGCAGCTTTATAAACCATGGAGAATACTCTAAGTTCATAGAATCATACGGACCTTGAGAGGTCATCTAGTGAAGTTCAGTCCCCTGCACTTATGACAGGACTAAGTATTCTCTAGAGTGACCATGCCTGACAAGGAAAATTTTAGGTCAGCAGAACTGAAACATACCAACTTTAATATTCCTATTTGAGAAAAGTTTATCAGAGGCCTTAATCGCCACAAATATTCAAGATCTGTTCATCTAAATTATGGCATAGTCAGCAACAGTCCAACACTGGAATGAAAGAAGTGCTATCTGCTGAACTGCCATTCCTACTTCCACAGCAAGAGAAAGTTACTCACCTTGTGCAGTAATATAGGTTCTTTGAGATATGTGTCCCTGTGGTTACTCCACTCTAGGTGTTCAGGCGCTCCTGAAACGAAAGGAGTTAACCATCTATAACAAAACTAGAACTAACCAGGGTATATTATGCCAACTAAGTTCTGAGGCACTGCTGAATGCACCAACTCATAGCCAAGGGCAGTAAGGAAGAAATGAAGGGGGAGAGTTGATCGCACTGCGCTAATTAACTGCCTGAAATGGCGCAAGATGGGGACCATGCATGTGCGATCCAACCAGGCACCGCTACCATAAATCTCCAATTACGAGCACAGGGGCGTCCAAACACCTGGAGTGGAGCACCCAAAGGGACATCACTCAAAGAAGAACTTAAGTTTTCCTTGGAGGTTTCAGAACTAAGTACTGGAAGCATTAGACATTTATTACATTTTTCAAGTTTTCAGAGCCCGGCTCCACCCAGATTTTGTACTGGTATAATTATTTTTACTTAACTGAAGTAGTCATACAGATACAACCCCAAATGCAGATGCAGTTATACCAGTATGGTATATTTCCTTTCCTGCATAGGAATAAGCTACACGTGTATATGCAGTGTTGTAGCCATGTCTCTAATATCCTTGGACCTACAAGATGGATGAGGTAATCTCTTATTGGACCAACATCTGTTGGTAAGAGAGAAAAGCTTTTGAGCTTACACATTGCTCTTCTTCAGGTCTGGGAAATGTACTCAGGCTATCACAGCTAAATACAAGATGGAACAGATTGTTTAGCATAAGTAGTCAAGACATATTTCAGGGGATGATTCAAGGTGAAGTGGCCCGTTAACAACCCTCCAGTCATTGGGGGGAAGAGTGGGTAGCGTAATCTCCTCAGACCTTGCATAAGATCCAATAGCAAACATTACAGTATCCAGAGACAGTGACCTCACACAAGTTCCAACTGTTAAAAGTTGGAAGGTTCATGAACTGCATTTTTTTAAAATGGGAATTATAGGTTACATCAGTGAATCTTATGTTTTGTTATAACCCAATGACAACCCCCTCGCCCAGCTGCATGTTACGTCCCCCCTTTTCCTCCTTATTAACTGGAGGGGTGTTGATGGGCCACTTCACCTTGACATGTGTTTACACTACTTATGCTTAACAATCTGTTCCATCTTGTATTTAGCTGTGACACTAAGTAAGTTTCTCAAATTTTTTTGGTAACAAAATATGCCCATATAGTTAATAGGCATTGCTGAGATTATGGACATACCAAGAGAACAAGTCCTTGCAAATGTTTAAACGCGTCAAACACGGGGTCAAATTCCACCTCTTATACAGCAGTGCACTCGTGGAAGAAAGAGAGGAATTGAGGTACTATAAGTAGAATTATAATAACTTAGCATAGTAGTTCTCAACCTTTTCCATCCCATGATCCCATATTAAGTGAAAGATGCTAGGAGCCTTTACTGTCTGGGAGAGAGTGGTCATGACTCCTAGGCTGAGAGCCTATGAATTAGAATAAATTGTAAAAAACTACAGCTTTGTCTGTTCTATGCTGCTAATGGTTGCTGTTCTCACTGCTTTCCATCCCTCCCCACTAAGGCCAAGATAGGGAGAGTAAGAGGAGCTATAGTCACAGCTGACAGATCAAAACACCTGTATGCAGAATAGCTGATTTTCTAGAAGCCATCTACTGAAAAAAGGAAAAGTAATGTGGAGGAGGAGGAGAACAGAAAAGCTGCCAAGCATCTTAGGCTTGTAGCTGAGACACAGGATGAGGTCACACTGCTCTTACTGAGATCCAGGAAGGTTTGGCTGTGAAAAAACCAAGTATTATTTTCCCTTTTAACAGGGAGTAGCTTGAGGAACTGTGTGTCCAAGACCAATAATGAGACTGCCATAAACTGAAATCTCAGACACTTGCATGAGAAGATCCAATAAGCAAAGATTACAGTACCCACAGAGACCTCACACCGGTTCCAACTGGTAAAAGTTGCAAGCATCATGCACTGCAATTTAAAAAAAACAAAACAAAAAACAAACAAAAAAAAACAACAGAGGTTGCATCAGTGAAGCTTTTATTCTTTAAGAGTCCTAAACTAGATAGTTCTCTTACAGATTTTCCAATCTGCCAGTGAAGTTTGTCAGTTTCATTAACTCTTATTTGTTCCACAAATTTTATTCAGTAAATCACCCTTCATGTTAATTTAAAAAACCCTGCCGCACGCAGCCTCCCTCTCAGAAATTAATCGCTCATGTAACTAAAAAAATAGTAGGGAATGCCATACTAAAATGAGTTTTCTTCTGCATATTAAGAGAGAAGCTAAAAATCAAGGTAATGGAAGCCACACTGCAACCTCTACTTGACAGTCACTATCACAAATCTATACCAAAAAGATGATCCCCACAGACATGTTTTCCCTTCTCCATACTGATAGCTGTGGAATTATTGCAGCATTTTACTCATTTGGATGCATACCTAAATATTATTAGACTCTCACATAATGTGTAACTAGAACATTTACAATAAATAAACCACACAGACTAGTCTTATTTCTCATAAGAAACAAGAAGCTTTTCCAGTAACCTTGTACATAGATGCTTTATTTCTGCTGTTAATATGGGTCTGCATTATATGCAAGATTCTCTTACATGAAACAAAGTTTGTAGTACAACAAAAAAAACCTAAACTTAATCAAGGCATTTGTTGTATATTATACTAAAACCTTAAAACAAAATGAATTATATATGTAGTCAGTTTTGTATGTATGTTTGGCTGCTACATGTATAGTCTACTTATAAACTGAAAGAAATGCAAATGCACACAACATTCAAAAGGTGATAAAAAGATGCCTGACGTCAAAGATTAAAACCTTTTCACTAATGCAGAAAAGCAGCAGTTAACTAGATGATTCAACCAATACCAACTCAAATAAACACTACTTACCATAACTATGTCTAACCTTGGTTCTGGTGTCTTTGGTGCAACCATTTCTAAGACATTGTCCAGGGGACAATAAATCCAGTTCCTGGCACGAAAGGCTTACAAGAATCTTTCTACATGTTATGCAACTTAATCACCTTCATTAATTCATTTTGTGCCACAGATTGGATTCTCCTTGTGAAATCTGCTGCTAGCAATGAACACACCAAAACCACCACTGCCAAGGGGTTCTAACTGACTCCTCCCATTTGACATGAATGAGGAATAATCCTGGCACACCTGCGATTTTCAGATCTCTTTTCTAAAAGAATTTGTATTCCTTTTAATCTGATTGCTGAAACTTTTTAAGCCTACTACAGAATCTAGGCATTCAAATATTCAATATTTAAATGTTCCTTTAAAAATATTGGAATCCATGAGCTGTTTTTAAAAGTATTTTAATAACCACACAGATTGCTTTTCACATACCACATACCAAGTGTTAAAATTAAGTAACAAAAAACATCTTCTAAAAGTCTTAGTATTATATGGTATAAATTCTGTGGTATGAATTTTGCTACATCCTGCATAGTAATGGTTGATCTCATTAAGATAACTGGAGAACCTGCCATCATTTTTTTTTGGAAATTTTACATACAGTGCATATGATGCGCGCTCTTTCCATCTCTCATAGCAGCAAGCCGATTCTGCTATTATCTATAGCAGCACACCCAGGAGTGGAGAGGAAGAGTGTCTGAATTATAAATAGCTAAAGCTACAGTGTACAATTCTATTTACTTGTCAGTATTGTTGATAGCACACAATTATAATCTGCAAGAAATTAACTAGATAAAATCTCTACAACAAAAGCAAACCAAAACATTCCTTCAAAAAAGACAAAATAAGTGCAAATACCTAAAATAGGCAACCGAAGCAACTGTTGTAACCTGTAGAGGTTTAAATAAGGACAAAGATTTTCATAAATAAAAACATTCTCTTCACTCTTCAAATATTTAGTATAGTAAATATACAATGGTCAAACTTCTAAGTGCAGATAAGACTGTTTTAAAAACCAAGGTGCCATGTAATAAAATGCATTAATTTTTAATTCATTAACAGGACTCAATAATAGGGTCACATAAAGGACCTCAGGCTTGCTCTTATTTATATAATAATTAATTAAAAACAAGTTATTGGAATACTTGTATTATAATAATAAAGGGATAGTTTATAACTACTTTGCCGACCAACATGATTTAAAGGGTATATAGTGCAATCCTTAGGTAGATGTAACATACAGTATAGATTTATATGCTTCACAGCCTGTAATGATGCAGCTATTCCATACTTCAAGGTTAAAATCTGTCCTTTACCACTTTAGCTGTTATAACAGGAAACAACATTGGCTTCTAGACAACCTACATACACATAAATATCTACATTTAAGCTTTAAAATGAAAATAAATTATAAAAACAGACTCCTTTCCAATTTACAAAAGTTTCCTTGCTCCTACATACTGTACAATACATTCAACAATGGTCTCAGTTTCTGAGATTTTGAAGAAAATACTGATGTTTTACACTAATGAAAAACTTAATTCATCCCATTTTCCTACTCTCTTATTTCTAGTACCATTCTCAAATAAATATATTTAACACTGTAGTTAATTTTATTGTTTTTGCAGCATACCAAAAACTAGTAGTGCAACTTTCTATCCTTCCTTTAGACTCCTTTCCATTGTGTTTCTTTATATGGTAGAAAAAAATTGCTACATAAGCAACTGAGCACTTAAGCAAAATAATTTTCATATAGCTACATATGTTGCTTATTCAGAAATCAGAAGTACCTGTAAACCTATCCTACATTCAAAATGCATTAACTGGAGAGTAGCAATGTATGTTGTGAAGAATAAATGTGAAAAACCGGGCTTAAAAAAAAAAGTGTATGTCAACATTTACTCCAATATTTTGGACTATTATTCTTTACACCCCACTTTAGATTTTTTTAAAAAATATATGGAAAAAGTTAATTGCAGGATTCTTTGTGCTATCCTTACTTGAAAAGGCAAAGCTTCATCTGTCTGTTTTGTCAATTAAAAAGAGAAGTTTTCCTTTACAAGGTTGTCTCAAAAAAACCCAAAGACGTCATTCACATATATTTAACTGGAATCTCTTTCAGTGTAGTGTTAATTGTAAGGGGAAGGGATGGTTTCGTCAGTTGCAGTGATCCTCACAGAATTAGAGCTCTTGAAGTGCTGCCGGAAGCTGTATATGTGCTCAGATATCGTCTTGCTTGTTCTGTCATGATAAGCTGATCTTCTGTTTTTCCATAAACAACTGCTTCCCACTCACAATTTGACTATATATAAAAAAAAAAAACAGTTACAAGGAAATTTTATTTTTTAAACAGCTGTATTTGAATACTTCAGCATTTAAATACAAATCTTAATTCAGATATTCTTTTAAAAGCTATTTTCACACTAAATTTCACAAGTTTATGTAATCAAAATTCAAGTAATATCACATTTTATTGTCAGGACCCATGTATTTTGCAATACTTGGTGCATAAATTCTGTGACAAAGCTTACTGCTTTTCAGCACACCAGCAGTGCCTGTGCGCCAGGTTGAAAGTTCTAAGGTAACATAAGTAGCGAGAGAGGAGCTTTCTTTAACTGAAATATTCATTGTAATAATTGATGCTGTAATAGCTAATTCAATAACACCCCTCCTTTTAGAATGTTTTCCCATTTATTTTACTTTGAAGTTTCAAAAGACAGCAGAATGCAATATTGACAATGCAAAGTAATTGCTGTTCAGAGGAAATGCAGAAAGTAGCTTGGCAGCTGGGAAGGGTGCGGTGGCTGGAAAGGATGTAAGGTACTTTGTTTTATAAACACAGAAAGGAGGGTTTGGCAGCTGTGAAATGGCGGGGGGGAATCAGACATATTGAGATGAATGAGATATGGTGGAGGACATTGGGGCTATCAATATGGGGGGGGGGCGGAGGGGGAATCACTGATCCACTAGCCCACCCCCCACAAAACCTGAGCACTGAAATTCAAGCATGGGTAGCAAATCTGTAGAATGTCTCTCAATCAGGCCTGACTTGTGGTGGACCATTACAGAGCTTGCATAAGTAGTAGTGAGCAATTTACATGTCCTTTACTGCCATGTAACCACAAACTAGAATCTGGCCCAAAGGAAATGTGACTGCACAGAAACACTTTTCAGAGAAATCTTAGCCACATAACATTACCAAGTGTTTCAATCCTAAAACAGACTGATAAGTTACATTTCAGAATTTAAGTAATTTGAATAAAAAAAAGAGTTTATTTAAAAATTGCCCAGAGTTCAGACATGGAGTAAGTTTTCATCACCAAATTACTAGCTTGAAAAACAGGAATCACAGAAACTGACCCAAACTAAATAATGGTGGCAAAAATATTGGCCAAGATTCCTATCAGTTATCAAAAAACTGAGGTACAAACTAAAAAATTATTAGAGACCATTTAACAGTTAAAATTGGTAATGAAAATTAATAAAGTATCTTGAATCCAGACCTGAAGAGACTTTTCCATTTTGACATTTTTTGAAGTGCAAGAATTCAGTTTCTTTTTAATTACTGTATTTGTTTTGTTTGTTGAAGTTGTAGCCTGTTTCTCCAATGTCAGATTACATCTGCTGTCATGTATTTCCAGCAACGGTATCATTAGTAAAGATGTAGTATAGATATTTTCTGACTAATGGCAAAAAAACAAGAATGGGGAGGAGGAATAAAAGTTAGTATTTAGTAAAACAACCTTTAACTGTTAATTCAAAAAAACCAAAATAGGAAAATAAAGCAACTATGTAGCAGGTAGAATCAATGAGTAAACATTTCTGAGAAAACTAGTGTCAAATCAGTATAAAGTACTAGAGCAGAGGTCATCAACCTTTTTCTTTATGAGGCCCCCAATATGCTATAAAAACTCCACAGCACAGCTGTGCCACATGTGTTTTTCTGCATATAAAAGCCAGAGCCAATATTAGAGGATAGCAGGGAGGGCAATAGCCCAGGGCCCCATGAAACTAAGTTGCTCAGGCTCTGGCTTCAGCCCTGGGTGTTGGGACTCAGGGATCCAGGCTGCAGTCCTGCATGGCAGAATTTTGGCTTTGTGCCCTGGGCTCTAGCGAGTCTAATACCAGCCATGCTTGGTGGACCCCTGAAACCTGCTCCTGGCCCCCAGAGAGCCCTGAACCCCTGGTTGAGAACCACTGTACTAGACTATACTGGGATCCAAAATGTATTGGTAACAACTGAATTTAAACACAGTTGCTGCTGGCATGGCTCTGATGCTAATTCCTTGACCAGGGTGGACCAGTTTTTCTTCTCCCTTATGTTACACATTCATACTAAAGTTTCAATTATATTTTCTTAAAAATAAGTTATATAAAACTTGATAACTTGGCATGGTTTTAGAAACAGTTATAAAATATAAATCTCTGTCCACACTAAGACAGAAAGTTGTACTAGAAGCCTGCTACTAAAACACATGTTTAATACTCAAGTATCAGAGGGGTAGCCATGTTAGTCTGGATCTGTAAAAGCAGCAAAGAATCCTGTGGCACCTTATAGACTAACAGATGTTTTGGAGCATGAGCTTTCATGGGTGAATACCCACTTTGTCGGATGCATGTAGTGGAAATTTCCAGGGGCAGGTATTTGCTGCTTTTATGTTTAATACTGATCACCAGTTCTTTCCGTGTTTTTTGTTTACAGATACTGAGGGAGACACTGGACTGATTGTTTCAAAAATTGGTTTAATATATTCTCCCAAATTATATTCAAAAGCAATACATTCACAAGCCAGTTTCATCACTGCCATGCACCACTAGCCACAATTTTGGTATGCAAACTTTTACAGTACCATCAAACAGAAATAAAAAAACCACTGTGTAGGAAATTCCCTTGATTGCTTACCAAAAAAACAAAAAAAAATTTTTTTTTTTAAACGCTGTGTTGGATTGCCAGCCATCTTTGCATCTTTCCTCCATGGCGGATCCTCCACGTACTTACTAAGATATTGAAATTCCTCATTTTTCCCCTTCATTTCAACGGTTGACCATCCTACAATGACTGTACTACAGCCAACAGCCTTCTTCCTAAGGATGAACTGGGCTGCTCATCACCATCCTTCCTTAAAACTGACTAAAAAGGCAAAAACTTCCCCTGTCCCACTGCCATTAATGTCATCCAAGAATCCAGTGATCCAACAAGCAAAAGATTAACATTTGCAATACAATCCATACATTCCCAAAACCCATAATCCCACACACCATAGCATGGAGGCCAAGCAGGTACTGGAGACAACTACTTTTTAAATTGCTACAGGTTTACTGTTACTTGTCAATAGTTAGACCCCAAGGTGACTATTTACTAGCACTGCTTAAAAAAACAAAACAAAACAAAAAAAGAAATATTTGTTCCATTTTTCATCAAAATTTCTACCAGTTCTACTATTTATTAGTATACCAACCTGTACATCCAAAACATTCTCTTCTGTGAAGAGTTGGGCACCAAGTTCTTCTTTTTCCCAAGAATCCAAGACCAATGATTTTCTGACTTTCTTGGCAGAAGTGTGCTGTGATCAACATTTTATAAAGAAAAAATTGAAGATTACAGTTTAAGAGTTGCCATTTTTTGCTACCACTATTATAATAAAGTAACATACTGCACCATCACCTCTTGCTTGCAGCTTTTATAGACAGAGTCATCTTCCTCCTTAAGGAATATGTCTGTTCCAGTTTCCTCTTTTAAAACCTCTCGAATATCTTCTTCCAAGAAGGCAAGTGGTTGTGACTAATTTAAATGGGGGGAGGGGGAAGCCACAGAAAATTTATCAGTTGCTGGTTTTCACCACATTTTACCTTCATTTTGGTTATTATAATAAGGAGGTATCATCTGCTCCATGGGAGGTAGAAAGCCTCAGTAAAATCCACCAAGATATTAAGGAATAAAAATTACTGCATTTGATAACTCCAGTTCAGCATTTCAAGACTGAACAGATTTTAACAATGCTGTATTATTCCAAGTTATTTTTAGCCAGCTTGTTTTCTCAGTAGGTCTATAAACATATTTTAACCCTAAAGAGGGAAAGTTTACTTAAACACAAACTGTTTATGTAGTTTATTAGCCAACGGAACTATGAATGATAACTTTATCCAATAAGAATCACATTGTTTGGAAGCACAAACCATTGTGCTACTTTTTGTAGGAGACATTTCAAACTGAACATGTACATTATTGAATTAAAGCGTTCAGCTTTATTTTACACTTCCAAATTCAAACCCAACACACACACAGGTGATGAAGCATCCCCTACAAATAGCATTAGGGTATATGCACTACAAAAATGTGATCCTTGTTGGGGAGAAATTTGTATTTACACCAATAATATATCTTTGCATAAGGCACTAAACTATAAAATACAGTGTATAATTTCACATACAGATGGTCCCTTTATGTACCAGCAGGGGGAGAGGATTCTACTAAGCCCAAAACTTTGGCTTTAAAAGCCAACATAGTAGTGGATAAAAGCAGGAGGGCCGAGCTACTATTTGCATTGTGAGGAGCAGAGGTTAGAATCTAGAGTGAGGGTAGAAAGAGTGGTGCCAATCCCAATGGCTGAATCTGAGCAGCCTTTAGTATTATAGTATGGGAACAAAGGAGCAGCCAAAATATAATGGATTGGAAAGGAAAGGGGTCAGATTTCACAAAAGGTAAATCAACTAGGGCTGCTAAGCAATTAAAAAAAATTGTGATAGTGTGATTAAAAAATTAATCATGATTAATCATGCTGTTAAACAATAGAATACTATTTATATAAATATTTTGGATGTTTTCCATGTTTTCAAATATATTGATTTCAGTTTCCACACAGAATATGAAGTGTGCAGTGCTCACTTTATATTTATTTTTATTATATTTGCACTGTAAAAATAAAAGTATTTTTCAATTAACCTAATACAAGTACTGTAGTGCAATCTCTTTATTATGAAAGCTGAACTTCCAAATGTAGAGTTATGTACCAAAAAACTGCATTCAAAAATAAAAAATTAAAATATTAGAGGCTGTAAGTCCACTCAATCCTACTTCTCGTTCAGCCAATCGCTCAGACAAACAAGTTTGTCTGCATTTGCAGGAGATAATGGCTCCCCACTTGTTTACAAATGTCACTTGAAAGTAAGAACAGGCATTCGCATAGCACTGCTGTAGCTGGCATATCAAGATATTTACGTCAGATATGCTAAACATTCGTAAGTCCCTTCATGCTTCAACCACCATTGCAGAGGACATGTCCATGCTGATGATGGGTCGATAACAATCCAAAGCAGTGTGGACAGACGCATGTTCATTTTTATCATCTGAGTCAGATGCCACCAGCAGGTCGATTTTCTTTTTTGGTGGTTTGGGTTCTGTGGTTTCCACATCAGAGTGCTGCTCTTTTAAGACTTTTGGAAGCAAGCTCCACACTTCATCTCTCTCAGATTTTGGAAGGCACTTCAGATTCTTAAACCTTGGGTCGAGTGCAGTAGCTATCTTTTGACAACTCCCTGGTGCCTTCTGTGCGTTGTGTGAAATCTGCAGCAAGTTTTCTTAAAATGAACAATGTGCTGAGACATCATCAGAGATTACTATAACATGAAATATAATGGCAGAATGCAAGTAAAATAGAGCCAAAGACACACAATTCTTCCCCAAGGAGTTCAGTCACAAATTTAATTAATGCATTTTTTTAAACGTGTGTCATCCTCATGGAAGCATGTACTCTGGAATGGTGGCCAAAGCATGAAGGAGCATATGAATGCTTAGCATATCTGGCACATAAATACCTTGTAATGCTGGATAGAAAAGTGCCATGTGAACTTCTTTTCTTACTTTCAGGTGACACTGTAAATAAGAAATGGGCAGTAAATGTAAACAAACTTGTTCCTCTTAGCGATTGGCTAAACAAGAAGTAGAACTGAGTGGACTTGTAGGCTCAAAAGTTTAATTGTTTTGTTTTTGAGTGCAGTTATGTAACAAAAAAAATCTACATTTGTAATTTGTGCTTTCAGGATAAAGGGACTGCACTATGGTATTTGTATTAGGTGAATTGAAAAATATTTCGTTTATCATTTTTACAGTGCAAATATTTGTAATAAAAATATAAAGTGTGCACTGTACACTTTGTATTGTGTTGTAATTGAAATCAATATATTTGAAAATGTAGACAAACATCCAAAACATTTACTACATTTCAATTGGTATTCTATTGTGTAACAGTATGATTAAAACTGATTTTTGAGTTAATTATGTGAGTTAACTGCAATTAATTGACAGCCCTAAAATCAACTAAATTCAGAAGATTCCTGTACACCAGCAAGCAATTCAACAGGAAGAGGCAAAGCTAAAATGAGCAGACTTAGTTTGAGCATAGGTGTAAAGCTATAATATGGTCACAATGGCAAAGAAGTTACCCACAAAGCCAGAAGAATCAAAGCAAACACATTGATGTTTTATATAAAGATATGTGACTCAGTTGTACATTTCATGAAAGCTCCCTTTTCCCAGAATACTCCAGATTTTATTTTACAAACTTACAACTAAGGATGAAAGACACTCCACTTCTAAATATTAATCACCACCAAAAAATATTTATTGAGAGCACTATAGTCCAGTGATAGACTATGCTGGGTCAGAGAGCAGAACCTTAAGGACAAATTCAGTCTCAATGTGAAGGGCCTGAATTACCACTGACTAGAAATTGCACCAGTTTAGCCAGGACTAACTTGGTTTTTAAGTGTCAAAAAGTGACAGTCACCCATACTTTCATCTGCACCAGCTCAGAAAGTCTCCATTGTCTTACCCTTTGGCCCAGAAAACATGGTTTGATTCAAAAATAAAGACAGCAAACAAAATATTTTTAGATCATGGCATTACCACATGCGTAATTTCAAGCTATATGCATGAGAATTGATTAATGTATAGTGATTCAAGAAAACAAAAAAAATGCTTAAGTCTACCCTTGTTGGTATTCTTAGGACTTGTCTTCACTACCACACTGTAGCAGCTCTGACGTAGTGCAGCTTATGAAGATGCTCTACATCAACAGGAAAGCACACTCCCGTCAACATAATTACTACATCTCAACGGCAGGCAGAAGCTATGTCAATGGGAGAGCGTCTCCCAGTGACATAGTATAGCGTAGACTCTGCTTTAAGTCAAAGTAACTTACATCACTCAGGGGGGTGGTTTTTTCACATCCCTGAGTGACGTAAGATGTCTACACTACCGCTTAAGGTCAATATAAGCCCTTAGAGGATATAAATTGAATGAGCGTGGGATCTGAATCTTTTACTCTCTGGAAATGGTCCCTTCAAAAAATGATTGGAGCATACTGGTGGGGCAGAAAGGGGAAGCCTGCATTGTTGCTGCCCCATGCTGTAACTGTCCTGTGGATAAACAGAAGACTATCTTCCAGCATTGGGAAGTGCTACACCTTTCAACGACACTAATAATTTTACTAACTTTTTTTAAATGTTCACATTAAGGCTCACTTTGTAAGTCAGTATTTTGTACAGTGAGGGCATTCAGACTCACTTAAGAGAAACATTAACGAACAGGCAAAGAGATCACATACCACAATTTTGAGAGGGCCATATTTTTTCTCCTGAGCAGCTAGAGCATTCTTAAAAGGAGTTGGAGTCCTTGGTGTGGTACCCAGTAAAGATCTTCTAATTGTTGGTGTTCTAAAACTATCCAAGCAGAGAAAAATGTTCACATGTATTTTAACATTTCATGATTCCTGATAGAGTTAAGCATATATGACAAATTCATCAAAATTAGCTATTCTGTTTACTTCTTTATACAATGGAATACATAGGCACACAAAAATCAAGAAACACATCACTGTGTATTTGCCCCAAGTACATCTAAACTTTCATTTAGTACAATATTAAAAAGATTAAGGGAAAATTAAAATTAAAGTCACTTCTTGGGAAATCAGAGAAAAACAAGGCCGATTTACTTTTGCATGCAAATATTTAAACTTCCTTTTAAAAATATTAATAGCTGCATATACAGCTAAATTGGCTACACATAATCTCAGAATCTTGCTTTTATTTTAATATCTGATCTTTAGTGTCATCCTACCCTGCATTTTCCTTTTGGTCTTTTGGTGTCATTTCCTTGTGGAGAGGAGTTGTAATAAGGACTTTCTGCCCACAGATCGGAGTAGATGTAAATGCAGGATTTTCAAGGTTAAATTGTTCATTTCCAGAGCACGTGTTGAAAAACTAGAAGAAAAACTAAGCCAACTTACAAAACATGAACTCTTACATTATGCTGAGCAATAAAAAAACAATTTCCCACATGATTTCAATTGAAAATCTCTAACAACTTGTTTAAAAAGTTATATGCCTCTATCCCCACAATATGAGCTGAATTTACTAGTGAAACCTTAATCTGAATTTTCTTTAAAAAAAAAAAAATTCACAGAATGTGGCAAGGCCCTGTAGCTACACAATCAAATCTGAACAACCTCCAGTATGTGCAGGAAGAAAACTGAAGCCCAGTTCTCAAGCTGTAGTAGAGATCAGTCCCAGAAAGGAAATCAGGTAACCAATTTCACCATTTTTAAAAGAACCCATTTCTTCCATATTAAAGCTCTCCCTTAAATTTGGCCAATCCTTTAACACATTCTAAGCTGTTTCCTAATACATTCAATTAAGGTACAAGGTACTATTCAAAAAATCCCGTAATTTGTGTCAGTTCATTGCAATCCTAGCTTTCTGGCTGTATTAAAAAATTCATACCTGCGATGGGGAAAAGGGTAGTGTTTTTACAGGTGTTTGTTTTAGTGCAACATTGACAGCATCATTATATGACCCATCATTCAGCTCACTGACTGGTGACTGTCCAACTCGCAATCTTTTTTTCTTCCTTAGGATAGCTGGTGGAGTGCTGAACTTGGCTATGGAAGGAGATGTTGAAAGAATCTCTTCTCCTTCTCCACTGCTACAACTATTTTTTTTGCCATCAAGAACAACACTGACATTAAACTGGCACTCCATAGCCCCTTCATTGTGTTGAATCCTCAATGTTACTGGAGCAGGTTTGACAGGGGAATTAGCAGCCTCAGAAAGGTCAAAGCTGGTGACATCGCTCCATGCTACTGGATCCTACAATGTAAGGATACAAGACACTCAGGCTTGGACATGCTAACATTTTAGCTAAATTTTTGCTTATCTAAAATGTTCCAAGTGGAAGTTGTAGATCGCAAAGTTCCTGTCTGGAATATTTCAAGTGAGCAACAGTTTCTCTCATTATATTGCATTTTATATATGAGCTTTCAAAACCAGTTATAACTCACTGCAAGCATTCAGAGAAGTTATATATTGAGTATTAATTCTCACATTTTAAAAGCTACAAAAATATATTCATTACTCACCCTAATCATATACAATCTAATTTAGGCATACATTTACAGTCCAGACAGAAGTTGCTTGATACAATTAAGATTGGTTGGTTGGTTATAACAACCAGCTACCCCAGCTTCTGGCATTCCATTAAAAAATGTCAATTTAACTCAGTTATATCAAGCTTTTAATTAAGGCATTACACTCTGGATTAAATATTTCCCCTACCTCTCTTACACAACCAGATAATTTTATATAGTTTGTTTTCAGTACAATTCACTCATGACTTTCAGTAAAGCAAGCAATCAACAGTAGCGAAACTATACCTATCAGTACTATATGAAGTAATTTCAAACATTTTACATATGTACTATGAAAATATGAACATACCCAAATATAAACGGATTGCATCCTTACTGAAAACTAGAGAATCACACATCCCAACTTACAGATTCAATAAGCTCTAGTGTCTCTGCAAATTCTGGAATGGTCTGTAGAGATGACAACACTGCATTCGCCTCCACAGCTAGGTACTTGGTGGGTGAATTCTGCTGCGCAGATGTGCCCTGGGCCTCATCCATACTGTAAAACTCACTTGTTTGTTCCTCAAGGCTATTTAGAGTATTAGACATACTATCTTCCATGATGAAGCTTCCAGACCAGCTAGAGAAACTTCCAGTTTGCTAGTAGTACAACAGAAATGCGTTGTTTTATTCAAATTCGAAATTGAAAATAAATTAGAAACATGATTTTGGGGCAAGTTTCATAAATATACTGTTTAGACACATTGTATAGTAATACTTTTACCATTCTCCAGTGGATGTATTCTACAACAATCTTATTCAGCTCAATGATCTCCCTACCTTTCCCCAGCCAACTTACTTTTTGAAGTAATGCAATTACATTCTCATTTCCCGTAAATTTACAGGACACATTCAACATTCCCCTTCTCTTACATTTATTCCTTTGTCCTCTACTCATTACTATGATTGAAATTCTATTTCATATATATTTATATACGGTTCCCTATTGCTCATGTTGTAAGTCACTGGTGATATAAGCTTCCTCACTCTCCTGAACATTAAGACATTAATTAATGGCATCTGCATAATAGTTCAAAGGCACATTTTCAGGTTAAAATATTTCATTCTTAAAAATTTTCTATTTTAAAGTTGACTTTACTCTTTACTGATTATGCTATTTTGTTTCATCACTGACTAATAAAGCGACGTTATTTGGTTTATAGACCACCTCATTTCCAGCTTCTCATGCACCATTATAACATAATGAGTATGAAGAGATATTGGAATTATCCTACTGGATTGGACCAGAGTCCATCTAGTCCAGTATCCTATCTCTGACAGTGGCCAGTACCACATGTTTGAGGAGGAAAGAGGAAGAATCCCACAGTAGGCAGATGTGGGACAGTCTGCTGTTACCCCTTGGACCTCAAAGATAGCTATCATCAGGGTCTCCATTAGAGGTTTCATATTCCTTCCAAAATTCATCATTAAATGACAACTCTGGATATTTTTGATATCCACATTAGCGTCCATTCCCTTTTTCCAAACTTGCTAATTTCTTGGCGTCAACATTATCCTGTGGCAACAAGCTCTATAGTCAAAATAAGTGTTGTGTGAAAAAAGTATTTTCTTAAGAGTTTTGAATTTACCACCTTTAAATTTCATATAATGTCCCCTTGTTCTTGTGTTGAGAGATGGAGAACAGAAGTTCCTGATCTATCTTTATATATGCCATTCATTATTTTGCATACTTGCATCATGTCCCCTCCCTCTTATTTGTCTCCTTTCTAAGGTAAACAATCCCCAACTTTTAAATCTCTTTTCACGATAGCGTTTCCAGGCCCTGGATCATTCTCGTTACTCTTCTCTTTTCACCTCCAATGTGCATTACTATGCATTTATTGACTCTGAATTTCATATGTAATTGTGTTGCCACTCACCTAGATTGTTTCAGTCTTTCCTGGAGTTCCTCACAGTCCTTGCTGGTCCTGACTAACTTAAATAACTTTGTCTCCTGCAGATTTTGTTGCTTCAGTACTCACTTCGCCTTTATAGATCATTGAAGTTTGCATGGCAGGTGAAAGTATTTTTTTTAAAATAAATATCCCTTTATGAACCCTGTGGGGTTCTGGATTGTAAATACATGTAGGAACTGCAGAGGACACTAATGTTCTACTGAACCACAGGTAGAGCCCCACCAAATTCACAGCTATGAAAAACTTGCCATGGACTGTGAAAACCAGCCTCACCTGTGAAATCTAGTCTTTTGTGTACTTTTACCCTACAACAGGGGTCTCAAAGTCCTGGCCCACGGGCCATCTGCAGCCTGAGAACCGCCGCAATGTGGACCGCGGGGCTCCAACAATTTTGGGGACGGGTCTCTCCCTTGTCCCCACCTGCCAACCCCGGGCACTCTTCTCTCCCCCCCCTCCACGCGCATCCTCCAGGTGATTTAAAATGTCCCGGGGCCCCACCCACCACTGGCAGCACAGCAGAGCTGAGCAGCTTCCTGCGCACTCACTCCATGTGGCTGCTGGCCCCTTCCTGTGGCCCCAGGGCGGGCAGGACTGTGCCTCTGTGCCCTGCCCCCACCCTGAGCACTCCTGTGGCCAATGGGAAGCTGTGGAGGCAGTGCCTGGGGGCAGCAGTGTGTGGAGGCCCCCCCACCCCACCCCAGAGCCCTAGGTAAGCGCCGCATCCCATGACCCCCTCCCAGAGTCTGCACCCCCACCCCCTCCCCACATACTCCATCCCACCACCAAACTCCCTCCCAGAGCCTGCACCGTGCATCCCAATCCCCTACCCCAAACCTCCTCCCCCACCCAAACTCCCTCCCAGAACCATAGGCAGGTGGGGAGTGGAGTTTGGAGGGGGAGCGGGCTCTGGGCGGCATGAGTGACATTATTGGCCTATTGGAAGGATTTGAGGACTGGCACTAGTCCTAAGATAAATTGAGTTTGAGACCCCTGATCTATATTATAGAGATTTCATGTGGGAGACCAGCGTTTCTCAAACTAGGGGTCCTAACCCAAAAAGGGGTTGCGTGGGGGAGAGCACAGTATTGCCACCCTTACATCTGCACTGCCTTCAGTACTGGGTGGCCAGAGACCAGCAGCAGCACAGATTTAAGGGTGACAATACTTCTGTGTTGCTGCCGTCAGAGCTGGACGGCTAGAAAGTGGCAACTGCTGGCTGAGGGCCCAGCTCTGAAGGCAGCAGTTCAGAAGTAAGGGTGACAGTATCATACCATGCTATCCTTACTTCTGCAGTGTGCTGCATTCAGAGCTGGGCTTCTTGCCAGAAGTCACTGCTCTCCAGCCGTCCAGCGCTGCATTCAGAGCTGCCACTAGCAGCAGCACAGAAGTAAGGGTGGTAATACCGCAAACCCACTCCCCTACAATAACCTGGTGATCGCCCCCCTAAAATCCTCTTTTGTGTCAGGACCGCTAGTTACAAACAGCATGAAATTTCAGATTTAAATATCTGAAATCATGAAATTTACAATTTTAAAAATCCTATGACCATGAAATTAACCAAAACGGACCATGAATCTGGTAGTGCTCTAACCATAGGTCTCCTTTGCTATCTTTTCTGAGAGTCAAGGGTAGAAAATCAGATATAGCAAAATATTGAAAAACATTTTTCTTTATCTATGTTGATCAACTAAATGGTTTATCTATGGAAATAAGTACTTTCAATTCCAGGCTGTTCTTATACCAACAAAATTTTGCAGCCCTTATTCACATGGTTATCCCTTCAAAAGTAACACAATTACTCAGTACATGAAGTGTTGCTGGAGTGGATCTCAAATAAGGGCTGAGTGAAACCAGTAGCAGGTGAAATTACCATTCTAAAAGTCATCTCTTTCTTTAGGATTACAAAAAAAAAAAAGCACTTGACTATACTACAGTATTTACCTCAAGTTAAACACCATGTTTAAAAGAAAAATAATGTACATTCCCCAAATTGAAGTCCTACACGTACACCAAGTTTGATCAGTTTTGGAAGAGCATATTAAAGCTATTATAGAATTACTAGCATCCATTAATGAACTGCTGATCAATCTTGGTGTAAAGCCAATGCAGGTATTTATACAAATACACAGTCCTTACAGATGATACTCGCTTTCTTCTGATTTCATTCTCAGCTGACATAAGCAGCAACTCAAGTTCCTTTATTTTCTTTTCTTTATCAGGATCGTCATCAATAAATGGATGCTGAAAGGGGTATTAGAAAACAGAATAGAAGCTGTTAATATAATATAATAAATGTAAGGCTTCCCTTTGCTAGCTAGACTTCTACTTTCTTACATCCTGCACATGCTGGGAGCAGAACTGTGTAAGCTATAAAGCCATGCTTGACAACCATTTTAGAATAAGGTTGTCAATTGCATGGTTTTGGCACGATTTCAGTGCCCAGCACAGACAGATGTGTCCGATTTTCAACCTATGCATGCAGAAATCATGCTAGTTCTAATTAGTTTTAGTACTGTTTGTGAACATTCAGCATGCTATACTAGGCTTCTATGACAAATTCCCCAGCTCTAGCGGAAGTACCCAGGGAAACAGAAGCATAGAGCATGCTCCAGATGACCACCTGCATTTTAAGCACCTGTGTGGCTAACCCTACTCAAAATAGATCTGCATGACATGGGTTTCAAACACTGACAGTTGCTGGTCTTGTCTACACTAGTGCTCCCACCAGTGGAAGTGGACTGATTGTAACAAAAATAGGGAAGTTTTTTGAGAAATAAGTATAGCTTAGACAAGTTTTTAAAATCATGGTCAATATGGTTCTGCAGGAATTAAATTGTAAATGATAAGTTTCAAATATAGTTACTAAGTCAGAGTTTAAGAAGTGTCTTAAAAGGCGGCAGCATTTTTAATCTCTCTCATAGAGAGAGAGAGTGTGTGTGTGTAATATCGTGAGTTGGTTAACAGTGTGGCCTGCTTCTTTCAAGGCTATCCTAGGCCATTCAATCATGATTTGCATCCACACCAAGGGTGGCAGGAAGGAGGAATGGACAATTTTATTTAAAGATGAACGACAGCAAAAATCACAGTTAAGTTAAAGGCATTCTTCACAGAAATCCATGCTTATCTAACTGTGAGAGGAGCGTGCCGTACAAAAAAGTTAGTTTATTTAGCTTAGTTTTTCCAAATGTATGCATTAACAATATCCCAGAATACCATCTCACAAACAGAAGGCTCCTTACAGCGCACAATATTTATGATGGTACCCATGTATCATGAGCATTTCACAAAGGAAGTTTTTCTTCTAACAAGTTAATTCAAACATATTTCTGCTCTGAATACATCCAACATACAACCTTTGGTTTTGCTATGCAGTTCATCTCAATGCTTCAATATTTGTGAAGACTGACAAAGATTTGGATTACCCAGAAGAGGTGAGAAAAATTATGTGAATAAAATAAGATGACTGATTTATTTACTACATGGGCTTAATACATTTTAGATGAATCTTTCAATTGCTTAGGTCTACAGTAATACATGTGCTGCACACATAAAAAGCAAAACACAGCCTTTGGCTAAATTTAATGGGAGCTATGCACATAGTCAGGGACAGAAATTAGACCAAAGGATTTAATTAGTAGCAGATCTGAATTAGTTGATCATATTTTCATATATCAGAAATAAACACAGGCATCCTCTGATGAATATAGCTGCAGCCTGCACTTGAAGGGGATGGGGACTCCTTTCATTTCACAGTACAGTACTATGATCCTGTAAAGTTGCAACAGCTTTTTCAAGAAAAAGGGCACAAATACAATCTTAGGTGCCAATCCTGCAACTGGAGCTATGCAGGAAGACCCCTGCTCCTGTACAGCGCCCCCTTAAGTCAATAGGGTTCTGCATGGCGACAGATTTAGCTGAATGGTCAAGGCCTTCAATTAAAAAAGATGCGATGATTTCCAACTTTAAAAATAAACAGAATCCTTGTGTTATCAGGCTAAGAAATGAGACAGAATAAGTCAAACTCTGACCTCATTTCATTTACAATAGCCAATGAAAATTACCTGAATAAAGTTTGAAGAAGTTGAAACATGTTCTATACAGCTGCCTTCTGATGACACATACTGGTAACCTGGAATCTAAAAGAATTCAAAAAATTATCTTTGCACATTATTAAAAAAACAAAAACAAAAACACAACAACTTTAGAGACATTCAAATTTAATTAAAACTATACTTTTTTTTTTTTAAGAGTTTAGAAAACTTAAATTATTAAACAGCTGAAAACTGACTTCAATTAAATGATCTTTTATTTTACAGATTATTTATCAAGTTTGAAAATAGACAATTTTGAAACTGGAAAAAATTGCTCAACTACGTAGCCTGATTTTAGCTTGAGCAGAAGACTAAAATGTGACTGCAGTGCAAATTTCAAAGCGACATTGAGTTTAAAAAAAAATGTTTTAAACATCTTACTAATACTTGCTACAATTTAAAATCCAGTCTGTGTTTCTACTCTGAAGTACTTTTTCAGCGTGAAAACAAAAATGAAGGAAGACATTTGCACTTTCAAGCTTTTAGAATTGCAGGGTTTGACTGGGGAACACTGCTAGGAAATTTTAGTTAGAAAACTACCCCACTGAATTTAAAACATATCATGGAAACAGTTCTAACAGTACTAGGATTTTATGTTTCCTTTTACAAAACATAATTTAAGTTAAAATTAAGTCGACAGGTGGCCTCTTCAGAGAGGAACTTATATTTTATAATATGCCAACAGTATAGAAGAAATATACAGTGCAATGAATGAATTTTTGTATGTACATTTAAAACTTACTTGTGCCTGAACAGGTATGTAAAACTGATTCTGGATTTGTAAGTGTTCTACAGTGGCACAAGGTTTGTGTTGAAGTTTTGATGAACTAGGCTGCTCAGTCTTGATTCCATCTTGTAAGTATCCTTCCTGTTCCACTTTTCTTCGCATAGTGGAATTCCAATGATTTTTTATTGAATTGTCTGTCCTAAAATAAAGTTAGATAGTAGGAAGATATGGAAACCAAATTATTTCAGGAACAAATTTTTAATTAAGTAAATTACACAATGTACCACATTGCAAACTTCATAAAATTACACCGATTTTTTTTTTTTAAACTTATCACATACATTTCACCACTTTCCTAACTGGTAAGGAACATCTTTCTTGACTGGATACCTCAACAGCTGGATATGCTATATGACCATACTGTTTTCACCTCTAGCTTTATCAAATATAAAGTTGTTAAAAAAAACAAACAAACAAACCACAATTTAATTCCTGCAGAAATTTGGACAATTACTTTTGGATCTAGAATTTCCTTAAAAATAAATTAGAATCACCCACAAATTCATTAAATACCTTCTCAACTAACTACCACATACGGAGGCCAAATTCTTGCACCACTACTCAAGACGAATACCCTGCTCTTCAGTCCTACTGAAGTTCATTAGACTACTTGCAGAGTAAGAGTAAGAATTAAAATTTAAAAAAGGAAGGTATCTACAGATTTTTGGAGAATTCATTTAAAAAATTGTAACAAATTGACAGTTAGCAAGCTCTTTACTCACACTGTTGAGGAGTTACATAAGAAGTCCCACTGACTTCAACTGAGCTACTCATACAATTTAGCAGTCTGAGTAAGGGGCTCACAATCTGACTCTGAATTTGTCACAAGTTAGCTAGTGGATAAAAGTAAATAAAAAAAACTAGAAAGATTAGAAATTGCACTTCAATGTTTAAAACACTAATTATAGTACGCTTGCCCAAGATCTTTTTCAAAGTTTGTTTAGGATTGGGTGTTTTGGGGGCATGTGTCTTCAGTGAAGAACCAAAATGTACCCCCATCACATTTAACCACCTTTTTGGATATCAGAATACGCACATATTCTAGTAACATTTTGCCCTGCCATGTCCTTAAAAACAGATGGAAAATCAGGATGTGATGGGTATTATATTTATTAGTATAACAGTTAACAGTGTTGGCATTTGAACAATATAAATGGAGGAAGTTCACATTACTCCAGATGTTAATGTTTTTGTGGGTCTGGCAACAAACAAGAAAACATTGCTTAATCACGGGTGTCATCTTTAACTAGAAGACATAAGCTTTGGGGGTTTTTTAAGCAGAACTTAAATTTTGGCAACCACCACAAAAGTCCATAGGAAGACAATTAGGTTTCCGTGGATTTTTTTTTAAATTTGTTTACATTTAGATTACCATTACAATAGTTACATGAATTTTGGAAAGACCTTGTAAGACTGGCTTTCATACTCTTACATTTAATACAAAAATGTTGAAAAGCACCTTCCAGGAAGAAGTTTTGCAATTTCAGCCCATCTGTTTCCCAAACGCTTGTGAGCTTCATAGATTATTCTGTCCTCTTCTTCTGTCCATGAAGATTTTTTTACCTCAGGATTGAGGTGGTTATGCCATCTCTCTCTGCACTGCTTGCCTATTCTCCCTTTTAAGTGTTTTGCAATTAAAGACCAGCGTTTTGGACCATACTTCTGAACTAATTCAATAACCTTGAACACAAATCAAACAGTAGCAATGACAGACAATTTAGTATGTTTGAAAAATTAGATTTGAAATTCTATTAAAGAGCATTTGTGAAATTAACATCTCAAAAGATGAATAATAAAACTGATTTCTCAAAAAATTAAGTTAAGGATTAGAGAAGGCCTATAGAGACAAACAGTCATGGTGCTTTCAAAAGTCATTGGCAGGAATCCTGGTTTCAGAATTATCTATAAACTCCTGCTTCTAAAGTTAAAGGAGACTATGTTGGGAAGGTAATATTAGCTGTAGAAAAATATATGCTGACCAAGTTAGATTTCTGCCAACTGATGCACTGGTGCTGGGAAATACTTAAATTATTTGATTGAATGATTGAAGGCCTAGAAAACAGGACCTTCATGGAAAATTGAAAAAAATTGGTTTGTTTAATCTGGAGAAGAAAAGACTGAGTCATAACAGTTTTCAAGTATATAAATGGTTGTTCCATGGAGGAGGGAAGTCAATTGTTCTCATTAACATACGAGGACAGGACGAGAAGCAATCAGCTTAAATTGCACCAAGGACGGTTTAGGTTAGACTTAAGGAAAAACTTAATTTCAGGGTAGTTAAGCACTGGAATAAACTGCCTAGAGAGGTTGTGGAATCTCCATCATTGGAGGGAGGGAGAGGGGACCACCACCAGCTTCAGCCCCATGTGCCACTTCCGGTTTGCAGGGGGACACTACCACCAGCTTCAGCCCGCACCCCGCTTCTGGCTTTTGAGGGTGGGGGAGAAAGAGGACACTGCCACCAGCTTCAGCCATGCATGCCATTCCTGGCTTCAGCACTGGGGCTTGGGGCACCAGGTTTCAGCTGTGGGGCTCTGCGGCCCCCCTGAAAGGACTCGCAGACCTACAGGGCGCTGCAGCCCCCTGGTTGAGAACCACTGGTCTACATAATACTTCTAGAGGTCCCTTCCAGTCCTACAATTCTAAAATTCTATACTTCTTGTAAAGAAGTGTGTGTGCACGCTGCTTGTTTTACATATTACTAATGAAAGGTCTTGTCTGTTTTTCCTGGAAGCCTATATGTAACTGAAGAACTGAGATCATCACCAAATGAGATATTATGTAAAGCCCTATGAGGAGGGGATGATTTTTTATTCCAACTGTTTAAAAATGGTATTTTTTTCTTTTTGGACTTTTAAAAAAGTTGGAGTAAAAACTGTTTCCACTCTCACTCAAGTTTCACTTGTTTGGCATCTGTTATGTCAGTCCTCTTAGTTTTCCAGTGGTTCTGTTTTCACAGAAAACAGACAAGATGTGAATTAATACTATATTAATAGTATATGTAACAGGCAGAAACAGGGAAGGGTTTTGTTTTCATTATTTTTTTAAGGTCTTATAAATGTCTTTCACAAGAGCATACAAATCCATTCTCCCCCCGCCATCAGGGCAGGTCACCTGTTAAGTCTGGTGGTCTTGGGGACCACAACGTGTAAGACAGGCTAGGTTATGGCCTATGAATGTCAGTTCCAAACACAGAGGGCTCTTCTACTCAATGAGTTAGAGAAGCTGTTCAACTAGCATGGGGAAATGATAAACACCTGAGCAGGCCTCACATTTTATGTCATCCAGGGCAGTGGCATATACCCAGCATAACAAAGTGAACTAGCTAGTATGCACAAAAACAATAAGGAGTCCTTGTAGCACCTTAGACACTAACAAATGTATTTGGGCATAAGCTTTCGTGGGCTACAACCCACTTCATCAGATGCATGGAGTGAAAAATACAGCAGGTAGGTATATATATTACAGCACATGAAGAGATGGGAGCTGCCTTACCAAGTGCGAGGATAGTGTTAACGGGGCCAATTCAATCAAGGTGGAAGTTTCCTATTCCCAACAGTTGACAAGAAGGGGTGAATATCAACAGAGGGAAAGTTACTTTTTGTAGTGCTAACGAGGTCAATTCAATCTAGTACGTGTCATCTGGGATCTGAGAATCCAACAAAACCATAGTAACTGGAGTAGGGAGGAGACACAGAAAGAGGTCTTGATATGCTTTTGCTACAGTCAAAAAATAACCAAGCACAATGTGAAATAGGTTCCATTACCCTCTGATCCTCTTCTTTAGTCCAGGGACCTTTAATCAATTCTGGGTTTAGAACCTTCTGCCAGCGATGCTGACACTGAAAATCCGAACGATTCTGAAACAGTTTTAAAAAACAACTTTGCTAAAGATTACGTTTATAGACAGTTTTCCAGACTATTTTCGTAGCAAACAGCAATAGTTTTGACTAACGCCCAATGTAAAACTAAATAATGAACTATAGATGATTAGCATTACACAGGTTATTCCAAAGTGGAAAAGATTCAGTCACTGAGCTTCCTAGCCACTATTACAGTTGAGCTCTTTTCATTATGGAAAAGTTACTTACTCATTCTATACTTGTCCTTTAAGATGTGGATGCAGATATGTATTATACTCAATATGTTGCTGCCTTGTGCACAAAAAGCCAGAGACTTTTTTTTATTACAACAGTAAACCATTAGGGCACTGCACGTGCGCTTTATGTCCTCATGGCCCCTCCCAAGGCCACAAAGACAGTACCCAAATGCTTTGTCTTGACCAAAAAATGAGCTGCATTCTGGTCAGGCTTACCTAGCACATGGTAGCTACACTCTGCCACTTTTTTGGTCAAGGCAAAGCTAAAGAGTTTAACAGACTGACTACAAAATCCTTTCAAATTCAGTGCCAATAACCTGTCACAGAAGGGCAGATTTCTGTAGAGGTCTTATCCACAGAACACCCTTGCCTGCCCACCTTTAAAAAAAAAAAAAAAAAGAATCAGCAACAGAACAGTACAGTTCTTTCCCACAATTACTATTTGACTTTGGGAATGGATGCTTGATCCTTCCCTATATTTTTCCCAGGCTGGTTGGCGGGGGGGGGGGTCCCCTTAACTGATCCCCCACTGCCACATAGCAGCTTAAATAACTTTTCTTTTCAGCAGTTAGGCTAACTTCCTTTGATGCTACCAAAAGGGAGTCTTCGGGGGCACCTACCCAGCTACTGAGGTGAGATTAGTCCTCAAACCAGGCACATCCCGATAAAGACTTAAACACAAATAACTCCAAGTTTTTAAGAGTTAGAAACACATTGGTCTACAATTGATCCTGTCCTTGCCTTTAAAAAACAAAAAAAAAGTTGCCACCACACCTTTATCGATCTCATCAGCTTTGGCTCATTTTCTTCTTCCCACAAGTAGGTTTTTGGAACCTCTTAGGTTGGGTTAAGTTACTGTATTTCCTCCCTTTCCCTCTAAGGTCCTAAAGTCATTTTGTATGTTGAAAACAATTTACAAGCATTAACTAATTAGACTTCTGCAATGCAACTGCACACCATTAAGTGTAGTGATACTGTAACCTATTTGTATTTTTTAATCAAGCATCTTTGAGAAAATACAAGAAACACCCCTATTTGCACTCACACACACAATCTCCACCAAAAAAGGTTAGTCTCTGATAGAGGAGGAGGAGGAAGAAGGAAGAGAAAAGCCAAAAGTTTTTAGACCTGCATGCCTAAGGGTAGTCCCCTAACATCCATAATTAGTCACCTGTATATAAGGAGCCTTAGATTCAGAAGCATTAAGGTTTCATAAACGTTATTGAAGCCAGCATGAGCTGCAGGTGTTCAGCAGCTTTGAAAACTTCTGTCCACTGTCATTTAGGAGATGAATTTTAGGCACCCAATTTTAATTTTAGCCAGTACTTACAAAAATTTCTTGACCGTTATTTTAGTAAATTGTCACATTTCTATCATGTGAACTTCCTAAAATGTTTTTGAAGTTAACACCTCATTCAGTTTATAACTAGAACCCTATGTGAATCACAATTTAAAAAAAAAATTCACAACAGCCTAAATGGCAAAGTATTGAATTTCATGTAGGTTGCATGGAATGAATTTTGTAACTAAATTTAATCCCTGAAATTGACTAATATTACTTGTAAAATTTATTCTGTGCTTGAAATTGACTAGTGAAGGCAGTTGTTTCTGTTAAAAACTGTTGTAGACATTTATCTTTTAAAAGAATTTTTAAAAGATCATGGTTTGAGGCATTTCCATGATTTCCATGCCTTCTGAAGTTGAGATTTACCTGGGCCCTTATTATGTCAGCTGCTGTAAACACGTTTAAAAAACATATTACCTTGTATCTAGTCATTATCTAAGTTAAAGACCTAAGATGAAATTCATCACCAAGACAGCAGTACTGAAAGCAATGACTGACTATATCACCACCTGTTAAGGTGACTTTAATGATTGCTGTAGGCTACCAAAGGGCACCTGACATCCCTCTCTGCCCTCTCTCCAACCCCAAGATAAGAACACAAAACATATGAATGGCTACACTGGGACAAACCAATGGTCCATCTAGCCCAGTATCCTGTCTTCTGACAGCAACCAATGCCGGTGCTTCAGATGGAATGAACAGAACAGGAAATCATCAAGTGATCCACCCCCTCGCCCATTCCCAGCTTCTGGCAAACAGAGGCTGGGACACTTCAGAGCATGGTTTTGCATCCCTGCCCATCCTGGTTAATAGCAATTGATGTACCTATCCTCCATGAATTTATCTAGTTCTTTTTTGAACCCTGCTATAGTCTTGGTCTTCGTAACATCCTCTGGCAAAGAATTCCACAGGTTGACTCTGACTTGTGAAGAAATACTTCCTTTTGTTTGCTTTAAACCTGCTGCCTATTAATTTAATTTGGTGACCCCTAGTTCTTGTGTTATGAGTAAATAACACTTCCTTATTTACTTTCTCCACACTAGTTATGATTTTTTTAGACCTCTATTATTTTCTTTTCCAAGATGAAAAGTCCAAGTCTTATTAATCTCTCGTGATACAAAAGCTGTTCCATATTCCTAATCATTTTTGTTGCCATGTTCTGTACCTTTTCCAATTCCAATATATCTTTTTTCATATGGGCTGACCAGATTTGCATGCAGTATTCAAGATGTGGGCATACCATGGATTTTTAGAGAGAGAGTATGATATTTTGTGTCTTATTATTTATCCCAGGGGTGGGCAAACTACAATCCGTGGGCCGCATCCAGCCCGCCAGCCATTTTAATCCGGCCCTCAAGCTCCCACTGGGGAGCGGAGTCTGGGGCTTGCCCCACTCTGGTGCTCCAGCTGGGGAACAGGGTCAGAGATCACTCCGAGTGGCTCCAGGAAGCAGCAGCAGCAAATCCCCCCTCCAGCTCCCATGCATAGGTGCAGCCAGGGGACTCTACTCTGCATGCTGCTCCTACACCAAGCACCGCTCACACAGCTCCCATTGGCCAGGAACAGCAGCCAATGGGAACTGCAGGGACGGTGCCTGCAGATGATGCAGCATGCAGCAGACCCGCCTGGTCGCACCTTTGCATAGGAGCCAGAGGGGTGAGGGGACATGCCGCTGCTTCTGGGAGCTGCTTGAGGTAAGCACTGTCCAGAGCCTGCACCCATGAGCCTCCCCCAACACCCCAACCCTGATCGGCCCTCCAAACCCCTCAGTCCCAGCCTGGAGCACCCTCTTGCACCCCAAACCCCTCATCCTCAGCCCTACCCCAGAGCCTGCACCCCCAGCCCCCAACCTCTGTGCCCCAATCCCCCTCCCACCCTCCAAAGCCCTCAGTCCCAGCTTGGAGCACCCTCCTACAGCCCAGACCTCTCATCCCCAGCCTGCACCTTCACCCCCCCAATCCAGCCCAGAGCCCCCTCCTGCACCCTGAACTCACTTCTAGTCCCACCCTGAAGCCTGCACCCACAGCCAGGGCCCTCCCACCTTCCCACACCCCAACCCCAATTTTGTGAATATTCATGGCCCGACATACAATTTCTATACCTAGATGTGTCCCTCAGCCCAAAAAGTTTTTCCACCCCAATCTATCCCTTTCTTAATGATTCCCAACATTCTGTTTGTTTTTTTAACTGCCGTTATACATTGAGCCAATGTTTTCGGAGAACTATCCACAATGACTCCCAGATCTCTTTCTTGAGCGGTAACAGCTAATTCAGACCCCATGATTTTATATGTATCGCTGGGATTATGTTTCTCAATATGCACTGAATTTCATCTGCCATTCTGTTGCCCAGTACCCAGTTTTGTGAGATCCCTTTGTAACTCTTCACAGTCTCTTTGGACTTAACTATCTTGAGTAGTTTTGTACCACCTACAAATGTTGCCACCTCACTGTTTACCCCTTTTTCCACATCATTTATGAATATGTTGAACAGTACTGGTCCCAGCACAGACCCTTGGGGGACACCTCTCCATTCTGAAAACTGACCATCTATTCCTACTCTTTGTTTCCTATCTTTTAACCAGTTGCTGTTCCAGGAGAGGACCTTTCCTCTTATCCCATTACAGCTTATTTTGCTTAAGAGCCTTTGGTGAGGGACCTTGTCAAAGGCTTTCTGAAATCTAAGTACACTATATCCACTGGATCCCTCTTGTCCACATGCTTCATGGCACCCTCTAAGAATTCTAGCAGATTAGGGAGGCACAATTTCCCTTTACAAAAACCATGTTGACTCTTCCCCAACAAATCATGTTCATCTATGTGTCTGATAATTCTGTTCTTTACTACGGTTTCAACCAATTTTCCCCCTACCGAAGTTAGGCTTACTGGCCTGTAATAGCCAGTATCGCCTCTGGAGCCTTTTTAAAAAATTGGCATCACATTAGCTATTCTCCAGTCATCTGGTACAGAAGCTGATTTAAAAAGAGAGGTTATCAGTTAGTAGTTCTACAATTTCACATCTGAGTTCCTTCAGAATTGTCAGATGAATACCATCTGGTTCTGGTGACACTGATTAATTTATCAATTTGTTCCAAAACCTCCTCTAATGACACCTCAATCTGGGACAATTCCTCAGATTTGTCACCTAAAAAGAATGGCTCAGGTTGGGGAATCTCCCTCAGCTGTGAAGACCTATGTAAAGAATTCATGTAGTTTTTCTGAAATTACCTTATCTTGAGTGCTCCTTTAGCATCTTGATCCTCCAGTGGCCCCACCAGTTATTTAGTAGGCTTCCTGCTTCTAACGTACATTTTTTTTTTTCTTTGCGCTCTTACTTTCCAAGTCCTTGGCTACGTGTTCTTCAAATTCTTTTTTGGCCTTCCTAATTATAATTTTACACTTCCACTTTTTAAAGATGTCCTTTGCCTCTTAACTGCTTCTTATACTTGGTTGTTTAGCCATGGTGGCACTTTTTTTGGTCCTCTTACTATGTTTTTAATTTGGGGTATACAATTAATTTGAGCTTCTATTATGGTGTCTAAAAAGTTTCCATACAGCTTGCAGGGATTTCACTTGACATTGTACCTCTTAATTTCTGTTTCACTAACTTCCTCATTTTTGTGGTGTTGTTCTTTCTGAAATTAAATGCTACTGTAGTGGGCTGCTTTGGTGTTTTCTCCCTCTCCACCCCCGCCCCAGAGATATATTAAGTTTTACTATGTTATGGTCACTATTATCAAGTGGTTCAGCTATATTCACCTCTTGGACCAGATCCTGTGCTCCACTTAGATCTAAAGCAAAAACTGCCTCTCCTCTTCTGGGTTCCAGGACTAGCTGCTCCAAGAATCGGCCATTTAAAGTGCCAGGAAACTTTATCTCTGCACCTCCTCCTGAGGTGACATGTACCCAGTCAATAAGGGGATAGCTGAAATCCCTCATTATTACTGAATTTTTTATTTTTATAGTCTCTCTGATCTCACTGAGCATTTCACAGTCATTATCACCATCCTGGTCAGTAGTATATCCCTACTGCTATATTCTTATTCTTCAAGCACGGAATTACTATGGAATTACTACCCATAGAGATTCTATGGTACAGTTTGGTTCATTTACTTTTTTACTTCATTTGACTCAATGTTTTCTTTCACATACAGTGCCACTCCTCCACCAGCAGGAGAACTAAAAAGCATCAATGTCTTCGAAAGGTTAACTATTACATTCACTTTAAAGGCAAAGATTGGTCAACCATGAAATCTGCTCTTGGCATCAATAACCTGGTCATTTATTCAACACATTCCAAACCCTTGTTTTCTTAGTGAAGTCAGTGAGAAGATAGTCGCACCCAAATTCCAGCAGCACTGTCATTTTCATCATCCTGGATCAATCACAATCACATTCCAGAAGAGTACCGCACAAATTCAACCCTTCTGACACTGGTGGATAAACCTCTTTTGTCGCGAGGCAGGAAACAAGTTCGTAAGGGTATGTCTACACTGCAACTGGGAACAAGCCTTCCAGACTGACAGACAGACTCACATGAGTGAGCCTCGAGCTAGCACAGGGGTAGGTAACCCATGGCACGCGTGCCAAAGGCGGCATGCAAGCTGATTTTCAGTGGCACTCGCATTGCCCAGGTCCTGGCCACTGGTCTGGGGGGGCTCTGCATTTTAATTTCATTTTAAGTGAAGCTTCTTAAACATTTTAAAAACCTTTTTTACTTTACATACAATAGTTTAGTTATATATTATAGACTTATAGAAAGAGACCTTCCAAAAACCTTAAAATGTATTACTGGCACGCAAAACCTTAAATAAGGATGAATAGATGAAGACTTGGCACACCACTTCTGAAAGGTTGTCGACCCCCAAGCTAGCATGTTAAAGATAGCTGTGTGGACACTGCGGCTCTGAATCTGAAGCCTAGGGGGTTGGGTGAGCTTCAGAGCCTGAGCTCCAGCCTGAACCACAGCGTCCACACTGCTATTGTTAATGCGCTAGCTTATGCCCCACTAGTGCAAATCTATCTACCTGGACTGTAAATTTACCCTAGGCTTACAGTACTGTGTAGATCTGTCACTTGACACCAGTGACCATACAGTGCTTTTGACATGCAATATCACAATGTACTCATTCTATTCATTTGTTTACCTCACAAATCCCAATACCAAAACGAACATCAGCTCTGCCTCACCCAGACCAATGATGTCATGGACCACAAGACTCAATACTCTCTCTCTCCCCCCCCCCACCCCTTCATCATGAGGAAACTTCGAAAAAATAAGAAGCCATGGACTTCAGTGCTATCAATATGCAGATGGCAGTCATTCTCCGTTAATGCAGCCCACCACCTCAGATAGATAAAGCTACTAGTTTAAACTCAACCCCACAAAAGGGCTGGAGGGATTTTAGTAGGGGGTGGGGGGAGGATTGGAAACTGGATATTACTCTAACCTTATCAATTGACGGAGTAAGACCACAGGTTGCCAAATTGGTTCAAAGCCTTAGGTTTGAGATGGTTTCCTCATAGCTCCCGGACACAGATTGCCACAGCAATAAAGAATCCTCCTTTGGTCAAAAAACTAGCCTCTTTTTCCTTTCACATCTGAAAGGAGGATTTTGACTGATTTGCACTTCTATCACCTCCTAGTTAAACTACCTCAATTCACAACATGGACTTGACTGTAACCCCACATGAAGACCGCAAATGATTCAGAATGCAGCAACCCACTTCAGATATATTGGCAGACATGAGCATAGTACACTGGTGCTTCACAAGGGGCTGGCTTCGAACCTGAAATTAATAGGAAGTCAAAGTCTTGGTCTTACTCCATGAGCCTCGAGGGTTTGGGACTTGGCTGTCTCAGCCCAAGTTACAGGTATCCATAGAAGTCAGATACAGCAGTCATGTATGCCTCCCCATATGAACTGCTTCATAGCCTGTCATTCCCAAATTAGACATATCATCCTAGTAGACTCTTTCATTAAAAAAATTATACTTCACACTTACTTGTAAATGACTAGCAATGAAAGTCCAATCATCTGTACCATTTTGTTCTACCAGCTTCTTTAGCATGTCATCCTGTAAAGACATAATATCAGCTGAGAAATATAGCATTTTGGTATGATATAAAAAGTAAAATTACCCGGTCAAGTGTTACCTCATCACGTGTCCATTTTACTCTGTTACATATCTTCTTCAACCCTTTTTGCTGTGGTACTTCATAGTCATGATCTGCATACTGAAGGTCATCATCTTCTTCCTCACTGCAGGTTTAAACAAACAGAACAGATTAAACAAACTAGAAATATATTTTAAGTTAACTGACCACCACTAACTCAAGAAACCAGAGAGGATTTTGGTTGTAATCTGTGTATCTGGTGCATCTCTGGAAGATATCTAGAAAGAAGTATAAAATTTGTAGGAACATAAAGTCAGACCATTGTCTTATCCAGTATAGTATCCTTCCTTTTCATATCCTATGCGTCAAAGATAAGTAATAAACCACACAAGGGACCTAGTCAATTTTGCAGAACTATATATTGTGAGGAATAGGCAGAAAATTTCTAAAAGCTTAAACTGAGGCAAAAGATTTGCTTAACCTCACTGTTTAGGCTTTTTTTAAATATAGCATCCAACAATCTGTCAGCTAGGCATAGCAAATAACTAGGTGCATTAGGGCCATAACAAAATGGTTTTCTAGTCTAGTAAACCCATAGAAAGGCCGTGTTTCAACTTTCTTAATTCACACAGACATGCTGACATGTACTTTGGTGTACAAAAGTGCAAGTTCTAGGTTAACACACCAATTAAAGTATGTGCATTTTTTAAAATACTTAGGAATTTGACAGTCACACTATGAGTTATGGCAGTGCCCCGCTTTGTTTAACTTAAGGATGTTACTCTAGCGGAAGCAATGTCTTCATGAAAGGTTAAAAAAAAAAAAAAAGAATCTAGATCACTAAATCCAGACCCACAAAAATCATTCTGCTATATAATGTCAGCATCAGAACCTAGATAAAATGCTTGCTACAAGCAGTAATCACAGTATCAGAGCGCACAATCAAGCCTGAACCTTCTTACTGTGACTCTTAGAATGGAAGAGCTGCAGAGGAATAATTCAGTCTCTGAAGGTGGGAGGCAGGAAAAAATTATGACATATAGATCCTTATCTAGGGGTCAACTGAAGAAAAGATAAGAGCCAAGCAAAATCAATGGAATCCTAAAAAGTCAAACTGAGACCATGAGTAGGGGTTCCTTTAAAAAATAAAAGAAAAATACAAGAACTAACGACGAAGTATAATTTCAGATGGACAAAATTTAGCTGAGCAAGCAGCAGAACTTAAACTACAGTGCTGAGCAACTTACCTTATAGTGAGTCAGAAGAAAGAAATGGTAGAAATAGGTAATGACCTTTGTGCCTTCGTGTTGAGTATGCTCCATCTACTGGAGAAGTGGTATAATACTTCACAACCTTAACTGCGAACAAACTCAGTTACACAGAGGAGCTCACAGAAGTGTGTAATGGCTTAACTCATTCTTCCCCCCCTTTACAACTGCATTAATTTTCCCGCTTTTGTCACTACAATTTGATTTTTTTTAAAAATCACAAATATACATGTTTAATGATCTATAGCAAATCCTTCCCACTACTTATGAAAGTAGATTACACTCAAAGTGATGACTGTAAAATGATCATGCAGTCCTTATTTGTTTTTCAATTTTACTGTAATAAGAAATATCCAGTCTATAAAAAAGAAAATTCAAATTTTTCAAAAGCACATAAGTCCCATTAAAAGTCAAATATAAAAAAAGTACACATGTTCTAAGTCAATGGGACTTTGAAACCTAACTCACTTAGGTTCTTAGGAAAGTTGTACCCAAAGTTGTATAGAAAAAAGACTTAAGGTTTTGGATACAACTTTCAATAGGACATAAGTCCCATTGACTTTCAACATATATCCATTTGGCTTTTAATGGGATTTAGTCTCCTAAGTCCTTTTGAAATCTGAACCCCAAGTCTTGATTTATTTTTTCTCCCTGCCCACACCTCTTACCCCACTCCCCACACACACTTCATCTCTTCACTCAGGCCCAGCAATTGCATGTTGATAATACCCCGTTCCACCACAAAGTAAAACTATTTCCCTATGCTTATTCCCCCCACACAGTTCCTCACATCTTCTTGTCAATTGCTAGAAAGGGGCCATTTTCCTTAGAACTACAAACAGTTCTTTTTCTCTCCTGCTGATAATAGCTCACCTTAACTGATCAGTCTCCTTATAGTGTGTATGGTAATCATGTTGTGTGTGTGTGTGTGTGTGTGTGTGTGTGTGTGTATCTTCCTACTGTATTTTCTACTGCATGCATCTGATGAAGTGGGCTGTAGCACACGAAAGCTTATGCTCAAATAAATTTGTTAGTCTCTAAGGTGCCACAACTACTCCTGTTCTTTTCACTTCAAGTAAGCCACAAAGTACACTTAAAATTACAACTCAATTGTCTCTATGTGGTTACGCTTTGAACATGATCTCCGTAATTTAAGCACTGCATAGTGGACCAAAATTAAAGTTAACAACTGGGAAAAGGAGTCTGAAGCTATTATTAAGAGCAGGCTACTGAAAAAGGGCCAACTCATCTGAATCAGATGATGAAATAGACAGTAAAATACTGTTTTGTTTTGTATAGTTCTCCCAACTATGTTACAGTACAGTTAATCTAATTTTCTTCATTTCCCACATCAAAAAGGCATCCTTTAAATGTTTTACATGTTTGAATAACTATTTTACCAACATTAATTTTTAAAATATTGATAATTAATAAGCAAATATCTTGCTGTTTAAATGGTTTACAACAAACACTTGATAATAACCTCTAATATTAACCCCTTAAAGTATTATTCTGACTTGAAAGAACAGAAACCTTTGTGCTTAGGCCACCTGCAAAATAGTGGTGACAGAGCAAACAAAACATCTCTCTTTAGGTATCTCTTCCTGTTTTAACTACTGCCCAACACACACAACCCACTAGTCCAGAGACACTAGTCTTACTAATCTACAACTTCAAATACTACCATTTCTGGGTCAAACTATTTAATATGATACTATTTGGAAAGGCAATAAAAAAAACTAAAGCTTATCTGTATTCAAGTTATAGCCAAGAATCAGAACACTCAGTGAAAAACCTGACAAAAATTATGCAGCAACACCACAGTTCCTGGTCACTGTGGCATTCTAGTATGGTGAATAGAAAACTCCGGAGCAATGTTGATATATTTTTAAAATGTAATTTTCCCAAATGAAAATGAATATAATCAATTGTTATTTGATATTAAACTCAGTATATTTTGCACTACCCTATGTTCCCAGTAGACCATGGGATGGGTGGGTGTTTTTGTTTTTAACAAACAAAATCACACTGTTGAAGTTTCTAGGAGTAAAGTTGGATGTTTTGGCAAGTGGGTAGGGCATAGAATATCAGGGTTGGAAGGGACCTTGGGAGGTCATCTATTCCAACCTGCTGCTCAGAGCAGGACCAATCCCCAGACAGATTTTTGCCCCTGATCCCTAAGTGGCCTTATGAAGAGTTGAACTCATAACCATGAATTTAGCAGGCCAATGCTCAAACCACCGAGCTATCCCTCCCCCAACACTTTTGGCACCAGATGTGAGAGATAACATGGAATTATGCAATAATATTAATCGGATGTTTCCACTAAAACAGCTAGCACTAAAATAATGTACAACACAGCCCAAAGATTGAGTGTTTAAATTACACAGAGAGAAAAGAGTATCTGCACTAGAGTCCACATATTAAAATTTCTTGTACCCCACCCATCTCTGTCTGAAAACAAACATGCATTTGTAGCGTATAGATTTGCTTAGACTAGGACACAAACAGGTTAGGCCCAAAAATTATATATGTGCTTAAGTAATCAAAAGGTAGTTTAAAAAGATCCTCAAAACCTAATAAGAATTGAATTTTTAAAATTCCGGTGATTACAATTTATTTGATCATTCCTCTGTAGTGTTGTACACTGAAACTGTATTGAATTAGTGCATGAAAACAGAAAGTGAAACAGAGCCATTTAATTTCACCAAGCTGTTTGAAAGAGTAAAAATACATAAGTTAAATTTCAATAATTCAATTTTAATAGTCAAAATACTTTTTAAATTAAGATTCTAGGCTTCAGTGTCCCTTTTTATTATGCTGAAGAGTTGGCAGATGTATTAAGAAATGAAAACTTCTCTCATTTTAAAAATCAAAGACAATGTTATACCTAATAATACCACCTAGAACTGAACGATCAAGATGCCTCCTTACTCTTGTACAAATTAGCAATCCCAAAAGCAGTTTGCACCCGTTCTTGCAGGTCATGTTATTATATGCTAACATAATTTTTGTTCTGGTGTTACCAATCTGTAGAAGATGAGTTCATCCTCTATGTACAGCTATTTTAATTATCTAGCAAGAAATGTAAACTTTTCACAATTCAGTGTTCAGTGACAGCATGTTAGCACTTACAGAAAGACTAGTAAGTCTTGCTTAGCTCCTAAACGCCAGAGAGACAAGGTGGATGAGGTAATAACTTTTAGTAGACCAACTTCTGTTGGAAAAAGAGAGAAGCTCCAGATGGTATACTGGGTACAACATTGTAGATGGAATTTCTGATGTTCTATTATACCTATATTAAGGCAGTTTCTCAGATATTTTTGTGTTCCTTGAAACAATTACAGGGCAAACATATTACTTTCCTCCCCTGCTGCAGTTTTTCAACAAAAACTATGAATTTATTGTGTATTTGTAATAAACCTGATCTCCTCAGGAAGAAAAATACAGTATCAGGTTCTTATGTAGCAACCACAAAACTATAATTTCTTCACTCCTATGCACAATATGAATCCACAGCAACCTCCAAATAGTGTGGAAGGTCACAACCTAATAGTTTTCATAACCATTTACCCTGCTCTTCCTTTATCAACCTTATAAACCCTCTTCTGTATTTCCTTATCAGTTTTCAAAATTTTATTTTTTAAAAAAACAGGTAACACTATGGAAGTCCACCACTAAAAAAAACTGAAGACAGCAATAACTGTATTAATAAATTTAGTTTCATTTTATATTCAAAATCTGAATTTTTAGGAGACACACGGGCTCCTGCAAAACTGAGGATTTATCCAGAACAGCTCTCAATGTTTGCAGCTGAATAAACACTTTCTCTCATAGATCCCCAGCTACAGAGCAAGAACCCCATACAGCTTTCTTTCAATCAGTGGACATGCGAGGACTAGAGAAACAGTCTGTGTTTTTTAAAAAAATTAGGAATTAGTAAAGACAAAGAATATTAAAAGCACATGGTTGGTTATGGTCAAGCCTAGCTTCCCATTAGCAGCGTGTGAAAGCAGAGTGGGAAAGGATCAGCAATGTTATGGAAGTAGGGAAAACTGACAAAAACTATTGTGTGGGAAGAGTATCTATTACCTTCGGGGAAAGAGAAGGTGAAGTTACCTTTATGTCTGAGGTACGGGGTAATATGGGATAGACATGGATGCAGCGACTCCTGGGGAAACCAACATGCAGGGGAGATGGAGCAGTCGGGGGAACACCTGTGTAGCGACAGGCTGGGTCGGTGACAGGAGATGGGGGCGTGATGCAGACGGGATCGGGACAGCTGCGGGGCGCGGAGAGTGACAACTGAGCACGGGGAAGGACAGCTGGGTAAGAGGAGAGTCTACGCTTCTGGTCTGGGGAGAAAGATGAAGGGAGACAAGGGGTGGGGGTAGGGCGGACTTACCTGCCCCACAGCGGAGAGCGGAGCTGGCGGGGAGTGCAGGGGACAGGTACCACCTGGGCGCGGAAGACAGAAAGCGCTGAGACCGGGGAGGGAGCGGAGATTTGGGACCCAGACGCGGAGATACCTGAGCCAGGGCCGGCCAATCGGGGGGCATTACTCACCTGCGTGGTCTCTTCGCCATCCTCTAGGCGCACCATAGGGAGGGGGCGCAGGCGGGCTGGCGAACAGAGCTGCGCGGCTCCCCGCCCGGGCTCCTCACGCTGCCCTGGGGCTCACGCACGGGCTCGTGAGTCTCTGCCGCTCGTGGCGCCCGTCCCCGTCACACACGGGGGGCGGGGGGACGCGGGGAACGGGGCAGCTCCCTCTACCGCTCCCGGAGACCCCAGCGCATCTAACCCCACCGCCTCTACCGGCAGCAGCGCCTAACCTCGGCCTGGCCCGGCCCCCCGCACACAGAACATGGCTTAGCCCGGCCCGGCTGCGGGGACAGGATCGGGGGTGGCGGACGCTTCTTGTCCGGGTGCAAGCTGCGGCTCCCAGGCCCCGTCACAACGGCCCCGGCTCCAGCTGCGTCCCGCGCCACCTCAGCTTCCCCCGTGCCCGTCCCGGCCGCGCCTCTCCAGCCGCTCCGCCGCCGCCACACTCGCTGCTGGTTTTGTCCGTGCCGCCGAATCTCGCGCCCAGCCTCCCTCCAGAGTCACCGTTTGAATCTGCGCACGCGGACTGCAACCCCATTGGCTGTGGGGGCCGCACGAGATCGAGGCGGGGCACCGCGCCAGCGGGGGAAGTAGTGCGACCAGTAGGGGAAGGAGGGGGCGGGGCATAGAGCCAGACAGGGACGGACTCGGAGCGGTGAGGCGGGACATAGCGCGCTGCATGCTGGGGGAGTGAGTTTTCCCTCCCGCCAAGCGTCACAGTGGGAAAGAGTGGCTGCTTGTTCCACTGAGGCTGCGCAATAAACTCACAGCCCTGTCCGGATACGGGTTCTGCTGCTGCAGCTCTTGCGTCCCAGGCCTCGGCACGCTCCCCTTAGTTGCTAGGGCTGGCACTTGCAGGGAGGCAGTGGGGCTGCTTGTGATCGATAACCATTTACTATCAGGAACTCGTTCGCTTGCCAGTGACTCAGGACTAATAAAATGCACGTGAACAGCGCAATTGGCAGAGGGAGGAAAACACCTGTCGTAGGACAAATGTTACTGACAAGGGATTTCTCAGGTCAGTACTGCAGAGCGTAGTCTACAAAATCATGTCTCCTTCGAGCCGGAATCGAACCAGCGACCTAAGGATTCCCGTAGGCAGTACCTCTACAGTCCTCCGCTCTACCAGCTGAGCTATCGAAGGGACTCTATAAATAGGCTTGTTTTCTCTGTACACATATCTCGCTTTCATGACTAAACTATTCCAGTGTAATTCAGTTCACAGCACTTAAGGAGAAGTTAGTCTGGGGCAGTAATAAATTTAGTGAGGGCAGCTTTTGTACCAATAACAAATGGAGAGAGAACTGGAGCTTTGGAGAGGAATAATTGTTGACTGTTGATGCAATATTAGGTAGCCAGACTTACATTTTCCCCGTTATAAAACAAGTAAATTCTCTCAAAGGAGATTCTCCTTCCTTTCATGTATATTTGCCTGACATATATGGTATGATATAATGTATAATCTGAGGCATGGTCTACAGGACAAGTTTATATTGACTGAGCAAATAGTAATACCAACCGAGCCCCAAGTGTAGACAGCACTACATCGAGAGGAGGGCATAGGTATTCCAACTCCAAGAGGGGAGCTGGAGTACCTATGCCAAGAGGCAAAGCTCTCCTGTCAGTGTAGATAGCTTCACTAAGCATTACAGCTGCATGGGTGCAGCAGCACCACTGTAAGTGTAGATGAGCCCTAAAGAATAACATTCTCCCTCCCTTACTCCTGTGCAAAAAGCATTAGGAGTAAGAAAAGCAGAAGATCAGCCTCCTCAGTTATAAGGTACTTTGTATTAGGAAGGGAGGTTGTCAAAGTTCTCTCCCCACTCTGAACTTTAGGGTACAAATGTGGGGACCTGCGCATGGACACTTCTTAGCTTAATTATTAGCTTAGATCTGGTAACTCTGCCACCATCCAGAAATTTCAGTGTCTGGATCACTTCACTTCTTGTCCCACACCATCAAACCTTCCCCTCCCTGGGCAGCCTTGAGAGGCTTCACCAATTCCTTGGTGAACAAGATCCAAACCCCTTGGATCTTAAACAAGGAGAGATTAACCATCCCTTCTCCTTCCCCACCAATCCCTGGTGAGTCCAGATCCAATCACCTTGGATCTTAAAACAAGGAAAACAATCAGTTCTTAAAAGAAGCTTTTAATTAGAAAGAAAGTAAAAAAATCATCTCTGTAAAATCAGGATGGAAAATACTTTACAGGGTAATCAGTTTCATATCTCCAGAGGAACCCTCTACTTAGGTCAAAGTTACAGCAAGGAGAGGTAAATCCTCCCAGCAAAAAAGGAACATTTACAAGTTGAGAAAACAAAATAAAACTAATCCGCCTTGGCCTGGCTGTTACTTACAATTCTGAAACATGAGAGACTGATTCAGAAGATTTGGAGAGCCTGGATTGACGTCTGATCCCTCTTAGTCCCAAGAGCGAACAACCCCACAAAACAAAGAGCACAAACAAGGACTTCCCTCCACCAAGATTTGAAAGTATCTTGTCCCCTATTGGTTCTCTGGCAGGTGTCAGCCAGGTTTACTGAGCTTTTTAACCTTTACAGGTAAAAGAGGCATTAACCCTTAACTATCTGTTTATGACAGGGGTTATTAGGAAAGTCAAAATGGTATTATCTTTTTCCTTTTATTTAAATCAACACTAATAATAGGTGTTCAACCAGTCTAAAAACAGCACTTTTCTAACCACATTTCCCCCACACACACCGCAACGTTTGCAACCCGAGCAAAATGGTTCTATAAAAATTAAAGAGGAAATGAGTAAACATTAAAACAAAACTTATTATCATTATTGGCCACCCTGAGAAAAATGAAAGTACAATAAAACCTCAGTTACGAACAACCCCATTCGGACTTGGGCTTGGTCCCTCTGGAAGCGATGTAGGTGATGGGGTTGTTTTCGTTGATGGTGAACCGCTTTCCGCGGTGCACTATGCGATATTTCAGGCTCTGGCTGAGCCTCTTGGGTAGGGTTGTCTGCTGCCTCTGCCAGTTCAGGCCCGCTGGTGCCCTCTGGCGTTGAGGTTGTAGATGTGTTTGCAAGCGCTGGCATCACTGCTGGCAATGGTTCTGGTGTTGGTTGCTTTTCCAGTTCCGGTTCAGGGACTGGATTCATTCTGGCTGTAGCATTCATGGGTAGAATATTCGGTTCCACCACCTCTGTCCGGGTCTCTAGTAACACAGACAGGGCCCTTGTGGATGGCTCAGGAACAAGGATGAGTTTGGAAGCTTGCCTGGCTTGGCTGCGTGTAACCATGCCCACCCTCTTGGCCAGCTTCATCTGGTTGGACAAATCTTCCCCCAGTAGCATGAGGTTGGGATAATTGTCATAGACTGCAAAAGTCCACATTCCTAACCAGCCTTTGTACTGGACAGGGAACTCAGCTGTAGGCAAGTTTACAGATTTTGACATGAATGGGTGAATTGTCACTTGGGCCTCTGGGCTGATGAATTTGGGGTCTACTAAGGATTGGTGGATAGCTGACACTTGTGCCCCTGTGTCTCTTCATGCGATAACCTTCTTTCCACCCACTCTCAAGGTTTCCCTTCACTCCGAGGGTATTTGAGAGGCATCTGGACCAGGGGATCCTTAGTGTGATGGTGGTGTAATGAACTGTACTCGGTTGGGGTTCTTGGGGCAGTTGGCCTTTATACGTCCCAGTTCATTACTTTTAAAACAGAGTCCTGCTTACTGCTCACTGGGCCGAGGTGGATTGCTGAAGACTGGTGAGGTGGGACAATAGGGAGTCTGGGGCTTTCCTTGGGTTGTAGGTGGGGTCTTGGGTGATAGGGTTTATTTTCAGTTTGCCCCCTGTGATATCCGCTCCCCTTGCTAGTAGTTTTTTTCTTTTCTGCCACTTCCACCCATTTGGCTCCAATCTCTCCCGCCTCGGTTACAGTTTTGGGCTTCCCATCTAGGATGTACCTTTCTATTTCCTCAGGAACACCCTCTAAGAACTGCTCCATTTGCATTAGGAGGGACAGCTCTTCCAGAGATTTAGCATTTGCTCCTGATATCCAGGCATCCCAATTCTTTCCAATGTGGTAGGCGTGTTGGGTAAATGACACATCTGGTTTCCACCTTAGGGCTCTGAACCGCCGACGGGCATGCTCAGGTGTTAGCCCCATTCTGATTTTGGCCTTGGTTTTAAAAAAATTATAATCATTCTTGTGTTCCTTAGGCATTTCAGCCGCCACCTCTGCTAATGGTCCACTGAGCTGTGGCCTCAGCTCTATCATGTACAGGTATGCAGAGATGCTGTACCCAAGGCAGGCCCTTTCAAAAATTTTTAAGAAGGCCTCAGTATCATCAACTGCCTTATAGGTGGGGAATTTTCTGCGATGGGAAACAGTACCTGGAGAAGGGTTGTTAGGGTTGGCTGGTACATGCGGCTTAGCCTTTGCTAATTGCAGGGCCTGCTGGTGGGCCTTCCTCTGGATTTTTATTTTTTTTTGTTTTATTTTTATAGCTTTTCTGTGGTTAGTCTTTTTCCTTTTTTTTTTTCTCCAAGATTTTTATTTGTGGCCAGCCTCTTTGGTTTTTTTTTTATTTTATTTTTATAGCTTTTTTGTGGTTAGCCTCTTTGGCTTTCTTTTCTGCGTCCAGCCTAGCCAGTTCCTGTTTAACTGCTTCCTTGGCACTCATTTTTCTGCTTTTTTGTGCTGGCCACACCCCTCTGCAGTTTACTGAACTTGGGATGCACTCAGCAGGGCTGCTTGGTTAACAGAGACTTTCTAACTAGTTATACCCGAGAGGTAGAAAGAAAGAAAACAATTTAGCTTGTAAATTCCTTTTTCTGGCTGCTTGCTCACAGCTTGAAGACTCCTCTTAACAAAGACGGTTGTTAAAAAAACTTAACACTTCTGCCCTCAGGCTGCATTCCAAGCAGCTAGAAAGGAGAGAAAAAAAATCCCACCTTTGCCACCATGTCAAGGGTTTTTTTCCCACTCTGAACTTTAGGGTACAGATGTGGGGACCTGCATGGACGCTTCTAAGCCTAATTAATAGCTTAGCTCTGGTACACTGCCACCACCCAGAATTTTAGTGTCTGGGGCACTCTCTGTTCCCCCAAAACTTCGTCCCCTCCCTGGGTTGCCTTGAGGGACTTCACCAATTCCCTGGTGAACACAGATCCAAACCCCTTGGATCTTAAAACAAGGAGAAATTTATCCCCCTCCTCCCAGACCCCCCCAGACTTTCCCCTTCCCTGGGTTGCCTTGAGAGGCTTCACAGATCCAAACTCCTTGATCTAAAACAAGGAGGAATTAACCATCCCCCTCTTTCCCCCACCACCAACCCTGTGAGTTCAAGACCAATCCCTTGGATCTTAAAACAAGGAAAATCAATCAGGTTCTTAAAAAGAAAGCTTTTATTAAAGAAAGAAAAGTAAAAAATTATCTCTGTAAAATCAGGATGGAAAATGCTTTACAGGTACTCCAGATTCATATAGACCCAGAGGGAAACCCCTAGCCTTAGATTCAAAGTTACAGCAAACAGAGGTAAAAGTCCTTCCAGCAAAAAGAAACATTCACAAGTTGAGAAAACAAACATAAGACTAATCCACCTTGCCTGGCTATTACTTACAATTTTGACACATGAAAGACTGATTTAGAAAGATTTGGAGAGCCTGGATGTACGTCTGGTCTCTCTTAGTCCCAAGAGCGAACAAAACAAAAAGCACAAACAAAGACTTCCCTCCACCAAGATTTGATAGTATCTTGTCCCCTTATTGGTCCTCTGGTCAGGTGTCAGCCAGGTTTACTGAGCTTCTTAACCCTTTACAAGTAAAAGACACATTAACCCTCAACCATCAGTTTATGACAACTGGACACTTGATAACCCTAGGACTGGGGCCTCTATTTCTGCCATTTAGGGGTTGAACAACTCATTTATTTAACTCCTATAGCACTTAACTTTTGACACCAAATATTGTTAACATTTGAAGAGAGCAGTTAGGAGATTTCTCTTATCTATACCGGAATTGCATGTGTATACATAATTTATTACTTTATAACATAATCCCCATGGTGCCTTACAATACAGTACAAAGACAGACTGTAATCTATTTGGGACAGGCAATTTAAGGGCTCACTTCTGCAAACATTTCTTCCAAGCAAAGTACCTCATATTGTGGCTAGTCCTATTGGCAGTACTTTACTGGAATTATTCATGGTAGTAGGCACTCTGAGTCAGATCCTGCTCATGTGATCAATGGAAAACACCCATACATTTAAGGTGTAAAGGATCAGGTCCCATTCACAGCAGTATGCATCTGGAGGACTGGGCTGAGCAGGAGTAAGACATCCAACCTCAACAAGGAAGAGAGTCTAAGAAAGAGGACAGTATCATTATATCATGACTTGGTAGTATATGTGTCTCAGTCTGATCACAAAAGCTACTCTGTCAGCTCTGGTCAGCACAGCTGATCATGATGCTAAAAGTCTGGCTGACATTTTTAGACTGGGGCTGGGCTGCACAGCGGGGCTAAGGCAGGCTACCTGCCCAGCTCTGCCTGGCTCCTGGGAAGTGGCAGTATGTCTAGCTCCTAGGCAGAGGGGTGGCTGGGGGACTCCATGTGCTGCCCCCAACCATAGGCACCACCCTGAGTGCCAGCTCTGCAGCTCCCATTGGCTGGGAATCCATGACGGACATAAATCTAGGATGTCACAGGTGCATCCATCTTCCTGCAGCCCTGGGAAATGCCAGGGAAGCACTGGTGCCGCTACTATTTAAGGGACTGCCTGAGGTGAGTGCCTCCCGGGGCCCCTGAGAACCACACCAATCAGAGCTGCCCAGAACCTGCACCTCAAACACCTCCTGCCCCAAAGTCCCTCAAGGAGCCCACACCCCACACTCCAACCCCCTGCCTCAGACCCACCCCCCCCCCCAGTCTAGAGCCCCCTCCTGCACCCTAAACTCCTCATTCCCAAAGCCTGCACCCCCAGCCAGAGCTCTCACCCCCTCCTGTACCCCAGCCCAGAGCCTCCTCCCTCACCCTGAACTCCTCATTTCTGGCCCCATTCCAGAGCCTGCAGCTCCTCTTGCTCTTTCTAGCAATGGCCCCAGCTACATGACGGCTGCTTGGGAAGGAGGGGTCCAGACGTCCAGTGGACATGTTCCAAATTTGCAACCCCCTTCCCTGGTAGTCCTTACCCACGAGCCTCCATTTCAGCCCCCCTGAGGTATGTCTACACTGCAATTAAATGTCCTGCTGGCCTGGTTCAGCAGACTGTGGACATAACATTACTGTGTAGACATTTGGGATCTCTGAATCCTTCCCTGCTCAGGGGTTTCAGAGCTTGGGACTGAGCTAGTCCAAACAGCCCCACAGTGAGCCAAAGTCAGCAGACAGAGGGCAGGCAGCTTTAATTTCTGTGAAGACACTCCCACCACCAGCCCTTCCCAGCAAGCTGCTAGTCTAGGTGGCTGTGCAGGCGAGTCCCTCCCTGCAGGAGGAGCATGAAGGGGTATGTGTCTGTTAAGGCATCTCCGCCCCTGGGTGGCCACTGCAACCCACCTAGCCTGTGGAGCACATCAGAAACCGTGCCAGCAGCCAGACATCGCTGTGCGCAAAGCCTAACACCTCATAGTGGTGGGTGCCTGCAGGAGTCTGCAAAAAGTAAGTGAGTCATATGGTCTGATGCTGCCAACACCCTGAGCAACACAAAAGGAGTCTGGCAACAGGGAATGCAGAGCTTCACTAAAACGAATGTTCCTGAAACACAAGAGCTAGTCCCTGGCTATGGTAATCTCCTTCACACCCATATACAGACCCTTTATGTTTCAAATAAAGGACAACTTGGAAATTATGAGAGAGAGTTTATTTTTAAGAGCCTCCCCAATGTTTTATTTGGGACACATATTTATATACAAACACTATACTGTATTACAGTGTACTATTTTTTGTATGATTATTGGTGGATACAAGACAATATTGTTTGATGCAATGTGGAACTTTGGACACCGAATGAAGGACAGGTGGTCATGTTGTGTGAGACAATCTACCCTATTCCCTCTCAAGCTGCTTTGAGACAGCATGAATTATATTCTATGTAACCTCACCTTCTTAACATTAAAGAGCTATAATGAATTCATAAAATAACACCAGTGCAATATTAAGGTTATATATTTAAATATAAGTGTCAGGAAACATTACACAAAGACCAAGGCCATCCCTAGGGACATGCAGGGCCAGGACATAGATGAGGTGCTCCCCACTGGCTTCACCCAGCTCCAGCCCAACTCCACCCTTCCCCCCGCCCCAAGTCCCCACATCTGCTCCTGCCCCTTCCCCACTTCCACTCCTTCCCCCCAGCACCTCCAGATGCCATGAAACAGCTGATCAGCAGTAGGCTCAGGGAGGCGGAGTTGCTGATCAACAGCACCCACAGGTGGGCAGGAGCTCCTACTTGTGCCCCCCCCCCCCACCTCATCTCCCCGTCCACCTTCTCACAAAGTTTGGAGCTCCCTAAAGCACAGGGCCAGGGCAGTCACCCTGATTTGCCGTACCCTAGGGATGGCTCTGACAGACTCCCATAACATTAATTTGTCCATATTGCATATAGTCAATTAAAGCACACATTTAAACAATTTAATCGTTAAACATGGAACAGCATAACTTTTTTTCCTTGTTATACAGTTCATTGTCAGGTAGGGAAGGAGTCAGACAATGACTTCAGCTCTACTGGATCCCCTACCAGGGCAGTTGGGTGAAGGCAAGAAAAATGAAGCTCCTGCCGTAATCTCTTCAGTTGCTCACACTGAGAATAGTGGGACTCTTTGGGGGTAGCAATCAATTTTACAATAGTGTTTAAAATCTCTCCCTGGTACGGTGAAGAGTATTTGAATCACACATTCCATTTCCCTTATTCAAACTGTGGCAGCTCCTGGCCTTCTCCTCCTGGTGCCTGCTTGGGCCTTGCAGTGAAAATGTGTGAGTGAGTAAGGGGAAAACAAGATACAGAGGGAGGGAGGATGGAGTGAGCAGGGCACTGGGGAAGGGTGAGGCCTTGGGGGCAGGACAAGGGTGTTCAGTTTTCTGCAAGTAGAAAGTCAGCAACTCTAGTCTCAGACGTAAGTTTTAATATGCTATAGAAAATAACGTTAGGTCACTATCCTTCAGCAAGAGGGGGAAATTGCTCTAGCCTCCACATTGCTTCATGGGAGTCCCTAGGACTCTGTTCCAGGATCTTCCTGCACAGGGTAGAGTGAAGGATCAGGGTTTAGAAGTTAATTGTAATTTCATTTGAAGTTTCATGGTATATTACAGTAGCATTTTATTTCAGCCCTGATTAGCCTGCCTTGATTGGCTGCAGGTGTTCTAATTAAAGTAACTATCTCCACTGCCTTCTAGAAAGATCTTAATTGGCCCCAGGTGCCTTGATTAACCTGGAGCAACTGCCATTTGGTTACCAGGGATTTGTTCAGCCTGGGGCTAACATACCTGTTTCTCAGTACTTTACTGTAGCCATCTGGCCTTGAGCATCTACCTCATGCCATTACCTGTTGTGATGCGGCAAGTACAAGCCCACCAAGACAAAAACGATTGTCTTGGTGTATTCTTCACTTCAAAAATAAGTTTACTTATAAGAAGTTACAAAATATAAATGGAGCTTCTTGCTCAAGAAACAGGTATAAGAGTTGTAAACAAATGACAGTTTGAATTCCATCTTTGTAAATTAAGTTACAGCCATCTATAAAAAGACTATACATTTGCTTATTCTTTACCCTACATAGAAGTCTAAGTAATTTACAAAAAAGTCAAAATTTGGAGGTCTTATGAACCTAGGGAAAAGTTACCATTCCAGTGACTTATGGCACAATCCTCAATTCCAAGTAAGGGGTCTATATCCAAGAACTACCATTTTTACAATTTGGTGCAGAAAAGGAGGAGTTTTTTGGGGGTGGGGAAGGAGGTGGCGTAGGCAGGAACAACAAGATGATTGGGTACTGAATTGTAAACACAGCAAGTAGAAAAGCCTTTACAAAGGCTACTGCATCTGGGCACCAATGTTGCAGGCACAGAAGAATGCCCAAGGTGAGCAACAGTGGTCCGTGCCCAGAGTGCTTAGCGCCAATAAACACACGGAGGTGGAGAAGCAAAACACAAGTTTATTTGGGATCCCAAAGCGGTGCTAGGAGACTTAGTATGCCTCAGATCCAGCCCAGCTAATTTAAGCAGTCTGTTCCTTTATATCCATGAGAACTTTTCTCGCTGACTAGCAAGCCCCCATTTCCCCTCCCTCTTCTGTCCAGCTGCAGCATTTTTTCTCACACACTTCTTTGTCTTCCCCCTCCCTCTCCTCCTCCTTCCTCCCCCTGTAGCAGTTACGGAAGCGCAGGTGCATTAAGTAATCTTGGCCGCAGCAGCTTGTTAGTAAGTTTTCCTTCTGCAAGTTATCTTGTCCTTCTGCTAAAGGTGCACAGGCATCATTATTTCTGCTTTAGACCAGTTAGAACTGTTTCAACTGATAACGGCTGTTACACCAGGCCTTTGAGGTCGATAAAGTTTAAACATGGAAGGACTCTTGTTTGCTGAGGCCTAAAACCAGGAAGGCTCCATACCCTTGTGGCCTTCCACCCTCCCGAGTTACTTAGGGTTATGCTTAGTGACACCAACACCAATGCAGCATTTAAAGCTCTGGATTGGAGAGGGATTTATCTTTTTATATGGAATTATATTCAATCATGCAATATCACTTGGCCTGCTCTTACCAGTTATTTATTAAGTGCTTTAACCTCTTCCTGTTGTGTACCCACAAGGTACAACCCCAGAGCATTACAAGCAGTACAACTTTCAAAACACAATGGCTGCAAAATAGCAGGTAATCTTAGGTGCTCTCACTAGTGTTGCTCCAGCTTCAAGAAAAATAATTTGAATGGAGAAAATTAGTTATGCACTCCTGAATCTCTAATTTAGAAGCTATAGTATATCCTTTCTCAATAAGCATGCAGAATTGCTTATGGAATTATAGATAAAGTTCTCCAGAAATGTGATCAGTTATTCACAAAACTATGGCATCATTAAGGGAATGCCATCAGGTAACATTTGGCCCACAATACAAAGTTTTTACAAATCTTACAAGTAACAGAATTTTTGACCATGTTTTTTTGTTTGTTTTTTTTAATTCCAACTGAATTTTTTATATAAACAATTACTTTATAGCAAGTGACATTTCCCTTCAAGGTTTGCAAGCAAAATATTGCAACATTATGCTAAGTGATTAGAAACTGATAGTAAACCAATGACACAAAGTAATCTATTTTTATTATCCAGGACTAGTGCAGAAGTTAAGCAAATAACAAAAATATTTACACAAATTTACAGTTCTTCACCTTTTGGTATCCTATCATGTCATTAGTAATTCAAGGCAATATATAGTTTTAACAGGATTTTTAAGTTGTACTTGGGGCCGGGGCGGGGGAGGGGAAGAGGGGGAAGGAAAATGCGTACATACGTTTTATCCAGGGAAACTCAAAGAAAATACAGTTGTGTGAAATTTTTCACCTAAGCACTATGCCTTTAAGCACTGCAGATTATATTTCTGCTCAGAAGTGAAAGGCTTCAGGAAGATAAACATTTTATCTCTGAGTTTTTCTTCTGTATTGTACCTATTAGGTTTGGGAACTGGGCATGCAGTCTTCTGTATTGTAAGCAGATAGCCGGCTTGTACCAAACAAAATGGTAAATCTTAGCTTGTAGCGCCCCCTACACTTTCAAATAAGAATCTAAATTCTCAGCAGTTGTGCCGAAAGTCCATAGGTAAAGCTGTGGTGGAATAGTAACGCGGAAATGGTTCTATTGTTCTGTGGGGGAAACAAAAAACAAAAAGCACACCAACAAAAAAAAGACAAGACCATAATTTGATTTTAAAATTGTCACACAATTTTATATGCTTTTCTTGGCTTATGTACTATGTCTGTTCAGTGCCTAGTTGCATAGATATGGTTGTGCTGTACCCAAGAGATAATACCACAGCATGTGTCCCCATTCAAGGTCATGACAAGAACCTTTGAACTACACAGGCTGTTTATTCAAGATCTATATGCAACTAAAACTGCCTTTTTCAGGCAGTTCCCATGTCTTTGTGTCTGCCTTGTACAGGACCAAACATGTAAACTTAATAAATACTTCAATAAAATCATCAGATATAAAGCACAAAGAGCCTGAAATAGGCACTACTGGGTGCAAAGACAAATTTCATTATTAAAGCTAGCATCTTTTTATGGGTGTACATTAGTATACATCATGGATAGGCAACCTATGGCACGCATGCCAGTGGCACTCACACTGCCCGGTCCTGGCCACCGGTCCAGGGGGCTCTGCATTTTAATTTAATTTTAAATGAAGCTTCTTAAATATTTTAAAAACCTTATTTACTTTGCATACAACAATAGTTTATTTGTATATTATAGACTTACAGCAAGACCTTCTAAAAATGTTAATGTATTACTGGCACGCAAAACTTTAAATTAGTGTGAATAAATGAAAACTCAGCATACCACTTCTGAAAGTTTTCCCACCCCTGGAATACATATATATTTTCCCACATTTTATTTTAATATACACACGAGATTCTGAAGTATTAGTCTTGATTATAGATTAAGAGTTGAAGGTCACAATATTAAAAAATTTCATTTTGCCAAGATGTGCAGTAAATATTGTTCTAGGAGTATGTTTTAGTGTGGATCCCATGCACACGATATCAGATTTATTTATTTATTTTTAAAGTAGCAACATCCATCAGGGCTGCGCAGGCACCCTGTCCTTCCTCATGCTCCCATCTGAGGCATAAAGGTCATGACAGCCATGTCCCTCCCTCTTCTCTTTTACTGTTGGTGGCGGTGAAACAATCTGATGAACATCTGATCCGTTACTCTTTAGAAATCCTAAACCGATTTTTCTTTCCAGCCAACTTGGTGAAGAAATTTTATCTAAAGCACAATCCTTTAAATAAATAAATAAAAAGATCAATTGGCAACCCCCAATACAGCAAAGCAAGGTGCCTCCCACCAACCACCATGACTCATGGCAGAATCCATGCTGTGATCCCCATTAAGGACTGGCACAGCCAATGTCTTTTCTGCTCCAGAAAGAACCATATCATAGACACCAGCTCTGTGTGCAAGTCCTTTTCCTCCAGGACCTGCAAGTCCAGGGGTAATCAGCTCTAGCTGCTGGAGCAGTCCATGCAGATCACTTCAGACCCAGAGGTGCAGTTACAACCAGAGGCAGTTAGATAAAGCAGCCTAGGCCTGTGCTCCCTTGAGCACACAGACTCCAGGATCAAGCACCTGAAAGAAGGTGGTGAAGAGCAGGGGCGGCTCCAGGCCCCAGCACGCCAAGCACGTGCTTGGGGCGGCAAGCCACAAGAGGCGCTCTGCTGGCACCGCGAGAGTGGCAGGCAGGCTACCTTCAGCGGCTTGCCTGCAGAGGGTCCGCTGGTCTTGCGGCTTTGGCGGACCCTCTGCAGGCAAGCCACCTAAGGCAGCCTGCCTGCTGTGCTTGGGGCGGCAAAATGCCTAGAGCCGCCCCTGGTGAAGAGGATGCTGACTGAACCAGCACAATCAGAAAAGTTAACACAGACCATCGCAAAATTAGTGAAGTCCTCACCACACAAAACCTCAGCACCAACAGCCCTTGTGCTGCCAGTACTGGCTTCCTCAAGGCCATCCCTTATGCCGGCTTGTGAACAGGACGCCATCGCACACAGTCAGGCAGAACTTAAATATAGCGCTAAGACGGAGGGGAAAATATGGAGGGAGGGCACGAAGCATCACTTCTCCAAGTACAAAGGCTCCAAGCAGTCAAGCAGATTGAGAGATATAGACCCAATCGTCATCCTGACAAAGCTAAGCAAAGGTGAGGGATATGAGCTCCTCTAAGTCCTAGCACCTCCATAGTCATTCCTGGTACTGAAGAGGCAACCAGCATCGAGACCAACACTCCCTCTATGCAACCAATCAGCACAACCTTTGAAGATGAACAAACATTACACTCCCCTGCCATCCGAGTGTGACCCCAAACAGGGCATCAGGGAATCCCTATTCAGAGCCCTATAGGAGGCACAGCAGTGGTACTAGGCCAGCATCCATGTAAGAAGCCAATACAACCTTATTTGTCTTACAGAGGACTGTTCTTCCACATGTTGAATCACAGATCACCCTCCTAGAGGAGGAGATTGGTCTTCTTCACAGCATTGTTTGCTAAGTCACCTTCACCAGAACCAGAAGTGGGCCCATAGTGAGGCAACAACAACCCCGCCCCCCATCTCCACCCAAAAGATTCCTCAATACTGGATAAGGCAGTGGCACCAGCCCCACCCTTGCAACCCATGAGTGAAGACTTCCAGGACCTACAGGTGAATGGGGGAGGGATAGCTCAATGGTTTGAGCATTGGCCTGCTAAACCCAGGGTTGTGAGTTCAATCCTTGAGGGGGCCACTTAGGGATCCAGGGCAAAAATCAGTACTTGGTCTGCTAGTGAAGGCAGGGGACTGGACTTGATCTTTCAGGGTCCAGCTCTATGAGATGGAGATAGCAATTTCAGACAGGAAATAGGTATGAGATCCTGAACATTGAGACCACACTGATACAAAAAAAATCTCTAGCTTCTTGACATTTGAGTACAACAATGCTCACCAGGATCACTCCCCCAATTCATGAAGAGATCTTAGAATGGGCCAAAGGACCGTGGCAGTACCTGGCTACGTTTCCTGCAATCTCCGTAACCAGCCCTCTGTTCCTACTTTCGAGAGTTTTCAGCCCCTATGGGCTTTAAGTGGCAAGGGAATTGGGGGATGGTTGCAATCATCCCTCCTCACACAGGAGCACAGGGCACATGCATGGCCTGACATTGTTATTAAAATAAATACAGTCTTGCATCCATGTGCACCTACAGTGGGATGCACATGAAGAAAATATCTGCTTTACAATCACAGGATGTGATTGCGACTTCTGTAGACATACTAGGGCTAGCTTTTATCTAGCTAGCTGAAGCCACAGCAGCAATATGGACTAGCTGCCAGAGTAATTACTCAATATTTCAGACAGGCTTATACAGCCTATGCTCCATGGTTGCACTCAACAGCATATTATCGCCTAGGCCAACAAGGCCTGGGCCTAGGGCAGCAAATTTGCTCACGACCCCTCCCCAAATCCACCCCTTCCTCAAATCCCTGGCCCGCCTCCTCCCCCAGGCGCACCGTACTTCCCTCCTAGGCGTGCCACACAAAAGCGCTGAAAGGGAGGGAAAAGCGAGTAGCGGCGCACTTGGAGGAGGCGGAGCAGAAGTGAGCTGGGGCCAGCAGGCACAGAGAGTAACTCTTGTGGGAGGCAGGGAACTGCTCCCTACCCCAGCTCACCTCCACTCCACCGCTGCCATCCCCCTACTGCGCCTCAACTCCCTTTTTCCCCCTGTCCCTCCCAGGCTTGCTGCAGGGGAGCGGAGGGGAGCTGGTAGGGGAGTGGGGGTCATGACGGCAACTTTTTGAGGGCCTAGGGGCAGCAAATTTCTTAATCTGCCACTGGTTGCACTGCTAATTTGATTAAAGGTATGTCAACATGAGCTGTTGTGACACTGCATGAATGATTGTACAGTATGTCTACACTGCAATAACTGGATCTTCAAGTATGTCTCAGGGTAAGTAACAATTCTGCCTTTAACTTCAGTGCTATGACATTAATAATCTGTATACAGGTAATATACAGGCAAACATTTAATAAGATATTTAAGAGTTAAACGTGGAACCATCTGTAACTGGAAAGGTAAGAATAGATTATAAATATGGGAAGAATTACCTGTGACCTTAACCTCTTCAGGCAAACATTATTAAAAACAGCTACCAAGTTAATAATTCACAATGATGAACTCAGCAGATTTTTCGTGTCTAAAATGTCATTTCATTTACACTGGCTCTCCCCACCCAAGGGAGGGGTAGTTTTACTGGTTTATCATCATTTGTCAGCAGCAGCTGGCAAATGTTTTAATAAAAATAAATGAAAGTGTATCTTGTGTTTGTGAAAGCTGCCAGATTGACAGCTGACGCAGGAAGGGGTTGTCTGTTTGATGTACAGCCCAGGCAAGATCAGTGCAAGTTTTTCCACACTGCCTAGACAATGTTCTCCATTTTTTTTTTTTTTTTTGCTGAGAAGACTGCAAGTAAGCAGTTAGTTCCAGCTCTGATAGCACTTGGATGACAAGCAGACTGAGACCACCAAATTTTCCTCATGGGGAAAACACCTCCATCTGACTGCTTTATAACTGTTGGTCATCACCAGCCTGAGGTAGAGTCAAGCTGGCAATATCTTACTCCCAGCCTAAACCATCCAGCCTTTCCAGCCCACAAAACCAAAAGGCTACTCTGCTGAAAGAATGCAAGAGAAAGTGTTGCCCAACGGTAAGAATGGGAGGCAAATTGTCAAACATCCAGGTTTCCACGTTTAACACTAGCTCACTATGTAATCTCAAGAAGAGGCGACTGGTCATTAGCATTTAATAAAGCTAAGCCCCACTAATTTCACAACTGTGTAGTGTGAGTGTTGCTCCCAGAGTAGAAGTCCCCAAAGTGTGAGATGCCCCCCCAAGGCAGCACAGAGGAACATCTGGAAGGGGGCACAGCAGGGCCCAGACCAGCCCCCACAGGGGCAGGGAGGGAACACCGGCCAGCCCCTCCCTACTCCCGGCTCTGGTCCCATCCCCAGCCAGGGACAAGGCTGGGGACAAGGCCAGGAGTGGAGTCACACCTGGCAACGGGCCCACCTGCTGCCCCTACTGCAGCTCCACCCCCCTGGTCTCATGACACAACCCTGCTTCCAGCCCGAGACCCACCCACAGCTGTGGCCTCAGCCCAGCCCCTTTATCCCTGGCCACATCTCTCCCCATTCCCAGCTGTGTCCCCGCTGGCTCCAGGAGGCACTGACAGGTGCAAGGGGTGGGTGCAATCCTCTAAAGTTTGGGGACCACTGCCCTGGAGGGCTACTTGAGTACACTTGTCTGCTTTCAAGGGACTTATAGTCCTACAGCACATAGACTGCGAGGCACAAAGCACATTTTTTGCAAGACTAGACCAGAGGGTCTGTCTACGCTACATAATAAATTCAGGTTTATGCTCAAGTCACTCTACCATCCAAACACAGTATTCTGACCTATGCCAGGAACCCAGGCCTGCAGTCTACTCTGAGTTCCAGCTCAGGGACCCTCTAGTCAGCAGCCAAGATCTGGTCCACCCATATTTTGCTGTACTTCCCCAATCCCTTTCTTAACCGTCCGTCCATCCGTCCGTCCGTCCGTCCCTTCCTTCCTTCCTTTCTTCCTTCTCTAGCTCTGCCAGTTTCACAACTCCTACCTGCCAGGAGATATTGACAGTCTCCAAACACTTCTCCCAGAAAGTGACTGCACACTTTCCCAGCAGATCATTTAGTGGCCGACTTCCTGGTTTTTATTGGCCACACCTGTTCCTGCACAGGTGACCTTCTAATTAAGGCTTCTCTCACTGTCTTAATTCCCCCCAAGTTGCTGTCTAATAGGCTAACTGGCCCCTCTAGTCTGCCTTAACCCTTTCAGGGCAAATGTGAGGCAAACACCCCATCACAGGCTATTTCTGAGAAAGTTGAGAAGGTTGGAAAGGTGGCAAAGTGATAGAGTTCAGTCAGGGGAGAAAAATAGGGTTAGCAACTTTCTACTCATACAAAACTGAACATCCTTGCCCCACCCCTGCCCCCCAGGGTCCCTCCCCGTCCTGCCCCTTCTCCAAGGCCTTAATCCCCTGGCTCACTCCACACCCCCCATCACTTTCTCTCCCCACTCTCACTCATTTTTACCAGGCTAGGGCAGGGGGTTAGGGTGCAGGAGAGAGTGTGGGCTCTGGGGTGGGGCCAGAAATGAGGAGTTCAGGGTGTGGGAGAGGGCTCTGGGCTGGGGCAGGGGGTTGGAATGTGGGAGGGGCTGAGGGCTCTGGCAGGGTGTGCAGGCTTTGAGATGGTGCCAGGGATAAGGGATTTAGGGTGCAGGAAGGGGCTCTGTGCTGAGATCAAGGGGTTCAGAGAGTGAGCAGGGGATCAGGGCTGGGGTAGGGGGTTAGGATGTGGGGGGCTTGAGGGCTTTGGCTAGGGGGTGCAGGCTCTGGGGTGGGGCCAGGGATGAGAGGTTTGGGGTGCAGAAGGGTGCTCTGGGCTGGGACCAAGGGGTTGGGAGGAGGATCAGGGCTAGGATACAGGGTTGAGGCATGGGAGGGTGTCAGAGGTACAGGCTCCGGGAAGTGCTTACCTCACAGAGCTCCCAGAAGCAGCAGCATGACCTGTTTCCCTCCCACCCCAGCTCCTACATGGAGGCATGGACAGGGGGCTTTACGTGCTGACCCATCCACAAGTGCCATCCCTGCAGCTCCCATTGTCCATGGTTCCTGGCCAATGGAATCTGCAGAGTGGTGTTTGGGACAGGAGCAGCATGCACAGCCTCCTGGCTGCCCCTATGCATAGAAGCCAGAGGGGAGACATGCTGTTGCTTCTGGGAGCCACGCAAAGCCGACCGGACTTTTAACAGCCTAGTCAGCAGACGGCAGGGACCCTTCTTGACCGGGCATCCTGCTCGAAAACCGGACACCTCACAACCCTGAAACTGTCAATTAATGGAATGGGTTTGATGGTAGCATAACAGCTAGATTGGAATGAGAGAGCCTGAAACTAGCAGAAAACAGTGCCAGAGACAGCAGAATTAATACTAGTTTTCTGTCCTTCCCTTTACTGGAGCATCCCTGTTTCTCCATTCTGACAGGGAGAAGGAAGAGCACACTCTTATCTTCCTACTTCCTCAACAACCTCCCTCATGCCACAGAAACACACTTCCTTTCAACACCCCTGACCAGAGTGAAGAGCATATCAGTAATAATCCCCTTACAGATTGCAGGGAGCAGAAGGAAGACGAGGGATAAAGATCACTAGCTACCACCACTGATCTTTGGGCCTAGTTTCAAAAGTGTGTGTAACTGTATGGCTGATGTGTGTGTCCCACAGCTCCATTGTACACAAATACTAGTTGGACATGCAAATAGTCATATGCATTTTAGTGATAAAAGAGCCATAATTTAATACATAAGTTAGGCATGCAGATGCGGTATTGTTTTGAAAAATAAGTCCTTAGCCTTTCTCTGCTTGTTTTCCCTTCTCTCAAATGAATTGTCACTCACCTCACAGGATTGTTGTTGGGATTAGATAATGTTTGTCCAGCAATGCGTAAATGATTAATTGTTTATCACGTAGTATGCTACATATTAGACCTAAATTCAGCCCCAAGTTTCTCCTGCCAAATTGCTGTGGAAGAGCTACACAGAAATTTTGTGCACGTGTGCAGGGGGGGGAGAATGACACAGACTTTCATGGCTTTAACAACTTATAAAAATCATTTGCTCTCTTCATTTTTATCAGAAGGTAAGTATATAACCAATACAAATGCATTAACATCACAGCAGAGAAACACCAATTTCACATAGCTAAGAAGCTGAACAGTATGGCCACATAGTTGCCCTGTGGAACTGCTAAGTGGCTTAGAAGCACTGCATGATAGCTTCCCCTTTTCCACAAAGGGCAGTATTTCAGTCTTCTTTTGGCCCTGCCAGCTATGCTGCACCCTCCACAAATGCCCATCTCTGAAAGTCCAGCAGGGCAAATCGCTCATTTCTAATGATTGAATCAGTTTGGTAACTGAGCTTTCATCTTCGCTGGTGTCCTGAATCTTGGAGAATTGTTTTGTCACTACCTCCCATTGTGTCTTTAGAACAGTACCATGGGAAGAAGTACAGAAAACAGACTAAAACTCCCATTATGAACACAATAAAAGCCACACAGACAGAGAGAAGAAAGGCAAATGGTAGGCAGACAAGCAGAAAGATGGCAGGAAAATTGACATTTTAAAAATATTTAATGGATCTCTTTGGGATTTGCTGCACAAAGTTTGGGGGGAATGGCAGAACGGTAAATTATGCATTCATTTCTACAACTTTGTAACTGCACTATGCATGGGGCCCTGGTTTTAAATAAATTCTTACATGTTGAGTGACTATACTGCATATACAGCTGAGTTTCAAAACAATGTGAAGAAAAGGGTTTTTTTTAAACTAAAGCTTGATGTTTAACAGATAGTTCTTGTGTGCTCTCCTTTCAGTGAGAATAATTCCTGTCACTGTTGGCTGAGAGGCAATGTTACGAAAAAAATTATTTTTTTTAATCTATTTCCTTTGTTAAATCAAAGCTTCTAGGCTAGGGCACCTGACTTCTGCTAAATTAGTTAGCCAGTATTCAGTTTTGACTCTCAAAGTGATTAACGCTGATGTGTGAAGTAAAATTGACTTATTAGCTCTTTACAGTGAGGACAACCGGGAAGTAACAGTTTCAGTGATGGAACAAAGTCGTGGAGGTTCATCTGATTCTCTCTTTTTAACAAAAAAAACAAACAAAAAAAAAAGCACAGTAAGCATATGAAATTACAGTACAACCTTGTGAGAGAGCACGGTAAGCCTATGAAATTACAATACAGCCTTGTGTGACTATGTGATCACTCATACATATACCTTCTGTTTCATCTAAAAGGAAATTTAAGAGATCTCAATGAAGTCAATAGTTGTGTCACCTTTTTTGCTGGTTATCAAAAGAAGGAAGACATTTATATTCAAACTAAAAGACGCTGATCATAGCACTGAAGTAGCAAATACATTGATTAATATAGATTAAATAATGTAGAGACATTTAGAGTCTGAATAATAAAGAAAATCATTAAAAGTCAGAAATGCAGAAAGTTAAAAGCTCCAACAATGTCAACTTGGCCTTGGGATCCATCTATATAGTATTTTCTGTTCCTATTTTTCTCATACAATATATACTTCCAAATATTACATATTCATTTCTTCAGTTTATAAAATGCAGCTATCAAGTTCGACGTATTTGTAACACATTACAATCACCAATACAATAGGTAAATCAACTCAATGTATCTATGAAATAAGAAGCAAAATTACACACACACACACACACACACACACACCCCCCCATCTTTTGGAAAGTCTACCATTTCTACTAGCTTCTGCAAGGAAACCAATAACAACTAGCTCTTTTGCCGTCCTGACCTCAACATGGAGATAATGTGCAATTCATGACAAGCACATGCTCTTCTAGTCTATAAAGGCTTGTATACCATGTAGTATCTGAGTTCTTTCTAGTAATGTATTAAGCAGTGTGAATATCTATTTCATTTTGTTCTCTCATCTTCTTCCCAGCAGGAGAAGTGTGCATAGTGGAGTTTGGATGGTTCTTTGTTTTGTTACATGCGTTACTATGTAATTATGGTAGAAAAGGCAAGATCAAAGAACTGTGCCTTCACTGCCCTATCCCTCCAATTCCAGCCCAAAGCTAAAATTTAGACAAGCTTTATGAGTTGAACCAATGTAGCTAGGTTAACATAGGGGTATTAGCCTTTGCATTTTCTCTCTAACTTTACATCTTTGAACATTGCACTAATGAAATTAATGAAGCTATCTAAACCACTAAGTGCACACCGGTGAAATATACCTCTACAAAAGGGCATCATTTTCAGTTGTTCAAAGTTTTAACATGCAATTAATTTCCCTTCAAATTTGATTCTGGACCTACTCAGAAAGGATTACATACATGCCATTCTTCAGAGTTCTCTGAGTTACCTGTATGGCTGTTTTTTTCCCACTCATACAAAATTTGAAAATGGCTGAAGAGATTTTTTCCCAGTTTCTACAACAACACATCTTTGGCCAGGGACCAAAACCTGAAAGTTTAAACCCCAAAGATGAATTCTCCCAGGAAGATAAAAGCTTGTGAAAACCCTGAATCATCTCTGAAACTATTTTGTACCAAACACAAACACCTCCTCTGGCAGTTTTGTGAATGTAGCTCTTCTTTTCCTCTTATATTAAAAAGTGTCTTTTAAAAACAAAATGTTTCATTCAACACAAAATGAAAATTTTGTTTTTTTTTGATTCACCAACTTTATTTCAGATCAGGTTGAACTTTTTTCTTTTTTACAATTTTTCAGAATTTCCAGTGAACTTAAAACAAAAAACATGGCAGCTCTGCACCAGCTCTAATTCAGATACACATGGAACCTTACAATGCCATTTTTACCTAGCCCATTGTCAGAGGAAAAATTTAACTCACAGCAAGCGGAACTAGCAGAGGTATTTTAAGCATTAGAGACATAGCAAACATAGAATAACCCAAGTATTGCTGGGATTTCTAAAGTTTAGATTCCCCACCACCACCAAAATAAACCATTGCTATTTTTATTATTTTATATTTACCTAGACACACACATCCTTTGTCAAATTTTGCTTTAAATTATAAGGTTTTTTAGCTCACTACTTCATATCCCAGGTTGCATGTTTACTTTGAACGTCTTCCTTGGTCTCATGTTTATTTCAATACTTTCCTCTCCAGGTCACATCTTCTAATGTTTGAATCAATAACTCTTCAGAGTTCAGCTTTAGTGCACATTAAATCCTATCCGTAAAGCGTCTTTGGCAGCCTTCTAAGTGTAGCTGCATTAAATACTTACTGAATTATTCAAAATAAGTGTGAAGCTGAAAAGGTCCCACTGTCACTCTGAGGAGTGAAACATTTCGTCAGAGCAGAAGTGTCACTAAACTAATACGTAAGGAGACAAGAGAAGTTATTTTCCCCCTTTGTATTACTACGACTACTGTGTGCAAGTAGCCATGTGATTTTAATTTAGGTGCACTAATCAATGTCATTAAGACCCGCCCGTAACTTAAAAAAAAAAAAAAAAAAAAAAGAGGCAATTTTAGTTTCAAAAGATTCACATCTCAGATTTTGTTAAAGGCTAGACAAAAAGTTGTACCGTATAAAGCAGAAGCAGACTTTTTAACTTAGTTTTAATATAGCAAAGAAAATTCCAAATACTGTACAGTGAAGTGTAGTATAGTACACTATATACTGTTATCATACACTATTGTTACATTACAGATAAAAACCAAATGTAATTAGTACAAGAATCACAAATAAAACAAACCAAAATGGGCTGGATAACAGCCAGTGCTGTGAAGATGGTACAATGTCTTACGCTAATTTATTTTTAATTCAACATGTAAAGCACTTACTGTTTAAAAAGATTTGTTTTCTAAATATATACACTATTAATGCTTATTTATACATATTTTAAATAGCATTACCTCCAAATAGTGCACTCTTTTTAGTTCCTTGGCAATAATCTTCATTAAAAATAAAATAAATCTGAAAATACCAATCATGTTTCAATCTTTTATTGCTCTACCACAGGCATAAGGGCTTAGAGGGAATTCTGCATTCTACAGATTTTATGCAACATCTTAAAATTTTAAATACTCAGTAACTGATATTCACAAGCAAAACAACGTTAAACAGATCACGACCGGTGTTCTTAAACAGGAGGCTCAACTTCATGTTAATATTGTACTACAAATGTATGTAGACTCCTTAATTTAAAAAAAAATTGTCAGGTGCCAAACAAATGTACAAACAACAATGGCATTTTCCTCATTCACATTTTCTTCAGTTATGCTGGAGCATAGTGCTGAAACTCCTGTACTTCTAAATATTGAATTCTGAATTGTAATATCCAGCATTTCAGTGTGTTCCAAAGAAAAGGCAGAATTAGTGAGCTAGTATTAGGGGGCAGTACAGTTCCCCCCACCCTCCCTTTTTTAACCATATTTTGAAGATTTTAAATTAAACACTTTGGTTTAAATATATATATATATATATATACACACACACACCCTTTGTATGGAGTTAGCACACAGCTTTGAGCCAGTGTACTTCTGTGAAGTTTGCCAGAGTATTCTCTCGGAGGCTACAGAAACCTTGTTTAGACATTAACACAGCCATACCTCAATATCATCCTTACAAAGAACTGTTTTATGTTCACATGCTTGATCTGTGGTTTTAAAAATTCCACATAACTATTAAACCACACAATAAACAGATGTGTAAAATAAAGGACTGCCTTTAATTTCAAATATGATCAGACTCTTAAGTTCTGATCTATTTTTACATCTGATGACACTATTTAAACTTGAAAAGCTCAAAAAAACAACCCCACCAGTATGAATGAATGTCTTTGTGATTGCAAAAGGGAAGTTGTCCCAAAGAATATATTATAGTAACTAATACAGCATCTTAAGAAAGGTACATAAATCTCTACTTCACTCAAGCAATGAAATTCAAATATTAATTCCCAGAGAAATATAACACAGTAGCAAGTACTTATTCATAGCCAACCATTGTAACAATACTGTTAATATCTTGCATTTGTCTGGCAAGCAAACTGCATGCTGTACTCCAGTGATTTCTAGTCTGCATACCGATATTGATTCAAAAGCATTTGTCCAATAGTCTGGATTTCAATCTCTATGTTAGCAAGTCTTTGCACTGGGCCCTGGCATTTGCCACTGCCTGCCTTGCCTCTCATTCAAATTACATACATTAACCAGCAACGGAGCTTGGGATGCTCCAAAACTTAAGTCTAATTTGCCGTGCACACTGAGCAAAAGTTGGCAGGCTCTGGCTAGGACAGTAACTGGTACAGTTGTCCCAAAATGTGGGAACCACAACTGAATTTCACACTGGTGACTCTGTAGTAAGTACTAGTAGGTCTGATGATAAACAATACTGACTGATCTTTGCACCTTCAGAGAGAAGCCTTAGTCACACAGCTTTATTCACCACTATTATTTTACTAAAGCTCTCCTCCCACCAGCATGCTCCCCCAACCCGAGCATTTTCCTGAGTCTCTTAGGGAAAGATGACAAGCACACAAGTGGCAGAAAAACAGGCTTGTATATCTCTCAAACTATATTTGCTTCTATTAGGCCCACTAGAGTTCAAATGAAATGCTCTCCTGAACTTACAAGTTTCAGTGCTCTTTATTTATTTTTTTTCATACGGACACACACCTCCCCAGGGTGTAGATGAAATGTAACTTCATTTTGGATTTTGTTGGAAATTAAATGCATCTGTTTAAATACATCAGAAAGTTAATGAAATAAAGAAAAACTGCAAAGAAATATGCACATTTATTACAAGCCTGCATGAAACATGGGGAGCTTACATCAAGCTAAAAAATGAGCTTCAATTACACTTCTCATGCATCCTGGAGTTTTCTTCATATTTCTTTATTTCATAAAGTGAAGGTTTTTGAGAGACATGATTTTTGATGGGTCCCAGACACATGACACTAATTGTGGGCCAAAACCAAAGAATGAATAACCTGCATCTATGTCATTTCTGTTCACATAGTACAGATGTGTGGAAAGATTTAACAAAATAAACCAAACAAAATCAAAGTCAAACCTGCTCTAAGTCTTCCTCTTCAAGCAATAAGATGTGCACATACACCTACTTGTGCAGTCCCCCAGAAAATGCAATAGGTCGCTGACAGGTACACACCATCCTTCTGAATAGGATTATGAAAGACTGAGGTGTAATAAATTTAAAAATGCATGGCAATACCTCATTCTCCCCCAACACCCTACACATACTTTACTTATGGGGAAGGTTTCTCTCTTTTTCCTTGAAGAGATTTTAGTGTATGTTTAAGAAATTCTTATATCAGCTAGATTCACTAAAATCCAAAGCCACCCACGTACCTCTTCTCTCAACCCCTGCTCATTTATAGTGATTTCTGGGAACACTTCTCACCATGTGGAAGCGTGTGCTTTCTGTCTCCAGCCTCCAAACAGCTAGGCTGCAGCAATGGACAGTAATACAACATCTGAGGTTATGGCAAGCTTCCAGCTGCTACATGTGCATCCTATTTCTCATTGGATAAGCACTGTCAGTTAATCAATACACCAGAGAGGTCAATTTTGGTGCCAAGTTTACTTCACTTATAGTTATTTGGTTGAGCTTGCAAAGTTAGCAAAAGAATATCTTTTAAATTAGCATTTATTCATGAAAAGGTGATTTTTATGTTTCATATGTAAGTAATGCACTACCTTATTAAATATTTGTTCCCTGTATGAAAAGAGAAACCAATATATGATGTTTTAATTACTAGTAATTTAATTAAATTGGGACTATATTTTAAGTGATTTGCTTCAGGTACTTTTCCATATAAAAAAATATGTCCTCCCTTAAGCAGGGCATTCTATCATAACAGTGCTTAGAATTTGTTTCTGTTGATGTGACTATAAATGTAAAAAGTAAGGAGATATTTTTCTGAATACAAACATGTTTATAATAAAAACTTAATATCTGTGGAACTAGTAAAAACCCATGTGTGTACACAAACAGACTTCAAGATCTAAATGTTGTAAATTCCTTTGAGGCTGTTTTAACACTTTTTGCCTAATCCATTTTAGCTTAAATTAGAGGAAGCAGCAATAATGCACTTAAAATATGAATATAGAAAGTAGAAGGCAAAGATACACATTCCATCTTTATGGAGCACGCACAGTGGCTGCTTCTTAAGAACTAGCACTGTAGATCTGATGAATATGCTACTTAAGCAGATACCAGCTTTATTATGAACTGATGCAGGGAAATTTGCATCTCAAACTGAAGAGAAGCTAATAGAAACAGTCATCTTTATGGGCATTGAAACAGTACATATTTCCTGTTTCCATGGAGTTTAAAAAATGAGCTTCTAGAAGCTCAACTATCACTGGAGAACATTTTAGAACAATGCAACTCATTCAAGAGCTATTTCTTTCTAATGAATTCTGTTAATTCCTCATGCTCTGAAAATATTAGCCATTACTTAACTATAGCCACCATTTACCAGTGCTAATAATCAAAATCTTTAAGAACTGATTTGCTATTGAGCTGTTGTAACTTCTTACAACACTTTCCAACCTCTCTCCCCCATATCCCAATATCAAAAAAATTGCATGGCAAAAAAGTGCATGCTATCACTTACTTAGAAATGGCTGTGTTGGCTCAGACAGCCATGCGTAACTGCACCGCATTCACTTTGTCTTCATCTTACACTAAGTAGCCTTTTTTCTAATCTTGCTCAAACTGATAATATGCAGAAGATAAAGGGAGCTGAATTATAGTTACTCTTATCCCAAGGTTCTGACAAGCACTTACAGGAATATGGATGCAAAAGTGTTTAAATCTAAGGGAATGCCAGCATCATGTAATTAAAGTGTTGTATATATTGTTTTATGAAGTTTAACATACAATTTAATTTCAGTTGCTCTTCTGAAATTAATGTAAATGTCTGTTTACACTATAATTTTGAGTGGACACAGACTTCTCGGATAACACATTAACGTTGTCAATTTTCTATTTTTGCTCTGTTCTAGCCTTTTTGGTAATCTTACACTAGCACTAAGAATCTCACATGGGCTTAAATTTTAAGACTTTCATGGAATTAAAATTACAAAACTTTCAATAACCCACATCTACAGCAGATATTCATCTCAGTGCATTCTCTAATAGCTAATTTACAGGTCACTGAGAGCCAGCCTGGGCAGCAGCATGGAATATTAAAAGCTATTGCCAGTCACACACTTGCTATCATGCACTGGATAAGAAGATATAATCTTTGAAACATACAAGATTTAATGACTAATCATTTTATATGGCCCAGCCAACAAATATTACATTTGAACATCTATCCTTATCAGCTTTCAACCAATCAAGAGTGATCCATCGGCTCAGTTGTATTAGCAATCCCTGCATCTTGACTATCCATCTCCTCAGCCTCCTCAACAGAATTTCCTTTTTGCGCTTTAGGTCTGGTGTGGAATGTTGCTCCCATTGAATTTACCATGTTGCCAGCAGTTGTTTCTGTATTTGAATGTTCAGTGCCACCTGTTACGGAAAAAGAATCTGGCAAATTAGCCTGAACGCTGCCAGTTTTAGGTGATGAACTCACCGCTTCTACTTTCCTTTGTGACAAATCGATTGATGCTGACTGCTCTGCATTCTGATCCCGCAGGTGTCTGTCCATTGATGCCTGAATAGAAGAAACCATTTCCTGTAATTTTTTTCGCTGTGCCTCAATCAAGGTAGGGTCAAGCTGCCTGCTGTCTCTCATTGTCACTACTCCAGGAGCTATGCGAATAAGCTCACTGTTACCAGAAGCAGCTGTGAATATAGAAGGCTCTATTTTAGTAGGACTGCGATTGAAGTCTGTTTCTGTGTTATGCTCTCTTAAAAGTGGTGTTTCCCTGGATTTCTGATCAAGTTGTTGGCTAGTAGATGCAGTTCCTAGTGAGTGGCCCTTTCCTTGAAATGCAGTTACATTATGCAGTTGCTCAGATTTCTTTTTCACTACTCCACCACTACCTAATTTCAGAAGTCCATGTGAAGGACTCGCTTCCCTGCTTCTTGAAGTAGCCTCTGCTCGTACTTGACTTAATGCCTCTTTAACCAAGTCTTCAACATCAGGACCAATAGGGAAGTGCCCAGCAGCATCCACACACAGCTCTAATCTATCTTCTGCTGCATTATACACAAAGTTTTTACCAGGCAGATATGGAAAAGTACAGTGCTTGCCATCAGCCAGGCCTACAGCAAAGATAGGGGGAAAAAATCAATAGTGTTATTAAGTCAGACCATTTTTTCTAAAAACATACTTATATTATGCAGTCAAATTCAAAATATTAGTTACAGTATCAGAAAACAGTAAAGTGATTACAGTAGACCTATTTAAGTGTGATCAGAAGTTTTATGCAGGCTTTGCCTGCAGTGACCACATTAGAAGTAAACATTCTGTGCTGCTCTACAGCAAACGCACAAAGATGCACCACAACAGGTTGGAACAAAATACATGGCAAGATATACAACTGCAATGTGTTGTTTACTCACTCCACAGAGATGGCGAGGTATGAAGCTGAAAGCTGCAGAATATGCTTCCAAGAGTCTAATAAATGCTAAGAACCAAGACAACTAATGGATAGGTTGCAAACAGCTGATTTCAGGGCAGGGAATTTATTTTCAGAAATTACTTCATTTTTAAATAATGCAGCTTTTGAACACAAGTTCTAAGTTTCAAGAAGCTGACTCTGATTTAGTAGTAGAGTATGTACTAGCACACAGGATTAGAATTCAAGTCTAAATGCCAAAGGCTGGGTAATGCTTTTCAGGTAACACGCTGAGTGTCTGGAGGATGTCCCCCAATGAGAATCCTATCTAGTGTTTTAGGAGCAGAAGGTGAAGTTTTCAAAAGTGACTAAGGACCCTAAATTTCAATGAAAGTCAATCTAACATAGGCTCCTACATGCCTAAATCACTTTTGAAAATGGGACTTGGATACTTTTAGAAATTTGACCCAGGGTCTTTTAGTACTCTCTCTCTCTCAGACTGTAAACTCTTTGGAGCAAGGATTTTCTGTCATTATAAATCAGACAGCACTGATCGCATTGTCAGTGCTAAACAGAAGATTAAGAGTGCATATTAGCTGGAGCAATAGTTACCACAACACGGGGATGAATAAAAGCTAGACAAAAAGGGAAAATCCTCAAGTATCAGAAGACCATCTTCACAGGGCAAGGAAGAGTTATACAGATCACAGCATACAATCGTTTTCTGAAATTCTAGCAATTTTGAAGAGATCCAGTTTTCCTTAAATTGTGCTAGTGTCTTGTGTATAGAGGCAGCACAGGTTAGGTTAAAGCAGCCAGTTTTATAAGAGCATCTGCAGGATCCTAACACTGCTTTTGGGTTAGGTTAAGTTAATATTAAATAACTAGTAAGGCAGGGTTGAGTTGGGGATAGTCTAAAACAGTGTTTCTCAACTCATGGGCCGTGATCCAAAAATGGGTAACAAGAACGTATGAAAGGGTTGCCAACAAACTTTAAAAATAGTTCATATTTGGACACTTTTTTGAAAAAAATAGATGCCACTTGTGCTTTACTGTATGTTAACACTGTGCATACCAATGGTATTGCCACCCTTACTTCTCCTGGTGGTGGCGTTGCCTTCAGAGCTGGGCAGATGGAAAACAGCAGCTGCTGGCTGGTTGGTATGGTATTGCCACCTTTACCTCTGTGCTGCTGCTCGCAGCAGCTTTAACTTATTATTTCTATTGTTGTTATTATTACATATAATGGCTAATAAGTATTATGGGCCAAAATACTTGTGTTTTCTACTTAAGCTATTTACTGGGTCAGTATTGGCCATCAATGTTTACAAATGGGTCCTGGTCCAAAAAAGGTTGAGAACCAGTGGACTAAAACATGCAAGTGTTCAATATAGAATGGCATGAGCCCACACGAACATGACACATTTCCAGATGAGTATTACAAGGAGTCAGCAATCTGAAATAAGATTAACTATAAACTGAGGTCAGACAGAGGTAAAATGTCAAAAATTTTAGTCAATTTTTTCCAGTGAGAGACCTGTAGTAGATATAAAAATCTAGCAACTGACAAGGGTATGTCTACACTGCAGTTAGACACCCACAGTTGACCTGTACCAGCTGACTTGAGTTCACCGGGCTCAGACTACGGAACTGTTTAACTGCAGTATAGATATTCCAGCTCAGGCAGTTGCCCGAGCTCTGGGACTCTCTCACCTGGCAGGGTCCTACAGCTCAAGCTCTAGCCTGAGCCAGAACATCTATACCACAATTAAACAGCCCCTTAGCTCAGATCAGCTGGCACAGACCAGCTGCAGGTTTAACTGCACTGTAGACATACCCTCAGTCACTAGAAGTAGGAGCGCACAGGGTGTGCGCTATCAGGAAGGTTTTTATATTACTGGGTTTATGGGAGGATTTTAGTAAGCTGTGTTCCCAACAGCATTTGGACCTCAAGAATATGGATTTTAATAGTTAAATATCTTCTTCTCAGAAAGAGAAGTGTCAGTCACAGAATGTCATCTCAGTCCACTACATGCAGTGAGCCTACAGAGTTGTGGGGTTTTTTGTTTGTGTGTTTGTTTTTTTGAAGAAACATGACTTGTGTTATAAAACTATGTTTGGTGATCTACTGCTCCATTGCCCATCCGATTCTGCAGTGTTCCTGCCAGGGCTGGTTCAAGCAATGCTGGAGCACCATGCAGTCATTTTGATTGAGCTTCCAAGCTGTTGTGTGGAAGAAGGGGATACATCCCAATCTCTCAGAGTGTTCTAGTTGTCACCACAGAACAGACTTGCATGAGCTATTCTGTGTTGCATGCAATGCTGCACTGTGAGCAATTAGACAGCATTTTAGTGCTGGTGGGGGGCCCTGTGGCTTAGGGACCATCCACCAACGAAGACTTTGCAGCACTGCCTAAGCCAGTTCTGCTCACTGCAATTCTCGTAATAGACCTACAAAATTTACAATATCAGAAAAGTGCTAAAAATTGGCATATTTCTGGCATTTTCTTTATATTCTCTTGCAATTCTTGAGGAAAAAAGCAGAAATTATTCAAAGTAGAAAAATACAAAAAACCACAATTTCTTTATTTCAAACAGAATGAAGTCAAGCAAGTATTTGGGGGGCATCAACAAAAAAGGCATTAAAATCATTTTAAATATGTTAAATTCATTAACACTGAAAAGATGATGACAAGTATAAAAAGTTGATCACTTATTACAGATCAAGTCAGTCAATGTAAGGGCCTATTTGGCTGAAAATACCCTCCATTGCTACAGCTGCAGAGAGATGGCAAGCCAAATTCGGTCTTAAAAAAATTACATGCACACAGCTCCCATGATGCCAGTGGGAGATACACACCTTCACAAATACCCAAGAGCAGAATTTGACCTCAAATTGCTACCCTCCTCAGTAGCCTCTAAGGGCTTCAGGAATTAAACATCTCTGTCTTTCCTACAATGCAGTCAGACTTAACACACCTGGATTTATATACACACGCACACACCCCAATAGTGTCAGGTTCTTGAGACTAAAATAAGAGGCTTCTAATGCACATGCTCATGATACTTCCGAAATCTCTCAACTTGAATGGCTTCTTCCCTAACTCACTGAAGATCAGTCATCTGTAGTGTATATGGACCCAGAGTCATCACACCCATTTCAGGATGACAGGATTGTTCCAGAGGTAAATCTGATGAAATATGAAGCTATGCAGTTCAAGAAACAGTTCATATGCTTGAGTTCTTTCTTAACTGGTTCTGGAACTTTCATCTAGTCTTAAGAATGTTTCCATTGTTTCATTCCAATTGTTTCCATAGCAAACAATTTACTCTGAATAGGTAGTCCTGCAGTTTGAAGGCCATGGACAGGATCTGAGAGATTAACCATAGCTATACTCCACTATAAAACTTGATTTTGTAATACTATCACTTACAGAACTTAAAAATATGCGCACTCCTGTTTCTCATTTGAACTGATGATACAAAAATTACAGCGTTAACTTCTCTAGCTCGCACAAAGGCAAAAGTTCCTTCACTGTGTATTACTAATTACATCACCATAGCAATTTAGAATATCCATACCACTTCAAAGCATTATTTGTACTATAATGTTGATACTTATCCTATTTGCCTACCTTCTTAGAAACTAATACTGGAAAAATAATTCATGGCAATGCAGCAACATTCAAATACAAAAGGTGTCTCTCCACTCACTTTCTTTTCATGTTTCCTTAGTTGGCAATAGTGACTTCTGGGTCAGGCATTTCCTGTCAGTTAATCACCAGCTGGTGTTTGGCTTTATTGCAGGCCCTCAATTCCAGGTGGTTATTAATGAGGGAGGAACAACAATATCACGAACTGTGAAAATGGCAGAAATGCTAAACGATTTTTTTGTTTCCGTTTTCACCAAAAAGGTTAGTAGTGATTGGACGTCTAACATAGTGAATGCCGGTGAAAATGAGATAGGATCAGAGGTTAAAATAAGGAAAGAACAAGTTAAAAATTACTTAGACAAGTTAGATGCCTGCAAGTCACCAGGGCCTGATGAAATTCATCCTAGAATACTCAAGGAGCTGACTGAGGAGATATCTGTGCCATCAGCGATAATCTCTGAAAAGTCATGGAAGACCAGAAAAATTCCAGAGGACTGGAAAAGGGCAAATATAGTGCCAATCTAGAAAAAGGAGAACAAGGACAACCTGGGGAATTACAGACAATTCAGCTTAACTTCAGTACCAGGAAACATAATGGAACTAATAATTAAGCAATCAATTTGCAAACACCTGAAAGATAAGTAACAGTTAGCATGGATTTGTCAAGAACAAATAGTGTCAAACCAACCTAACAGCCTTCTTTGACAGGGTATCAAATGTGGATAGGAGCAAAGCGGTAGATATAGTATATCTTGACTTTAGAAAGCCTTTTAATATGGTCTCACATGACCTTCTTATAAAAGAACTATGGAAATACAACCTATATGGAGATACTCTAAGGTGAGTGCCAGTGCTTAATTTGTGCCAGGGCTTGCCAGGACTGAGCCCCAGCACCTCTAGGCTTGGCAGTTCATAGCCCCAGCACCAATGGGCTTGGCGCGTCAGTTACGAATGTAAAAGAACTGCTTGAGTCCCAGCACTTCTTTCATTACAAATTAAGCATTGGTAGGTGCATAACTGATTGGAAAACCATTCCCAGAGAATAGTTATCAGTGGTTCACAGACAAGCTGGAAGGGCACATCAAGTAGAGTCTTGCATTTCTGGGTCTGGTTCTGGTCAATATTTTCATCAATGATTTAGATAGTGTCACAGAGAGTACACTTACAAAGTTTGCAGATGATACCAAGCTTGGAGGGGTTGCGAGTGCTTTGGAGAATAGGATTAAAATTCAAAATGCTCTGGACAAACTGGAAAATGATCTGAAGTAAATAGGATAAAATTCAATAAGGACAAAAGCAAAACACTCCACTCAGGAAGGAACAATTAGTTGCACACATACAAAATGGGAAATGACTGCATAGGAAGGAGTACTGCAGAAAGAAATCTGGGGTCATAGTGGATCACAATCTAAATATGAGTCGCTAGTGTAACAGTGTTCCAAAAAAAGCAAACATCATTCTGGGATTTATTAGCAGGAATGCTGTAAACAAGATAAAAAGTAATTCTTCTGCTCTATGCCGCACTGATTAGACCTCAACTGGAGTATTGTGTCCAGTTCTGGGTGCCACATTTCAGGAAAGATGTGGACAAATTGGAGAAAGTCCAGAGAAGAGCAACAAAAATGATTACAGTCTAGAAAACATAACCTATGAAGGAAGATTGAAAAAATGGTGTGTGTTTAGTCTGGAGAAGAGAAAACAGATAGTGGACATGATAACAGAAACATAACAGTTTTCAAATACATAAAAAGGTTGTTACAAGGAAAAGGGAGAAAAATTGTTCTCCTTAACCTCTAAGGATAGGACAAAAAGCAACGGACTTCAATTGCAGCAAGGGTGGTATAGATTCAACGTTAACCACCCTGACAGGAAACTTTTTCTAAGGTGGAATAAATTGCCTAGGGAGGTTGTGGAATCTCTGTCATTGGAGATTTTTAAGAGCAAGTTAGAAAGACACCTGTCAGGGACGGTCTAGATAATACTTAGTCCTGCCATGAGCGCAGGGGACTGAACTAGACCTCTTGAGGTACCTTGCAGTCCTACAATTCTGTGATTCTATAATTGCCCAGAAATGTCCTCTCCATTAGCCATTGTTAGAACAAATTCACTAGCTACACACAATATACCATTCTTCACAGCACAGATTAATCAGGCAGAAAGATGGAAAACCAGAAAGAAACATTGTCATAAGATACTTGTCTACTAGTTGTTGGTGCCAAGACTAAGAATTAAGTTGAAAATAGTGGGTATGAAGTATCACTGAAGTATTAATGAACTTTACAGATTTCTGTAGAAGAGAATGGGATGAGTTGTATACAGTCTTTATTAATCATAAATCATGCTCATTGTTGCAGGGTTGTCTCAAAGCAAAAACGTTTTTTCTGTACCCTATGATAAAAGTGTATTTAACATACAATGAAGAGATGATCGATGTGGTACAGCAACTCAGAATCAAGAGTTTAGCTGAGATTGGTAAAACAGAATCTAAAAATAAATCAAGTGGTGAAAAAGCAGAAGAGTGAGTGCTACACTGTAGATGGCACCACAAGAACTAAGTTGTACTGTGAGTGCAAAGATTTGGGTAAGAAAAGCCTAATATTTCAGAGAAGGAACTTAAAGTGAATCAGATACTATTAATAGCATAACTTCTCAAAAGGAAACATTATTTCACTTGTAGACAAGTATTTTCTCAGATTCTAAAATTAGTTTCTGAAGAATATAAATTTGTTCTATCTTCTTGGTCTTTAGCTCGTCAGACTATTGGCATTTTCCAACAATACAAGAACATCCACTTCATATATGGAAACAAACTAACAATATCACCAATGCATTTTAGAGCATGAACAGAACTTTGACAGCCTCTATATATGAAAAAAAGTCACTATTTCCTCAGTCTGCAGCCTCATGCCATGCAAAGTTATGAAAACCATGGCACTTAAACCCAGTTATCTTGCATTCAGCAAAGAAGAGCAGCTAACATACAGAAACTATTTTCCTTATGTATGCAGCTCAGGAAGTTTAACTGGAGATACATAGCTAAGACCCTATCAAATTTGTGGCCATGAAAAACACATCACAGACCATGAAATCTGGTCTTTTGTGTGCTTTTACCCTGTACTATACAGATTTCATGGGGGAAAATCAGTTTCTCTCTCAAATTGGGGGTTCTGACCCAAAAGGGAGTTGCAGGGAGAATTGCAAGATTATTTTAGGGGCATCACAGGATTGCCACCCTTACTTCTGCACTGCCTTCAGTGCCAGGCACCTAGCTCTGAAGGCAGCGCCCTGCCAGCAGCAGCACAGAAACAAGGGTGGCAATACCATACCCTGCCACCCTTACTTCTGCGCTGCAGCCTTCAGAGCTGGGCAGCCGGAGAGTGGTGGCTGCTGACGATGGCCCAATTCTGCAGGAACCAGCGTAGAAGTATGGGTGGCAATGCTATACCATGTCATCCTTACTTCTGTGCTGCTGCTGGCTCTGCCTTCAGTGCTGAGCTCCCAGCCAACAGTCACTGCTCTCCAGCTGCCCAGCTCTGAAGGCAGTGTCACCGCGAGCAGCAGTACAGAAGTAAAGGTAACAGTACTGCAAGCCCCCCTATAATAATCTTGTCACCCTTCCCCTCCCCCACCTCCTTTTTGGGTCAGGAGCTCTACAATTACGACATCGTGAAATTTCAGATTTAAATAGCTGAAATCAGGAAATTTGCAATTTTTAAAATCCTATGACAATGAAATTGACCAAAATAGCCCATGAATTTGGTAGGGCCCTATACATAGCTGCACAGAGACAATTTTAGAATTAAAGCTTAAATCTGGGCAATGTCCTTCATGACTGTATAATTTTGTCTGGAAACAGCTACCAACCTTCATAACCTCAAAATATTTTACACAATTACCAGGCTTACTGCTATTGGAAAGCATCAGAGGGGTAGCAGTGTTAGTCTGGATCTGTAAAAAGCAACAAAGAGTCTGTATGTTGACACAGGACTGACAGACATACATATTGGAGCATAAGCTTTCATGGGTGAATATCCACTTCATCAGATGAATGGCATTCATCTGACAAAGTGGGTATTCACCCACAAAAGCTTATGCTCCAATACCTCTGTTAGTCTATAAGGTGCCCCAGGACTCTTTGTTGCTGTTGGAAAGTATCCATACGCAATTACTTTATTATACCCAGATTAAGTTTTAAAATAAATATTTAGTCATGTAAACTAACTTTAGGTTCCTACATTGTGCCCATCACTATAGCATCTGAGCACAGTACTTCTATTAGTAAGAATGTAGGAAAGTTACAGAAAAGGCCAAAAACAGTGTTCTATCAATGGTAGGGTTTGCCTCTTCACTGCTGGTTTCTTCTGCATCCTAAGAAGCAGTATAAAATGCAGCTGCAGACTCTGAAGTGCTAACGTTCCAGTGAATCAGTATTTTGAAGGGGAAGAATGGGTGGTCACAATGGAGGTGTGATTTGCTCCAGATTCTATGGGATTTTCATATTCTTAACACTTAACCACTTATAGCTGGTTCCCCCTGTAAGATGTAAGAATTTCAGAATCATGTCAAGTGCCATGCCATTTCTAAGGAGAAAGTTTCTTGCAGAAATTCAGAAGGGTTGTTTCCATGACTGAGAAAGATTGATTTCAAGTGACTAAGTAAATCTGCTCCACATGACTAAAAAGAACTGGAGCCAATTTGTAATCCCACAGACAACTGATGGTAACCCCTTTTGTGAATCACAACCCATATGTTGAGAATCCCTACTCTAAAAAGTTACAAAGCAGTATTTCAAGAAATAGAGGCATTTATTCAAGCTACCGTGAAAACCAACTATTGGTTCGTTCAGTTTATATGACTGCAGTTCCTGCGTTAAAATTAGTGAAAGTTAATATGTACCTGGTGCATTTTAATTGTGTTTTAAAAACAGAGCAAACAAAAAGACTCTTGCTAAACCTTGTTTTTTCAGACACAATCAGCATCTACACATGCAAGTTCCAAGTCTAGGCTCTGGGGTTTCCATGGTTCAGCAGTCACAGATCTAAATGTTTGATGCATGAAATCCTACAGATTTAAATAATTTTAATCTGAACATGTTGTTTAAAATGTTTTCTCAAATAGCATGCTTTTACTGCATTATCCCCCATTTTGGTACTTTACTAATTTTTTCCCCATTTAATTTATTCTAAGAAATGAGGGAGCATTAGAAGTTGGTATGGCATTATTAAATTGAAACAATGGGTTATGGCAGTGTAGCCTAAGATCTTGGCTGTATTAAAAAATACAAATTTAGGATGCTTGAGGTGCAAACACTTCAGTATCAATTTTCTCATTCTTAATTATTTGAGAAGATACACGCCACGGATTTTAATAATTTTAACCTCAAAGTTAGAAACAAACTGTACCAGTAGTTTTCTTCATTATGCTGTAGAACACCCCACCCTGCTGAAACAAGTGAGGAAGTCCCTTTGCATATGACCAAACATCTTCACCTGCAAGACAAAAAATAGAGTAATAGTTAGAAACTAGCAGTCATATTTAATGACACAGGGTAAAAATTTCAATAGTCACTGTTTAATTTATACCAGGGCTTACCAGGTCTGAGCCCCAATACCTCTAGGCTTGGCAGTTCATAGCCCCGGCACCTCTGGGCTCTGCATCAGTTATGAATGTAAAAAAATTGCTTGAGCCCTGGCACCTCTTTCATTACAAATTAAGCACTGTCAAGAGTGTCTAAGGGATTTAGGAACTTAAGGCTTATTGAAAGATTATAGGACTTAGCACCCCAAGTAACTTAGGACCTTTTGAAAAATGTTACCAACAGTCCAAACACAAGTACTCTTTACACTTAAGAACACCAATAGAAAGGAAACATTAACCGTGGTGTCCCAGCCATCTCCTAACCCAGGTGGCATGATTTTACATCTCATTCAAAGAATGCCACTTTTAACAGTGCACCTCTTAGAACTGTAGAGAGGCAGCATAGTCTAGCATGGACCATGCAAGGGTCTGGAATCCCAGAAACCCTGGCTTCTTGTCTCAGCTCTGCCAATGATTTATGAAGGGAGCCCAGCAAGTCAGTTAATATCTCTGCTTCTATTTCCCATCTGCAAAATAAAGAAAATGCCAACCACTTACCTGCCTCACAGGAATGAGAAGCAATTAAACTAGCACTGTACTGTGACCAGCTAGGTCAATAGACATTATTACTGCCCTACCAGCAGGGTTTTGGAGCTGTGTTCCAGCTCTGCTCCAGCTCCAGGCAAAAACCTGCAGCTCCACTGCTCCGCGCTCCAGGCTCTGCTCCAAAGTTCTCCCTATCAGTATTTATTATCTGCCCAAATTCTGGAGTGGAACTTGAACCCGATCTTCTGACCCAGAAACAAACTTTAACTGGACAATTGATTTGTTTAGAGAGCTAATTCACTTTTTTCACTTGGTACTGAACATTCTAAAAAAGTGAAATGGAAAAGTATTCAGAGACTTAAAAAGGAAAAAGATAGTGCAAGAGCCTTCTTCTGCAGATCTTGCAACCTAAACAGCCACATATTTCTCTGTCTTAACTCTCCATAAAATCTTGTCAGCTGAAGCAATGTCAAATAATAAATAGCACCAACGAAATAAGTTAACTATATCTGTTATTTGGGGAAACAGTATGCATGAAAGATGCCATAAAATAGTACCCTTCAGTACTTTCTCAGCCAGTAGGGGATACAAGCTAAAACATAAAGTAAGGTAAACTAGAGAGTCGCACACTTCATAGCTTCTTTAGGCTGAGCTCATTAACCACACCAGGCGCTTCTTGCATTCCTCCATGTCCACCCCCCCTTGTTCACAAGCTCCATGCGTGTTACCCTCCCATCCCCCTTAATTTCAGGGACTCCCTGCAATTCCCTCCCAATCCACCCAAGAACTCCTACCTTCACCACATGGCAGGTGTTCTGTGTGTCACCCATTACGTCACTCCCCCCAAGCCAGGGGCTCCACGCATGTCCCATTCTCCCAGTCCCACTTTCTCCTCCACTCCCATATTTCTTTCTTTTTTCTCTCTTTGGGAGAGAAAATCATGTAGAGTGGCAGCATTTTAAAACTATTGGGAAAGGAGGCAGAGTTGACATGGTGAGGTATTGTTATGCTAGAAGTCAAGTATCAGGAGGTAGCCGTGTTATTCTGTATCCACAAAAAACAAGGAGCCCAGTGGCACCTTGAAGACTAACAGATTTATTTGGGCATAAGCTTTTATGATCGAAATGGCCCTGTCAACACTGGTTCTCCACTTTAGAGGTAACTCCCTTCTCTCCATGTGTCATTATATAATACCTGCATCTGTAATTTTCACTTCCTGCCTCTGAAGTAGTAAGATTTTTTACCCACGAAAGCTTATGCCCAAATAAATCTGTTAGTCTTCAAGGTGCCACCAGACTCCTTGTTGTTTTTATGCTAGAAGTTGTTAATGGCTGTCATCAACCAGATCTTTGATCTATAGACCCTCGCAGAGGGGATTGAAGCTAATGCTCAATGTGTCCACACCCACACCCAGCCTTTGCTTTTTCTGATTTTCACAAAAATCAATTGGGGTCTGACAACTGATGCCCACACCATTCCCTGAAATTCTGGAATTGATCAGATGCACTGTTCAAAAATTATGTTACAAATAGATAGAAATGCCACTGAGTTGAGCAGAAAGCCTCTGTTCTCTCAGCCAATAAATAGGATGACACACTATTGCTTCTATTCAAATATTTTCTCCCCTACTTTTTTTTAACAATACTTTCAATCACTTCAATCAGAGAAGCTGCCACTACTCCTTCAGCAGAAATAATATTATAAGATTTCACAGATCCTGCAATGCAAGCTCCACAAATCTAGGCAAATCTTAGGGCACGTCTTCACTGGCAGCACTTTAATGCTGTTTAGTTGCAACACAGCACTGGGAGAGAAAAAGAAAACAAAACAAACACCTCTAGGAGGGGGAATAGCTCTCAGCGCTGGTGCACTGTTTACAATGGCATTTTACTTGCCACGCTCGGGGGGGGGGGGAGGGGTTCACACCCCTGAGCAAGAAAGTTGTAGTGCTGTAAAATGCCAGTGTACACAAGCCCTTAAGTTATCCAAACAAAAATGTTAGCAGCTAGTAGAAAAACGATCTGATCTTTACAACTCACAGCTTTGCCATGATCATGAACTATGACACTAAGCTCTTTAGGGCAGGAAGTGTCTTTGTGTTCTCTTTGTACAATGCCTAGCACATTGGGGTCCTGGTCCATGACTAAGACTTCTAGGTGCTACGATAATACAAATTAATCATAATAATGATATTTTAAAGACAGCAATTCAAGATTGTTCCAAAGCAATCCAAGCAATGTTCCAAATTTTGATCAATAAAGTTGCAGAATGTACATGAACTAAAATAGACCAGATAAAATGGCTTTAATGCCATACTTCCATATCCATCAGCTTTTATGATGGTTTGAAATTAAACAATTTAACACTTCAACAAATTCTATTGCACTTAAACTCACCTTAAAAAAAAAAAAAGTGTATTTTCCCTACTCTTTATAGTCAAAGCCTGAACGGTGTTTTTTGGCACATACTTTCCAGAGTTCATCCTCTGGCTGAGACCAGAACTGGCAAATTTCATCCTGGCAGGTGGAAGTTATATGCAACTGATACATGTCCTTTATCATACAAAATATTTATGCAACCTTAACTAAAGGTCTTGCTATATTGCACCTATAAAAAGCTGCCCCTACTAAAAAAAATGTAAGAGGAAGTTTGAGAAGGGCTGGTAGTTGATCAGGTTCCAAAGCCAGAAGACTGTTTCTTGATTCTAAATACCTGTTCAAAGCCAGCAAATACCTAGTATTCCAAGTAAAGCACTGATGGAGATTGTCAATGGGACCAAAGTCCCTTTGGCTGGTTTTTACTAATCATAAAGACCATGGAACCATCTCATAGATCAGAGGTGGGCAAACTATGGCCCAGGGGCCACATCTGGCCCTCGAGCTCCTGCCGGCTGGAGAGCGGGGTCCAGGGCTTGCCCCACTCCAGCGCTCCAGCCAGGGGCTTGCTCCGTTCCGTGCCTGCTGTGGTTCTGGAAGCAGCAGCATGTCCTCCCTCCAACTCCTATGCATAGAGGCAGCCAGATGGTTCTGTATGTTGCCCCTGCCGAGAACTGTGGCCAATGGGAGCTGCAGGGGCAGAGCCTGCAGATGGGGCATGGAGGAGCCGTAGGGGAGACATGCTGCTGTTTCCAGGAGCTGCTTGAAGGTAACACCAGCTGTAGCCTGCACCCCTGACCCCCTCCTACCTTCTGGTCCCAGCCCAGAGCACCCTCCTTCCCCCCCAACCCCTCATCCCCAGCCCCACCCCAAAGCCTGTGGCCCCAGTCCAGAGCCCCCTTCTACACCCTGAACTCCTCATTTCTGGCCCCATCCCAGAGCCCGTACCCCCAGCCGGAGCCCTCACCCCCGACCACACCCCAACTCCCAATTTCTTGAGCATTCACGGCCCATCATAGAATTTCCATACCGAGATGTGGCCCTTGGGCCAAAAAGTTTGCCCACCTCTGTCACAAATGGTTGCTCACCTCTCTAAGTGCACCCCAAACCTTTGAAAAGCTAAAAAATACAGTAAATATTCTTGCTTTATAGATACCCATTTTCATTTAGGCTAGGACTTTTAAAGGAAAATAAGGGAGTTAGGAACCCAAATCACATTGAAAAGATTTGACTGTTTCCCATAGGTGCCTTTGAAAAACCCCAAACATTAAGCTACAGGCTAGTGTTTTATCTAATGCACCATTATAAAGAAAAGCAAAATTAAATTCAGATAGGTGCTCTTCACTTTATAAAAAGGCATATTATGACATTTAAGTGTTCCCTTAACTGTGTTACTAACATTAACATTTTTTAAAAAAAGAGAACATTTTAAAATGTACTTTTCACCCTTATTCAAAAAATAAATGCAGCATATCATATTAACCTTTGTCAGTAAAAAAATCCTAATAGTTTCACTTTCTCTCTCATCAGTTTTGCTTCCCAGTTGTTACACACTACAGCATTTTTGCTGAGTTCACAACACTGCCAGGAAATAAAATGTCTGTTTCCATTTAATTAAGATGTGGTCCTAACAATTCTGTTCATGTTAAATTTAACAAACCTTTTTATTTCTTTTTTTAAATATCTAGATTGTGTATGAAGAGAGTCTAATTGCAAGAAGTATGAACAATGCCACTGAAGCATAGCACATACAGTCCATCTTACACTTGTGCAATTATTGATTAATTACAGCAAGACAGAGCTTCAAAAATTAACATCAGTATCAACTAACCTAGAGATCAAGGCTACTAATCGTGGTGAAAAATACTTTTGCTACCATGCCTCCGGCAATTTAGAATGACTAACATTTGTGCCCTGTTCATTCTGTATTGTATTTAGGTTTGGCAGAATTCAATTAGTAAGTTACCTTTGGGGTTTATACATTTGTCCTGTGTTGCTGGGTTAGGTTCTTTCAATGCTCAGATGATGGGTTTAATGAAACAGCCTATTAATCTGGCAGATCATACAATGGGATTCAGAAACTGCCTCAGGACTCCACATATGAGAGATGATACTCTTAGTAATATGTTGGAGTATGCCGATTACACAGTGGTTATGGATTCCTTAAGAGCAGACTTCTGCACTTCAACTTCAGATATGGCTGCAAGAATGGCGATGTTGTATTCACAGGAAGCATATGCACCTGCTTTTTTTCCCCAACAGAAATGAGACAGCCTAACCTACATACATACATACATACATACACACACACACACACACATAAAAATGACACCCCAACAGTCAGTTCATGCACTGGGAGGAGAGGACACGAAACAAATATCAGCTACCTGAGGTTTCAGTTTAGGCCTGTCTACACAAAGAAGTTGCCTTGTTTTAACTGAAATCAGTTTTAAAATCAGTTTAATTAAACTAGTGCAAGCCCCTATATTGACACACACAGCCGTTTAAACCTGGTTATATCAGCTTATCCAACAGCTGCTAATTTACCAGCACAAGCCAAACCAATCTAAATAGATTTAAACCTGGCTTGTGAGAGTCCACAAAGGGTTTTGCAATGGTTAAAGTAAATTGGTTTTAAAAGACACCTTTAGTTAAACCGGTGCAGCTCTGTGTTTAGAGTAGGTCTTTGGGAACAGAAAGTAGTTCCTGTGTGTGGTTCTAAATTTTGAGCCAGACAAAAATGGGGAAGAAAGCCAGAGTCAATTTTTCACAGGTCAGATATAAAGTGTAAAGCAAAAGTCCAAAACCAAAATAATGCAAAGTATCCAGTTTAAAGCTCTGTAAATATATATCACAATTTAGAAGTTAGTTGAAAACAGCATAAATGCTCCAGAGAGAGCTTGTCAAGATCTTTAATTAAGTTGTTAATCTAGAAATACTTGCACCGGAATGAGAGATCTTAGTCAATCAAATAGGCTGAACTGGTGGTCCTTCCATTAAGAAGCCTGGATATGGTTTTCCCCAGTGTCGAAGAAAAATTTTCCAGGATCCAGAATGATCAGCAACAGATTTTCCAAAATGGATTTTCCTTGTAAGCATGAAAATGTAAAACAGAATTTTCAGATAGGCCTTTTCTCTCTCTACCTCGTATAATCCAAGTCTATAGGATTTTACTGACAAAAGCAAATATTATGCTATATTTTCTCACTCTATAATATGAGGTGCACAGACTCTTCAGACTTTGTAACACTGTAGCTAGGCAGCAACTGAGAAACTATCTTTTATATAGCCCCATATAGCATGATGGCTGAAAGCATCATACCTAAAATGCTCCCAGTCCCCTGCATCCCAAGAATATTTTACATTCTTTTCCTGTGGAAAATTAAAATTGTTTTCATAAAATTGTTTGAAGTCTTAGCTACCTGATCAATTAATGAATGGAACGAAACAGCTGTAATATAGTAGCAAGCAGCCAGTTGTCAGCACAAATTTCCTCCAGAAGTCATTAGAATAAAGTACAGTATGGTTTTGATCAGAAGAGCGACTATGTAAAAATAGCTTCTTACTCAATGGCTTTGTTCTGTGTAATCTGTCATAGCTGTTTGCTTTTAAGAGAAAAAAGCAAGTGTGTGCTACCATTTATTCTATTAACCCTGAAAAGCTAATACAGCCATAAGAGAGTGAGCTGGATTCTTTTTCTAGCTTGTACATCAATAAAACTGTTAACCAAGCTCCAAATGTAGAATCTTGAACTAGTGATGTGAGTGTCAAAGAATAACTTGAGTCTCTGATCCCAAAATGAGCTTGCAGCATTCACAATTTAACAATATTTACTTGTCAACAAAGCAAGTTTGATATAGAAGTCACTGGAACAAATGTAGAATGCCAGAGTGCTTTTTTGAGTGTCAGTTATCACTGCATTTTCAAGAGTATTTTCTGGGGATCTTGTTATACATTCTGAGTGGGTATTTTAGGGCTCCATCTTAAAGGAAAGTAGTTTTTAACCTAGACTATTCCAAAATGGGCCCTTGAGGCTGTAGCACATATGCCAAGTTAATGTCTTAGCTGGTGGTTCAAAATGATGTCATACAGATCTGGGTGTAGACAGGCTCATAAGAAATCAAAATAATAAGGTGTAAGCTTCTGTCACTGCACTCTCTGATTAAGAAATCATTTTGTTTTTAAATATTACGTTTTACTTTGTGTTAGCCAAACCAATTCCCTCAGGCAAAGGAGAAGGCCCAGTCCAACAAAACCCTCTAAATACTAGTCTGTCTGTTTGTCCAGCTAATGTACTACAGTGAACGTTGTACTTCCTGGAAATAAGTGAAAGGAACTGTTACACTGAGTAATGCAAAGCCATTTCAGCTTAGCACACTGGTACAGTACTAGGACAAAAACAGATCAGAGACCATGGGAAAGAAAAGGCAGAACAGAAAAAAACAGAAGAAAGACAAAATAAAAACTATCAGTACTAGAAACAGTCTCTCTTGTCAGCCACTGGAAGAGTAAGTTTAGACATCAGGAAGTGAGAGAAGCACTGAAAAAGCCCTGAGTCATCTGAGTCAAGGTAGGAAAAATGAAAATAAGATGACAAGAAAAAGGAAGCGGTGAAGAGTCCCTTCTTCTGGCATTATGACTACCTCAAATTCACATTTTTCAGTTTTCAAGTGAAGCTTCTCCTACTTACTGGTTGATTTGGAACTCAAATATATTCAGCTTCTTTCTTTGGTATCTATTGCTTCTCCTCAGCTTACATTAAGCCAATTACAATACCCAACTACTGTTCCTCACTATGTCTCAGTCTACATATAAAGTTGCACCAATTTAGCCAAGGTGCAATGTTGCATTGACTTCACTGACCAGTGTAACCTTTTGTGTGGCAAGCTGTAAGGCTTTATCTCTCTACAAAATTAAGAGTTTAGCTAGCATCCAAACTTCCAATTAAACAAAAGCTGTCTAATTATTTTCTTCTCATCCCCTTAGCCTGCATCCATCCTTGAATCCTCTGAAGTCTGGGTGGGGGTGGGAAGAGTAACTTATGTATACACCAAATTTTACCTTCAGAAGGGTCTGGGGCGGGGAAAAAAAAAACAGAATGAGCTCAGAGAGGGCTCCACAAAGACACAGAGTAGAAGGTATTTTCTGTATTGTGTTAAAAAAAATATATGAACTATAGATACCTTACAAGACAAATTAAAGTTAGTCTTACCCATTAATGTTGCTAGAAGACACAATGAGTACATTTCTTTATCAGCTTGCTCTTGCAACTCCTTGGAAGATATTTTACTGGTTACTGCAACATCTTCATGTTTCACAGCATGAGTTGAGGGTACTGAAGTAGACTGACTACCTTCTTCCTTACCTTTGAAGATCTCTATAGTTATTTTATCACCATGCTGTAAGGGAACTGGCTCGTTCTCCATTCCTTCCTTGGGTGGCAGAAGCTCTTTGGGAGGAAAGCCATAGCGAATACATTGCAAGTATGGAGGAATATTAAATTCTCTGGCTATACTTTCCTGCAGCTCCACGAATGTGGTTGTGGACTTCAGTGTAAGCATAGACTGTCGCCCATCATTTGTTGTTATTCGGATCTTCTTTTCTTTTGTAGAAGTTGGAGAATAAGGGGTCTTTGTAGGCGTAGCAGGAGCAGATGATGGCCCATCACGAACAGCAGCAGGGGAAGTAGTCCTAGGTTGTCCTTTTTGTTCTTGTTTTAATTTTTCAGTTTTCCGTTTCTGCATTACAGAAGCCTGGTCTGAAATGTTCTGTTGAATAGTTCTTTCAGTTTTACTCATATTTAACTCTTCCTTGTGCAAAGTTTTCATTTTCTGTCCAGTAAGAATAATTTTGGTTGGAAGTTGCGAATCTAAGTCTTGTCCTTGTTGCATATCATCAGCTCTTTGCGCATGAGCACTATCAATATTTACAGGAGTATAATCATCAGGGTTCTTTTTGGCAGTTTGATGTAATATTGTATTGACAACTTTCTGAATAAGAATCTCACTACCAAATTCACCAGGAAAATGTTTGGTAACAAGTTTCATTGCAACATCATACACATTACTGTTAAGGGTTGTATCACTTTCATACTGGAACCAATATACAGTCTCTCTCACCACTCTTCCACCCCATTCTAAAGTAATAGGAAAGGCTTCAGGGAGATTGTCATATTCTTTACCATCCCAATAATGCTTGAATCCACAGCCACATTTGCCACCAGTGGATTTAGTATTAGTTCTGTCCCCATCCAGATACACAACAGATCCATCTCCCCTGACACGACGCACCAAGGTACCATGACACCAGTTACAAGCAGTCAAACTACTCAGACTGTAGTCTGGTACCAGGACATCCTTCACAGAATTATAAGAGCACACCAAACTGTTCAGAGGGAAACTGTAATTTTTGTCAGGCCTCAGCTGGCCATGGGTACTTTTGGCCAGATTATACAGTTTCCCTCCTGGAGCCAGCCACTCTGGAGGAACATGAAGCTCTGAAAGGGCACCACAGATTAGACACTTGTGAAGGCGGTTATCCACCACTGCTTTTTTGGCAGCTGCAGTAACATCTTCAGGCTGAACTCCTATTACACCAGTTCTTCTGTAAAAATACTGATGTACATCAGCTACTAAACTGGGATGAATACCATGCTTATTCATGAAAACCTCTTCCATTGCAGCAACCAGCCTCAGTAAGTATTTATCTTGCAAACTTCTATCTCCTCCAATCACACAACCATCCTCCTCCAGTTTGATGTACTTTTTGATGAGATCCTGAGGAACTCCCCAAGCTTTAGGAAGTAATTTAATAGGCAGTTTTGGTAAAGCAGCACCTTTTATTCCAACCAAAGGAATATAATGGTTACGTCCAGAGCTACTCCATGCAATACAGATAGGTTTATTCAACATGCCATCTTTTCCCATGCATTTTTCTACCGGTACCAGCCCAGGGAGAAAAGTTGCTGAGTAATCTCCAGAACTACGCATTCCACTCAAGGAATCCAGCAGGATGATGGGTCGGTGAAGCACATTGGCCAAACCAAAGATGTGAATGTTTCGCAGGCCCAATGGCACACCTTCTGGGGGGACAAACAAAGGGTCACACTCATTGATTATGTCCTCCCACTCTACTGCATCGATGAAGTCATGGAAGAGAGCCTTGTAGCGGCTCAGGTTCTCCTTGAAGTGCTTCTTCAGGTTCTCCCGGAGCGCATGCCAGAACAGCTCCCTGCCCACCAGTGCTCTTGAGACAGCATGGACCAGGCAGTGGCCGTCACCATCCACGTGGACAGGGATCAGGCAGTCCTGGCTGTTGTTAGCTTTCTTGATGTCCTCTAGGGTGTCATGCAGGTAAAGGAGGCTGCCGGAGCGGTCCTTGCCATAGCCCATAGTGTCGACATGCTCAGGCTCGATGAGGAAGGCACGGTCGCCCAGGAGAGCACAGTCAAAAACATCCCCCTGGTTCATCTCGGTGAGAAGCTTGGCCTTGCCCGTTTGCTTGTCCATGCCATAGCGGGCCAGGATGGGGGAAAGCAGCTTGCAGTGGTAGTTGGACAGGCCCATAACTTTGACCAGCTCCGTGTTCTTCCTGGGGGGGCTCCCGCCGCTCACCCCCAGCAGTGCGTTCCGCAGCAGGTTGTGCAGCACCAGGTCCGGGTCCGTCACCTCCTCCACCCCCAGCAGCTGTCGCTGCTCGTGGCGCTGCCCGCAGTCCGTGCACTCGATGCTGCCGCTGCTCAGCGGCCCGTGGGCCGGGAAGAACAGGCGCGCCTGGCAGCTGGGGTCCGGGCAAGTTCCGGAGAAGATGCGCCGGTCCCGCTTTTTCGAGACAGGCGGCGGGGGCTGCTGCTGAGGAGGCGGCGGAGGCGGCGGCGGTTGGGACATTGCTCCGCAGTGAGCAGTCTCCACCCCTAGCTTCTCTCCCCTCACAAGCTCATCCCTTCGCCTCGGGTAACGGCCGGTGCCCGACGGATTCCGCCCCGTTCCCCAACCGCGGCGCACCAACCCCGCCAAGGAACGCGGAAGCCACCGGCACCACCGCTTACTGCTTCTTCACTGCCCCGGCCGTTGCATTGCAGGCAACGGCCTTCCACGCAGAAGGCGCAGGCGCGACGCTGCTCAGCTAGCCGGGAATTGTAGTCTTCTCCGCCAGTGGGCCCAGGCTGTTGGGACTAGGCAATCGGTACTTCCAGAACTACAAGTACCATCATGCAATGTGTTGTGACGGCTACGGGAGAGAGGAGAGGTAGGCGAGAGCAGCTCCCAATGGTTTCTGGGAGATGTAGTCTTTTGTGTTGGTCACCGGGTCTGCAAGGGAGGAAGCTTGCAGAAGAGGACACAATTCCTAGAATGCTTTGCGGTATCCTGTTTGCTTCCCGTTTTCACTGATTAGGGAGGGGTAGCTGCTGCGTTTAAGGTGACACGCGCCCTTCGCCCAGTGTGCCTCAGAGCCTGGTCTTAGCCAGCTCAGCACAGGCGTTGGGGACTGGCGGAGCAGTTCCTTGTCGCTGACAGCCAGGAACGCCTGGCTCCCTCCTTGCCTGCCTCTGACGAGCCCCAGCCAGTTGGGCAATGAGAAGATGAAGATACTTCAGGGCCAGTGTTATAAAGCCTGGTGCAATTATCATACAGGTGGAGCAGGAGAGAAGACATTAAAAAGAAGCTGCACTTTGCGAGGATACTGAATCGTCACTATTTGTTCTTCTACATGCCCCAGCAAGCCACTGGGCAGCGTGGGGACTCCATGCAATGCTTCGGTGAGGGACAAGGCAAGGAGGTGAACAGGTTGCGATAGAGGGACAAGGAGCTAGACTGAGAAATGGCCAAGAATTTTTCAGCATCTCAGGATCTGTACAGGGCATCCCACAATCTAGACATGGTGCGACAGATGGCAGCTGAACTGGTTCGGCAGATGAGAATCACTGCAGGCTTGAGCTGGGGCAGTTTTCTGGATACTAGTAAAAGCTAAAATCAGTATTTCAACAGGATAAAATGTGGCCTCACAGTCAGGACTTATATTAAAGGGGCAAAAGATGGCCATACTCTTCCAAACTTTCCCCCACCCCCCAGTCCCATGAGCCACCAGAATGAGACACTGCTCACAGCAGATTGTGTGGATATTCAAAATACAATTGTGCATGCTTTGTGAGATCCACTGGGCTCCTGGAGCTTGGCTCCACTTCAAGCATATTTAAGTGTCATGTTAGGCTCCTTGGGCTTGGCTCCCTCTCCACTGGAGGGTGGGGGATTAACAAAGAAAAGGCAGCATCTCCCATTTGTCACTTATTTGTGGCACTAAAATGAGATATCACGGTAAATTGTGTAGATTTGTGATTTTCATTTCTCAGGTAAGAATGCAGAGATATAGTTAATAGTATTGGCATTTAAATTATCATCACTGGATCCCTGAAATAACATCACTGAGATGAAAGGGGCAGTTCACACCTTTCTGAGTTATTGTTATTGGCTCTGCATATTCACGTGGACATCTCTGCAAGAGTTACCGTTGCTTCACATTTTTTAAGTTTTCTTCACAAACAGCTAAATACTTTTTTCAAAAAATGAAAGCTGAGATTTTGGTGAACAAGATAATGTTCCAGTGAGGTGCTAGTACATGATACTGCTGCCAGGGATGGCATGGTATTTACCTGAGGTAATTTTTACCAGATAAAATGATGGGAAAAACTAGCTAGTTCTAGTTTACTTGAGGTAATTTTTACCAGATAAAGCCCTGGGAAAAACTAGCTAGTTCTAGTTTAAGGCATTTTCTATTTTAAAAACTGTTTTATTAATACACACCACATTACACTTAGTTTAAATTACATAGTCAAACTGTGGTTACATAAGACAATAGATTCAGAGGTTAATTTAGGCTTGTACAAATAAAAAGTAAAATTGGCTTGGGCAAAATACTAATATATGTAATTATGCTGAATATTGGAATGTCTGTACATTTTGGTTTGGTATTTTCTCAAGGAAGTTATCCATGTCATGACTCATATTTCAGTTTTCAATATTATATGAACAAGTAAAAAACATTTGATTTATGAAAATGACAATAATGCAGCATTGTAGGCTTGAAGCATTAAGCAATCAGAAGCATGCAGAGTTTCAGACTACTAGTCCAGGTCCATTTGGCCATGCAGCAGTCTGTAGCAGAAAACCTACTTGGATGTAGTGGACAGATCCAGCCTATTCCTCAGTTGTGAATGGAAATTATTCAAAATTTGAAAATATGTGTTCTATACTTGCTGGACACTGATGCAGTTATTTTTCCCCATATAAACTGGGTTTAAGCTAGTATTTACCAGTGTCCTGGCCTAAACTAGTTTTTCCCAGGAAATTGCCAACTCTGACTGCTACATAACAGCCCAATCCAAGTTCTACTTATGAGGGAGCAAAAGTGTCCACCTCTCCCCTTGCTCTGCACTTGGCCACAGTATTGCCTCCACCATTCTCTGTCTTCCCAGACTCCCCAGTAGAAGTAGCTGGTGTCAGTCCCTCCCTGGTCCACTTGATTCATTACCTTCTAACTCACTGAGTTTGATATTATGACAGATATTGCAACCCCATGCAGTATCTTTGCAGATTATTGTAGTGAACTTATGAATGTTTTCTGTATGATGGTGTCCTACTCCATGGGGGAGGGTTATCAAAGCTCTTCCGCGAACTAAAACAATTCCAGAGAAGCAGCACAGATCTGCTGTGTGTATGTATCATTGTAGGGCCAAATCCTGCAACACTATGTCTATGGGCCTCATTCTGCAGCCTTAACGCATATAGGCGCCTATTCACTAAGTACTAGACTGAAACAAATTCATTCATTTTTCATAGGGCACCATATACTGATTGCTATAGCTCTGGACTGGATGTGAAACCATGACTCAAAAGAAGTTGTATAGCCAACTGTCTAAGCCAGTAATTCTTAACTTTTCATTCCCATAATCCCATGTTACAACAGAAAAAATGTCACCATCCCCCTCCACCTAGCCATTATGAACAGGAAGATGGTCCTGATGCCCAGGTTGAGAATTCATGATTTAATTAATTCAGTCCTTCCTACTATGTACTTTCCTTTTCAGCTAATATCCTGCAGTGCAAACTATAGGGCTGATCAAGTACCCATTGTAATTAATGGAAGGGGTCCCATTTGACGTTAGTGGTCAATTTATCAGGCCCGTGGCCCAGATCCTGCAACAAAATACTCCCACCTGCTGCCCTGAGGCTCCACATGGGCACAAAGGTCTGCCTGTGTCTTATTGCAAGATTAGGGCCGTAATTTACATTGCTGCATATCAGCTGAAAACAAAAAGTAGAAAGAACTGAATGGCTTAGGTGATTTTCAAAGACCTATTCAAACTTTCTCACCTTGCAGCTGACACAAATCTAATCTAGTCATCAGTTTTTGGTGCCCAACTAAAAGTGAAATGATGGTCTCATTCTAATTTCTAGTTAACAGGTGCCCATATTACATACACCCACTATCTCATAAGTAGACTTATGGAACTGCTCATGAGGTAAAATTGTGGACTAGAGTTTACAGAAAATAATTCTTCTTCATCTTGTCCGATCAGTTGGGGTTGTCGGCTCTTCTTCTTCATCTCCAAATGTTCCTGTCCAGTGCATCTCCCAACATGATACCTACCTTCTTCATGTCCCCCTTCAGGGTCTTGAACCACCTTTTTCTAGGTCTTCCTTGTGGTCTTTGTCCTGTGACTAATAGCTCTTGTACTTCCTGGCCAACATATCTTATATTTCATTGTCTCTGAGAATATTATACTAAAGGAATGGATCCTATGTTGTTAATCTGCGATTATCCCCATTTTACAATTTACATGGTGAGTTTTAGTGACTTCCTGAATTCACAGACTGAGTTAGACAGTCAGGAGTTTCTGGATAAAGTGCTCTGCAAACATTAAATAATTTATTGAATAATTAATCTGATTAATTTCTTGTGAGAATTAATGCAGCAAGTTATATAAATGTTAAGTATTAATTATTAACTGAGGTTCCTTCTTGTGCTGATTACTTTGTCCCATATTTGAGCTTTGAGAAGTTGGAAGTTATATCAGGAATCATTTCACAATGGGAGTTTCACCTCCCTCTGCATCTGGGATAATTTACATCTAAAAGTTAGGATGTGATCCGGACAGGTAATGAGCACTTACAGTTCTAATTGACTTCAGTGGGAATTGGAAGAGCGTAGCACTTCCAAGAACCAGGACTGAAGCCAGCTTTACAGGGTTTTGGGGTTTTTGGTTGTTTTTTTTTTCTGGTCCTATTTTGGTTTTAAAAGACTGTGATAAAACACACATCGAGAAACCCTGCTTATGAATTAATCATCTAAGCCTTTATCATTTAAATGTCAGCTGCATACATTACGTTTTATCAACATCTGAACTACATTTCATAGAAATTAAATCAACTAGCCTATTTGCCTTAGGAAGTCAGAGCAGAATTTTGTACATTTTCCATTACTTTGTCTTTTCCGGTTTTAAATGTGAAGATTACCAAGGGGGATACCTGTCACAGTTTTAGGACAACTGTACCTTTATTCCCCCTCCATGGTTCTCTCCAGAAATGCCTAGTCAGGGCTCTGGACTCCTGGCATTACCTGTCTATGAATACTATCAGAGGAGTAGCCGTGTTAGTCTGTATCCACAAAAATAACAAGGAGTCCAGTGGCACCTTAAAGACTAACAGATATATTTGGGCATAAGCTTTCATGGGTAAAAAGCCCACTTCTTCATGCACTTTGTACCCACAAAAGCTGGTTCTCTGGACTGCTTGTTGTTTTTTTCTATGAATAGAAATCCTTGTCTTATTCCCTTCTGATCAGGGGTTTTTAAGGCTGCACCAGCTCCCTTCCTTATACTGTGATATCTCCAGCAAGCCTGTCTGCCTAATGGCCAGTGCCTGTGCATTGCTTTCTCCTTGAGGCTATGCACAATGTATTTCCAGCCATTACAAGTTCCCACACAACTCTTTCTCAGCAGAATACATTTATTTTAAGTACAAAAGCATCACAGAGTAGACATACAAAAAGTGATAAAAGATCCTACAGAATTACTAATACATATACCAGGAATCACCCATCTTTATGGGGCCCTGGTAGGTCAGCATCCCTTCAACCCTTCTGAAAGGATTGGGGCCACGCCACCCTTGGACAGAAGGTCCTGTCCATTTGCTGAATCCAAATGAAAGTGCTTTGTTAGTTCAATCTTAGCTTTTCATATCAAAAGCCCTTTCTTTGTTTGGGTCTCTTAGAAAATCCAGCATGACCTGGTTCTTATTTATCCATATGACACTCACAGTTGGGATAGCACCCAGACCTGAAGTGACTACCCATAAAGATGAAAGAACAGTTCAGTCTGTACCCATTTAATCTTTCCCCTTTCCTCTGTCAGCAACAACAAGGGTGCTAATGATGGTGGTAATTTTTGTAATAAAGACACCTACCTACTGATTAAAAGGTCCCGGGAGTAACAAAATCTGATCAATTTCTTAGAGGCAAATTCTGTAGGAATTATCTCACTTGTTATTAGAATCCTTATGAAAATGTAAAGACAAGTCCAAGGAAAGATCACAGCAATAGCCTCCCCATTCTCAGTGATTAGCAGGAACATCAAAGCTAAGAGATTTAATGTTACTTTCAAATGTACCATATACTTGAATATCACTCTTGTATACATTTTAAATTATTTTCTTGACAGCTTAGAAAAATAGTTAATTATCAGTAGCAGGATAAATTCTACCTTGTGCTGCATGGGAGCCTTTTGCTTCTTGAGCTGCATCAGGCAGCGATGGTTTAAGTAAATGTGCCTACACTACCACAAAACCTGTAATTTCATGCCTTGGCTGCCAGGCCTAAGAATCAAAGTCGGATCTGTTCATCACCTTTCACAAACTATTATGTCATGGCCACTGGTGGAATAGTTCACTCCAGGGAAATATAATAGTACTTGAAAAAGACTTGTGTATTTTGGAGGGACTTAGTGGAATAATGGATAGAGGTTTTCTGGGGAGGAAACCTGCAAACTGTGAAGGATAGGGAGATGTCCTGATTTTCCAGGAGGTGCAATTTATTATCACCATGGAGCTATTACGGTCCACAAACAATAGGCACTCTACACCAGGCAGCAGGATGAATAAAGTTTTACACCCAGTCTTTACTGTGGTGATGGTTTTCTGTGGCCTGCAGGTTTGGCAGCATTCTGTGAATTGGCCCTAGCAGCAGGGTAGATTCCAGTTTAGAACTTGAGAGAGCACTAGGAGAGCACATCCTCACCCTGAACTCTACCATATCTAGCTGTGTAGGTATTTATTCTGTGCTCATTGTCATGGTGTCTGAGTGTCAAAAAGGAGCATAACCAGGACCCCTGACTGGCTAACATATATGGTGTCTGTAGTAAATAAGACAATAACCAGGACAAAACCTTCTTGAATTAAGTTTTTTAGGAGTTCATTGTATTAAAAATGCGAATGTTGTTATACTACTGTGAGATTGTATGTAAAAACTTCCTTTAAGGGGTATGTGAATGCACCTGCTCCAGTTATGCAAGAATTTAGCCTTTTGAAGCTTTGCCCTGAGGGGAAACCTATTGTCTGGCTAATTAACTATTCACAGTCTCTCCAAAGTTCCAAACTGGATAATGGAGGGACTCACTCACTGATTCATGAGTGGACTTGTTCTAAGCTGAAGCTGTGATGAAGTTGTGACAATGGGAAAAACCCTTTTGTGGGGTTTGAAGGCCTAACTGCTAACTAGAGCCCTTGTTGGAGAAGGGAGGTGACTGCTGGTAAGCTTATTAGCATGCATGTAGGTTCTTTGTTCTTAATATGTTTTCTCTGCAATGCTTTTGCCTTAAGAATAAATGTGCTTGCTTAGAAAGAGCTAGGTGGTAATTTAACTGTGGCAACTACACTGTTTACCATCTCAGAAAAGAAAAGCAAGGCAGTGTGACTTTGCAGGGGAATTCACAGTGTAAGCAGGGAACATGCAATCTGGAAATAACCCACTCGGAAGGGAGAGAGATACAGGTCTCTGCCCAAGAGAGGTGACAGCTGAGGAGCTGGGAGCCCTGAGAATGGGTGCCCTACCTGGACCATAGAGGAGAATCCAGGTACAGTTGCCCTGTACTGTGAGAGTGCCATCTGCTGCAACCAATAGCTGGGGATATACATTGTTTCTTTACAAAGAAATAGTGTGTCCTACCATGTGGTGCAGTTGCCAGCCCTGTGCAATGTTGGCTCTTGTAATTAATGTGTCACTCCATTCCACCATCCACCATGGTTCTTACCCGTAAGAAAATGGTTCACCTTTAAGATTTGTAGAAGTATTTTGAGACCTGTGGATGAAAGGCTAAGTACGTGCAACATGATAATCAACAAGTCAGGCTGAATGTTTGTTGCAATACACTTTCTACCTGTGTGTGAGGCTGAGATTTCAATATTTGAGGAGCACAGTTCAGCAGCAATATTATTTTTTGCAAAAAAACTGTTATTTCCACGAGATTCTAAAAGCCTGACGTGCTATCTATATTGCTATCAACAAATCATATAAACGTAGGGAGTCTAGACATGACAGTAAACAAGATAACCCAAGCATTATGGGTTTTTGGGCCAGAGCATTCCAGTTTCTTTGCTCTCCTTACGTTTAAACGGATTGATAAATTCTTCGTTGCAGATATTCAAGATTGCAATCTTCAGTGATTTAATTTCCTGAGATAACACCATTAAGTACTCCATAATCATATTTATATATGTTTTAGATTGCATTCCCAGGTTGTGTACTGAACCTAGATGACTACCTTTGAATTTTTAAATCACTTGTCAGTGGTCTCAAAAAAAAAAAAGTTCCTATATAGCTCCCATGTCATTTTAGCCCATTCTGAACTAATTAAACATTCATTTCCTGTCATTAAAAAAGCTAATTTATAAAGCTTATTTGAGCTCTTTTATTAACTTATTAGCCCAAAGATGGTAGCAGTAAGTACTAGTCAATATTCAGATCTTATATCAACCCGCAGCACTAAGGGGCTAATAAGAAGTAAAAATCAGCACAATGGGACAAAACCAAAAAAATCATTTTTCCCCTAGTTGTACTCAAGCTCCTGAATAATACTTGTTTTCAGCAATTGTAAAATATTCTTCAGAGCACTCCTGTGAATTGTGCTCTCAATGCAGTAATGCCATTAACCTCCACATTTTAATTTAGTTGTGTAGGGTTTTAGGAAAGAATGCCATTAACTTTTATAGGAGTTGGCTTGGGCCCTTATTATGATGAATAAGTACGTTTATTATGGTGCATCGCAGGGGTGGCATATACCTTAATTCCTAATTTCCTGGTTTTCTTGGATTGGACTGTAGCTGAATTCAACATTCTGGAAGGACACAAGACATCGGTAGGCAGCCGTAAACCTGCATTAATACAGCCATGGGGAACTGAATTAATACTAAGGCCCTGAGTCCTGACCACTTGCATTCAGTAAAGATCACCTAGCACTTTTCTTAAGAGGTGCAGTGTTAATCCAAATATCTTAGTCAAATTCCCCCTTTCCAATAGTTACCAAAGGATAAGATTTCTTTCTTCAGTTCCTCTCCAAAACCACTGTGTGCTATCGTTGCCACTATAATGGCTGCTGCATTCCACACCAGTGGCAGTGGCATTTTAATGACAATAGATCTGATCCCTGTATGTATAAAGGGCCAAATTTTGATTGCCTAATATATGGTATATATGTGCATGTCAGAAAAATAACATGCAGGAAGGGAATGGCAGGGTAGATGTGATTTCACACACCGAATCTGACTCCCCAAAATAACCTATTCAGAGGGTTTCAGCTGTGGAGGCAACGGTCTGTATGTTGGTGCACATGCAGCCCTAGCCTCCAATCCCCTTGTCTCCACATATTATTCCTGCTCAGAATAGGAATAAGCTCTGTATTTAAAGCTGAGAAGGGCTATGGATGGAGAACACTGCAAGTATTAATTTACCCCTGTTCTGGGGCCATTCATGCATTAGGCCAAAAGTTAGTTCATAGGCCCTGATGCAAAGGAGTTTCACTGGCTTCAACTGAACACCATAAAAATCATCTATATAATGAGATTCCAGGAATGTCATTCTTTGTATCACTCTAAGCTTAAAATGCCTATAGAGTCAGTGTGAAGCAATGGAAACAGCTATAAGCATGGTTGAGAGCACTTTTTGTTCAGAATATCACCAGGTTCAATCATCATTGGGATTCACAGTCTGTTACTGTCCAATTTTTCCATTCTCAGCCATTTTGACTTTACAAGTTACATCTATTCAGTGTACAGCTACACTAAGGCATGTATTGATGTCATGCCAAGGGGCCTAGACTATTGTAATATCAGAGGTAACAAAACACCACCCTTACTTTGCAGCTAATTTGCATGTAATAATTTCATCGGTTGTATGAGGGCGACAGCACAGATGGTAAATGACTTGTCCCAACTTTCCCACCCAAATGCACAATTGCCACCCCTACAAATCAACACAAATCTTCTAGCACAACATCCCAGTTGCAAATCAACACAACCCACATACAACACAACCAGCATACACAACAACCCAAAATACAGACAACCCTTCATCACAGCAAACACTCCTATTTCACCATCCACACAAATCTTCCAGGACTGCCACTGTGTCTGTGTCATTCTGAAGCCTAGAATGTCCGTTGAATCAGGGTGAAGTGATGGTAGCAGCTACAACATGGCTGAGAGCTCTCTTTACTCAAAGCATCACCAGATTCAGTCATCACTGGGCCCTGTGAGAACCAGATAGTCTGCTGCGGCCCAAAGGGTCTGTGCTGGTTGTAACGTGACAGTGAATCAGAGAAGGTGGGAGGTACAGCTACATGGGGTAACAAAGAGATGTTCGTGCCTCCAGACAGGGGGGCCACTGTGCACAAAATGGGGGAGCACATACAAACAGGGGCATTGCTCACTACAACACAGCACATGGAATTAAGAGCCCCCCATTTTTGGATCTTTTACACATGACTGTATGAATTACACCCACGACACAGCACCGGCTTTCAGCTACTAGAATGGACATAAGGGTCTGTTTGAGATCTCTTTGCAAGGTTAGGGCCATAGTTTTTAATCCTGAAAAGTCCCATGAGGCTTGTGGAAGGCACTTAAAAAAATTGATATTAGGAACTCTTCAGGGTTTCCAGCATGGTTAGGATGACCAGACAGCAAATGTGAAAAATCAGGACGGGGGTGGCGGGGTAATAGGAGCCTATATAAGAAAAAGGCCCAAAAATCAGGACTGTCCCTATAAAATCAGGACATCTGGTCACCCTAAGCATGGTACAAATGTCAAGGTAAATAACCTTTTAGGGCTATAAATCTTGACAGTTACTTTTTAAAATCAGAGTATATGTGTTATGGATTTGGAATGTGTAGATCGATCATATATCAAAACCTCAGTAAATATTCACAGCAAATGTTATCTAGCATCCATACTGCTCTCTTACATGCAGATTGAAGGACCAGTGCATTGTCAATATACTGTGAGATTAACACCTAAAAATAAAATTGTTTGAATCACTGGCACACCCATTCTCATGTAGATTTGTGTGTTCATACTGGACACAGAATCAGTGATCTCAGCATTTGTTAAAGATTTAGTTAAGTCTATATAACGCTCCAATTTGTCTAAATATCTCCTAATTTATATTCTGGCCTTCAGTTATTTTCTCTTCACCAATATCCAGTTAGGAGGAGTGAGTCAAGAATTCAAATAGATGATGATAAAAAATGATCAATTAATACTTACTATGTCTAGCACATGCCTTCTCTTCTCTCTGTGCGAAAAGGTTAAGCTTTTCCAACATTCTCCTTTCATAGGTTTTTTATTTCCAGCCATAACATTAACTGCACTTCTTGTGTTGCTGTTCTTCTGTAAAATGAACTCCTATGCTGGAGTAATTTACTAATGAAAGAACAGCAAGTACATCAGGAGCCATCACAGTTTTTGACCTTTATTTCTATTAATTCCATAAAAATTATAGATAATATATACCTCTTAAATTAGTTACCATTACTCCACTTAGTCTCCAAAGCACTTGGGACATAAAATATTACAGTGGCAAAACCTTATCATGTCATTTTGCTAGACTTGAGCCCTGGCACTAGGTGTCAGCAGAACCCAGCTAATTAAGTCTTGATGCTGATTATTTCAGATTCTAGAAACAGCCTTGACACAGACTTTCTAATGTATGTCACAACAAATGTGTCAGACTAATGACAAGTTTGTATAAGAACAAATTCAACAGTGTAACCAGAAAAAGAGAGAGAGTTTATGTGCTTGCGACCATTGCTGCTGCTTGGGAAAACTGGGAAACATCCATGGCTCTGAAGCTGTTTCCAGTAGCCCTCACTGATGTTCTCTCTAATCGTTTACATGGATATATTGTTGGTAGGTCAAGTCCTCTAGCTAAGGCTTTCAAAACCTGTACTAAAGTTTGATCCATTGATATTATGTGAAAAATCAAGTTCAGTTCTGCTGGAAATAATTTCCCTATTCCAACCAGCTGGGGGAGAGGGGAAATTTGACTCCCATCACTTTCTTCAACTGCTAAACAAATTCAAAATTTCTTGTCCTTGCCTTCAAAAGCTCATACTACACAGCTCTTGCTAATGTTTTTGACTTAGTCTCCTTTCATGTTCCCTTCTGTCCTACCACTGATTTGATTTCAGCCTCAGTACCCCCTTTTTTGACCATGCAGAGCAATGACTGAGACTCAACTCAATGACATTTCTGTCTGTTTGTAACATGATAACTTTGAGTGCCACATCCAATCAGTTCCAAAATTTCAGGTAATGTTCCAGACAACAATAAGTAGAATCCCACTTCTTATAGTGAAAATTAAAAAAAAAATAAAGGGGGAAAAGGGGAGATAATGGAGCCCTGGACATCTGATGGGCAATGCTACCAGCTTCAGCCATCTCTGTAATGGTCTGAATATCAAAGAATTGGTGGATGACAGCCATTAATACCTTCCAGCATAACAACAACCCCATCTTAACTCTGCCCATCATTCAATAGAATTTAAAATGCTGACACCCTGAGAGACTCCCTCCCCAGGGACAGCTCCAGGCACCAGCCCAGCAAGCAGCTGCTTGGGGCGGCCAACGGTGAGGGGCGGCACGTCCGGGTCTTTGGCAGCAATTCAGCGGCGGGTCCCTTAATCCCTCTTGCAGCGAAGGACCCACCACCAACTTGCCGCCGAAGACTGAAGCGGCAGTGGTAGAGCTGCAGATTGCGATCATGGCTTTTTTTTTCTTTTTGCTGCTTGGGGCAGCAAAAACCCTGAAGCTGGCCCTGTCCCTCCCAAACAAAATAGAAAAGAAAATGGAAGAGGCAGTGAAGTAGGAAGGCACACCGAGCCCTTGCCATATGGCAGAAGGGAAAATGGGGGGCATACAGAGTTCCTGGCATTGGGGGGAAGAGGGGAATGGGAGTATGAGGAGGAATGAGGGGTCACACACAATCACTGATGGGGGAAGAATGGAAAATCATGGTAGGAGAGGAAAGAGAGGCTGGGGGCATGGCGGGCACAAAGCTCCTGGCATGTGGCAGACAGGTATAGGGAGGACATACAAAGCCTCTAGTATAAGGGCTGGGAGGGGGTTGCCAGGAGTCCCTGAAATAGGATGGGATAGTGGCATACAGGGAGCTCGTGCAGGGGAATGGAGGGAAATGAGCCCCAATGCGTGCAGTGTGCTTCTTCTTCTTAGCATATACGCAATGTGCCTCAGGTGGCACATGGCCAGGATTCATCACCAAATTTGGTCCGTTGGTTGGATCATTAGCTTCCCCGGCCCAGGCTGGGTAGTGATGGGGAGTGCAACGTGAACACTGATCCATGCTCCCCCCCTCCGCAATGCACTTAGCCTACAGAAGCAACAAAGTACACACCTCTCTAGTGCAGGGGTCCTCACAACACAGTTTTTGGTGGTCTCAGAATGCAGCTACCAACTCTTGCTGGTGGCCACACTGAAACTTTTTCCTAAAATACTTAATTAACTTTAGGAAAAATAAATAAATATGCACATCCAAATAATTGTAATTAATTTTTGTAAGCTTTTTTTTTTGGCGGACTCAAGAATAAAAATAATGCTGTGAACAGTAATATCTGTATGTTTGTTAATATCACTTTTTGTAGCAAATTTAGTAGCTAGCTGGGTGGGTGTGGAAAGTGATAAATTATATTAACAAACATACAAGAATAATTTTTCACAGCCTACTAGCTTGCTAATAAGTCTGCTGTGAAAAATAATATTTGCATGTTTATTAATATAATTTTTCTCAGCAAGCCCCAGGACAAACCAAGCCCTGGATGTGGGATGGGTGGGAGGGAGGGAGTAGGGATGATGGATGCGGGGCCAGGGGAGGCAGCAGGGACCCGAGATGATGAGGAAGGGGATAGTGAGCCCCACTGCTGTGCATCCAGAGCCAGGGGTTGGAGCACACAGCTGGTGCCAAGGGTCAGAGCCCACTGCCACTGTGTGGCCAGGGTTGGGGTGAGAGCCTACCGTCAGGGCCAGAGGTCAGAGCCCACTACTGCCGCATGGCCAGGCCTAAGGGTAGGTATCCAACCACCCCAGGACTGAAGCCTGAGCCCCACTGTTCTTCCCTCCAAGGTGAGTGGAGAACTCACCTTGCTCCTGCTTGTGCCCCACCTGTCTCCAGAGGCAGTGCAGGGCAGCATATCCAGGAGCAACAGGGAAAGAGTGGGAGGGGTCAATGCTTTGCTCCCTCCCCACACGTCTGCCCAGGAGGCTGTCATGGCTGCATGAAAAACCCCTGGTAGCTGCATTTGAGAAATGCTGCACTAGTGTATTCTCTTATATCTCCCCTGCCTACTTTCTATCCTTCCCTTACACTTGGAATGCTGTCCCCTTCACCACATTCAACTCCCTCCTTTAATCTCACTTCTGTTATATAGTGTATGACAAATGAAAGGGTGCACAGGTAACGAAACAAGGAACCATCAAGATACATATCTCACTATTGTCTTTCCTCACTTCTCTCTCAACTGTTTAGGTCCCTCCCTTGTTGTGTCACGGTAAGTTTTAGTTTCTATGCTCTTTGGGGCAGGACTCGTGTCAGTATTTGGTCTGTGAGGTTCTATGCACACTGTAGGAAACTCAAAAATAATTAATACACTTCTACCTCGATAAAACGCTGTCCTTGGGAGCCAAAAAATTTTACCGCATTATCGGTGAAACCACGTTATATGGAACTTGATTTGATCCACTGGAGTGCACAGTCCCGCCTCTCTCCCCCCTTAGCACTGCTTTACCGCATTATATCTGAATTTGTGTTATATCAAGTGGTGTTATAATGGGGTAGAGGTGTATTACTGTGCTTACAGACAATGACTTTCACTTTATATTCATATACCACTAGCTATCAGCCAGCTATCTAAGGTTTAGAATTAATGTATGTTAACTTGGAGGCCTAGCTACACATGTACTAAATGATAAGATAATTTGATTATATCGCAACCTTAAATAGCTATTCTTACCCAAAAAAAGGATCATGTCTCTCAACATCTATTTATTGCAATGCAGTGAAAATTCCCTTGATTTATCCAAACTTATTCAGTGTCTCTCATGATCTTCAGATAATTAAGGCTGCACTATAAATGTTCTTCACAACTTCCAGCCTTGTCTAAGACTATATGCTGCACTCACTGCTGTCTGTTGTATGATGAGCAGGATCAAAGATAGAGGCTCAGGTTTCAGAAAGAACCTTCTTTGGTGTGACAGTAGGAGCTCAGGATAGAATGCAATCAAATGCAAGTGCTGGCCAGACTTCCACTGAACAAACAATGGTCTTTATGTATGTTGAATAAAGATTTCTTCCATACAACTCTGCCTGCCTACAACATTGTTTACTGCTAATGAAACACAGTGGTACTTTTGAAAATGAAGAAGAGGTAAACCCACTTCCTGAAATAAAGATTTTAGTCCCTCTTCCCCACCCACTGATGACCAAAACAAGGCAAGTTTCAAGCAGGCATTTTCACTGAAGCTGCTTGAAGGGGAAGAGAGAAGGAAGATATGTCAGTGAAAGAAATCTGTGTGCCAGAAGTTAGAATCCCAAATCTAAGTCTAGTTTAAGGAAGGGGGTGGAGTTCAGAGCCCAAACTTCAAAGTGTTGTCTATACAACATTTTTTCAGAGCGCTAGCATGAGCCCCACTATCCTGACTCTGTTGACCTGAGCTGGGAGGCTTGTTTCTGCTCACTCCAAAATGGTGTGTAGATATATCTTGATAGGGATTTAGCCTAGGGTGGCCAGGTGCCTGGTTTTCAACTGGAAATTCTGGTTGAAAAGGGGACCTGACAGTGTCTGGTCAGATCTACTGACCAGACACCCAGTATCCAGTTACTCTGGGTTGGGTGATCACACATGCCAGCCCTTACTCAGCCGGAACTGCCTCCTACCTGTGAAGGCAGCTGCAGCTCCCAGCCCTGACTCCACAGGCAAGTACTTCCTGACCGGGGTGGGAGGGGAAGTGCAGTGAGGGAGAGGGGAAAGAGGAGTGGATTGGGCAGGGCCTTGTGGGGAAGAGGTAGGGCAGGGACTGGGATTTTGGGGGGAATAGGCAGGGCAGGGCCTCAGGGGAAAGAAGCAGGACAGGAGAGGTTCCGGCACTCCTGCTGGAGTGGAGTGTCTGTTTTTTAAATATTACCAAGTTGGCAACCCTAACTCAGCCTTCCAAAATTAGCTTTTCAGACTTAGCTCACTCACAAACTCTTCAATATCAGAGGGGTAGCCGTGTTAGTCTGGATCTGTAAAAGCAGCAGAGAATCCTGTGGCACCTTATAGACTAACAGACGTTTTGGAGCGTGAGCTTTCGTGGGTGACGAAGTAGGTATTCACCCACGAAAGCTCACGCTCCAAAACGTCTGTTAGTCTATAAGGTGCCACAGGATTCTCTGCTGCTTTTACAAACTCTTCAATAGTTTCACTTTCTTTTTGTACCCTGAGGTAGAAACTCCTCTCCATACATCTGAAGAAGTTGGTCATAGCTCACGAAAGCTTATGCTTTAATAAATTTGTTAGTCTTTAAGGTGACACAAGACTCCTCATTGTTTTTGCTGAAACAAACTAACACAGCTACCCCTCTGAAACACCTCTCATATGTTTTATTTGTACTTGGAGTGCAGTACTTCTCAAATTTTTGTAACACAATTGTTTCATATTGGCCTCCTCTGCCTCAATTAACTGCAAATTTTCAAACACATCCAGTGCATTAGAACTTGCTATTTTCAAAAATAAAGCTACCTTCTAATTGTCTTCTTTTTCACTGGCACCAATTGCTAACAGGCACAGAATGAAGCATTGACTAAATCTCCTACAGTTGTCTCCTACATTTCCAGAGAGTTTCTGCTCTGGTGGAGCTTTTAGCTGCTCCATTCAAGTTATTTTCTTTAATTTCAATGTATTCCTGGTAACATGTAGTGTTCAGGAAATACTCTGAGTCCAAGGTGCTTGAAACAGACCTTATTCAATGACTAGTTCCAACTGCCTCTGCATAACACAACATGGGCTTCTGCACAACCCCTCCCTACACTTCCTGGCTAGGAAGCTTACCAACTTAGTTCAGTTCCCAATACCACAGCCCTCAGCTCCTACCTGCTCAATATCTGAGGTTTTTTTTTCTTGCTTTCTTATCTCCTATTAGAGGGCCTTAGTCCCATTTCCTACAACAAAACCTCTTTCCACCGATTCATTCTAGCTAATGGCCGCTTTTGTGGTTTTATTATAGGAAAAACCTTACTGAGGGGAAAGCTAATACCTCATCCTTGCTGCTTCATAATAACTAACAGGACATCAGACTGAGTCCTTCTTGCCTCTCCCACTCTCCCCAAAACGGCTGCACAGCTGTATTGACAATGATAGGAAGAGAAAGCTCCTGTGGCACTGGATGAAACGTACTCCTTAATGGAGATGTTCTCTCATTCTGGGTCCCTGATAAACTAATTCAACTCCTGAGCATTCTCAGAGATTTCCACCAATGTGCCAGGTAAATTTAGGTTTTCCTTGCCCGTCGTATCTACTCTTATTCCCTTCATATAGATAGAGGGAAAAAAAGGCAATTTGTCTTTCATTTAGAGCCTGTAATTTACTAGGCCATTCAAAGATTATACTTCATAGCAGGTAGGAAAATTCTCTTGACTTCTGAGTCCCTAACAAGCTTAGAGGAAGTCCTTAATACTCTCCCTATTTTGTAAGCCTGGGTCTTCCAATTAGGGTGTAGCCAGCTATGGCCATGATTCTACCAGCAGAAACAGGGACACTTGTCACAGTACCCCCTATAAATCTTTTAAGGAAACAAGCTTTGAACCTTATGTGGGTGTTTAAGACAATATTTAACATTTTTAAAGATATGTGGTTTTAAATAATGCAACAATCTTACCACAGAAGTAATATATCTAGTTTTCCATTATTTCATTTAGATTAAACTCACTGAGGGCCAGATTGCACTGAGTGGTATCTTAGTCCACAAGCATTCTTACTGAATAGTATCTCAGACTATGAATAGTCAGTCTTGAGTATGGGTATCATAATCTGAGTGGAAAATCAGTTTTGTTTTTAAATGTAAATACTGAATGGGCTTGTGATGGGACTGGATGAAACATATAGAGCACCTGGCAAGGAAGGAATTAAAGTTAGGGGTGATTAAGCCCTGTTGCCTAACTTTAAACCCATTCTGATATTCCGGATTTAAAAGTTCAACAATAATGTCATAATTGTTAAATTCTATATGAGAAAGAGAATGTGGAAAAGGAGCAGTGAGCATACAAAGGTGTTTGGCTAGGGATGAAAACAGTATATATACGCTGCATAAAGATTACCCAGTCATATCAGCATAGCTTTGGGGTTGCTGTGGCCTATTTCTAATACATGGTACAAAACAAAAGCAAGGGGAAGGTCCCTCCAAATCTGAAGTCCTTTAGAAAAAATGAGTTTAAATCCTGCAGGTAACTATGGATAAGAAAGGTTGTCAAATCAATAGTTTTGCAACCCTGTATGTATATAGGAGGCTCATCTATCACCAGTTAAAATCCTGCCACATGTAACTAGAAGGTTTTGCAGCCACAGCTGGTGTTAAAGAGAAGCAATCACCTGAGGCCACATTGGCTGACAACAATTTAGCAAGTAAGCTAAATGAGAATAAAGGATGACTTTTAGTGCCTAACTGACAGCAGAGAGACAAGATGGGTGAGGTAATATCTTTTATTAGACTAACCTCTGTTGGTGAAAGAGACACGATTTTGTACTTATATAGAGCTCTTCTTCAGCAGGCACTTGATTCTCCAGTGGTTGGGGGTGTGCAATAGATTGGTAGCAGAAGGTCTAATGTGCATATATCCTATCCGTTAGTCTTTTGACTAAACTTGTCTAAACTTTTACAGGTTTCTTTTACCTAGGGCAAATAGCCACTACACTAACTACCTCATTATAGGGTTGCTACAGCATGTAATTTAGTAGCAACAGAGATTGCTCAAATCCATTTGTCTCTACTTATACCAGTGTGGTTACACACCTGGGCTAGCTCTGCCTGTTTCATGTATTTCAGGCCTGTATGGCATATTCACATTCTGTAAGTCCAGTCCAGCTGGGTCTCTTTTTGTAAATGAAAATCTCTGGCCATCGTGGTTGTGAAAATACACATCCAAATGTGAAGTGAGTGTAACTCATGTGGAGGTGTTTTCCTGGGTGTGCAGGCAGCCACTGTTTCAGGCTATGTGAGGTGTGTGAACTCCCTCTTCCTCCTTAATTGTATTGGGTTGTTAAGGTTAAATTGTAGTGATGAAAAAATAGGAAGGAACTGGGCACCTAACTACTCTTTATGCCTTTGAAAATTCCCACCATAAATATCAGCCCCTGACCTATTTCATTGCTATTAATTTAATTAGATGGGAAGAGGAAGAGTGAGGCTTTCAAGCAGATGAGAATTGCTGCAGGGAAGGAGATAGAGGGAAAAAATGTGGAGTCAGAGGGTATGTCTACACTACAGGATTATTCCGATTTTACATTAACCGGTTTTGTAAAACAGATTATATAAAGTCGAGTGCACGCAGCCACACAAAGCACAATAATTCGGTGGTGTGCATCCATGTACCGAGGCTAGCGTCGATTTCTGGAGCATTGCACTGTGGGTACCTATCCTGTAGCTATCCCATAGTTCCTGCAGTCGCCCCCGCCCATTGGAATTCTGGGTTGAGATCCCAATGCATGATGGTGTAAGTGTCGCGGGTGATTCTGGGTAAATGTCGTCACTCATTCCTTCCTCCGTGAAAGCAACGGCAGACAATCATTTCGCACCCTTTTTCCCTGGATTGCCCTGGCAGACGCCATAGCATGGCAACCATGGAGCCCGTTTTGCCTTTTGTCACTGTCACCGTATGTACTGGATGCCGCTGACAGAGGCGGTACTGCAGCGCTACACAGCAGCATTCATTTGCCTTTGCAAGGTAGCAGAGATGGTTACCAGTCGTTCTGTACCGTCTGCTGTGCCATTGTAAATTGGCGATGAGATGACGGTTATCAGTCATTCTGTACCGTCTGCTGCTGTCATGGGTGCTCCTGGCTGACCTTCGCTGAGGTCGGCCGGGGCGCAAAGACAAAAATGGGAATGACTCCCCGGGTCATTCCCTCCTTTATGTTGTATCTAAAAATAGAGTCAGTCCTGCCTAGAATATGGGGCAAGTGTACTAGAGAACCAGTGTATCAGAGAGACCAGAGAGCACAGCCGCTCCGTGTCAGATCCCGCAGAAATGATGAGCTGCATGCCATTCTAGGGGTGCCCCTGCAACAACCCCACCCGTTGCTTCCCTCCTCCCCCAACCCTTCTGGGCTACCATTGCAGGGTCCCCCATTTGTGTGATGAAGTAATAAAGAATGCAGGAATAAGAAACACTGACTTTTTAGTGAGATAAAATGAGGGGGAGGCAGCCTCCAGCTGCTATGATAAGTCCAGGCAGGACATTAAACGGTGGGGGAGAGGAGCCCAGCATCCCGCTGCTATGATAGTCCAGGCAGTACAGAATCTTTTCTTTAGACATGAAAGGGGGGGGGCTGATGGAGCTCAGCCCCCAGTTGCTATGATGAGGACGGTTACCAGCCGTTTCTGTACCATCTGCCGGGAATAACTGGGAGTCATTCCTATTTTTACCCAGGCGCCCCCCGCCGACCTCACCTGAGGCCAGCCAGGAGCACTCACGGGCTGATGATGAGGATGGCTACCAGTCCTACTGCACTGTACCGTCTGCCACCGGGGAAGGGAGGGGAGAGGATGCTGCTGTTCAGTGCCCCACAGCACCGTGTCTACCAGCAGCATGCAGTAGACATACGGTGACATTGAAAAAAGTCAAGAAACGATTTTTTTCCCTTTTCTTTCACGGGGGAGGGGGGTAAATTGACGAGATATACCCTGAACCACCCTGGACAATGTGTTTGACCCTACAGGCATTGGGAGCTCAGCCAAGAATGCAAATGCTTTTCAGAGACTGCGGGGACTGTGGGATAGCTGGAGTCCTCAGTCCCCCTCCCTCCCTCCATGAGCGTCCATTTGATTCTTTGGCTTTCCGTTACGCTTGTCACACAGCACTGTGCTGTGGACTCTGTATCATAGCCTGGAGATTTTTTTCAAATGCTTTGGCATTTCGTCTTCTGTAATGGAGCTCTGATAGAACAGATTTGTCTCCCCATACAGCGATCAGATCCAGTATCTCCCGTACGGTCCATGCTGGAGCTCTTTTTGGATTTGGGACTGCATCGCCACCCGTGCTGATCAGAGCTCCACGCTGGGCAAACAGGAAATGAAATTCAAAAGTTCGCGGGGCTTTTCCTGTCTACCTGGCCAGTGCATCCAAGTTCAGATTGCTTTCCAGAGCGGTCACAATGGTGCACTGTGGGATACCGCCGGAGGCCAATACCGTCGATTTGCGGCCACACTAACCCTAATCCGATATGGTAATACCGATTTCAGCGCTACTCCTCTCGTCGGGGGAGGAGTACAGAAACTGGTTTAAAGAGCCCTTTATATCAATATAAAGGGCCTCGTTGTGTGGACGGGTGCAGCGTTAAATCGGTTTAATGCTGCTAAAATCGGTATAAACGCGTAGTGTAGACCAGGACAGAGATACAAAAGGAAGAAGTAGAGAAAGGGGGGAGGAGAGACAGACAGAGCAGAAATAATGGTGATCCTAAATGTGAGCTTATTTTGCTTCTGAGTGATTCTTAGTGCAACAATATGGTAGTGAGTAAATAACTAAAAGTTTAGTTACTACATAAAAGCTTTATCCTCCCCCTCAATCTTTTTGTAACCTGTCCACTGACATCAGTGGGAGTTTGGCTGTGATTTGAGGGTAGTAAGAGGCCCTAGATGTATATGCATCCATATGGACCATAATAAAAATGGAACTTGGCCCTCTCAACAGATTGTTTGACATGCCTGACCTATGCAGTCACATTGCTGGCGGTGCAGGTGAAGTGTTCAGTCATTGACCTACTTATATTTAAATAGCAATAATGAGATGTGTCTGCAAGTATAAAGGAAGACTGATGAAATCAGGCAGTTTTATTTGCTTTGTTTGTTCAGCCTCAAGATTATAAAAACATTACTGTAGGAATCAAAGTTGTAGAGCTTATTATAGATGAGGTAGACCTAGAAACCTTGCATGTACTTTGGCCCCTCACCAGGGAATTTTAGAATAACAAGAAAACTTGTTCTTTATGTGCTTTCTGGGCAAGAAAAGATAATGCTGACTGTACTGGCAATTGATAAATAAATGGCTTTTAGCTTGGGTGAAAATCACCCATGCTATAAAGAACTAGCTGAGGTTCTCCATACTACTTAAGCCCTGTACTGGGGCTAAACAGGAGAACTATGGGCAGAGTGGCTATATAGGGGTCTCTATGCAAGTGCATATAGGCTGGTGCAGAGGGTTGCAACATGGATCCAGTGGCCCCAACACTCTGCAGAAGAGGTACAGAGGTGCTGTGGCAGTTACTTCAGCCCCACGCTGGAACAGTGGCTGCAGGCAGGGCATTCCTTCTACCAATCTATAGTTTGGCCTATAGATTGTCCATCTCCTTCACATGGTCTGTTCTTTTTTCACATAAAGTCTGACAAGGTGATTTCATGTCACATGAAGAAGGGATTTGTAACGTCTTGACAAATGGATAAAAGCAGTTTCTTGGTGTCCTCTTATTTCCTCAATCTGTCTTGTCACTCCTTTGGTCTTACTCCTTCTGCCTATATATGTCTTTAAAGTGGGAGGAAAGTTCTGGCAATAACATACCTCTTTACAGGCAGCTGAGTCAGTTCAGTTCGCCAACTTTATCCCTAATACTCTGTAAATTTAAGAAATGGAGTGAATTTACGGCTGGTAAATTAAACTGGAGCTTTGTTGTCTGAAATTCTTCATTCATCCACAGAAGAAGCAGTAGCAATGCAAGATACTGCCTTAGTGATGTGCTATAGCCCTGACCTGAAAGTACTATGACTATGGGTAAGAGAGCACCTTATTCTCTATACCCAGGAATTCTTGGCCTCTCTAAGAATATCAAGAAGGGTGCCAAACATGGTATGACATATGTTCCTTTGAAACTGACTGAAAGAACTGATTTGTTTCACATAGGGTACTAAAGAGTCATAAAACAGTAATGACTTTTAGTCATTATCAGGCTGACTCAGTACAGAACTGGTGAAAGACCAAATCCCTGAAACTCCCATCCCTTCAGAAGGATTCTAATAGTATAAATCAAACATTTCCCCACAAGTTCACAATTCTGTACGTATATAATTTTATAAAAGAGAAATATAGTGTAACTATTAACATTTCCATGGAAAAAACATAGATGGATTCCCTTGAATAGATCAAGCTGTATAAGCTCTTTTGGATCATTGATAACTTGCCCTTTTGAAGGAAATATTTAGACAAAAATAACTACATCTAAGAACCAAAGGTCAATAATTAGAGCAAAGATTAAACAAGGACATGGTCATTAGTATTTTAATTAACTGTATGCAGACTTCATCAGAAATGGAAGCTTTTGAAGAGATATAAAAGTACTACAACCATCTCTAATAAATGCTCCGCAACACTGTAGTGCATTGCTTTGGATCATGACAATAGAACATATATATGAGAAAAGAGAACAGGCTGTCACAGAGTTGTAAGAAAGCTGTCAATTGGGAAGAGAAATGTTCAGTCCAACAACAAATATAAGTTACAGCTCAAGTTAAAAATTCTAGAAATTAGCAGTAGACTAGATAAGGAAAAATGAGACCAAAATGAGCTGCAGGATAGGTCAGTGTATGGGAGCAGTGGTGACACAACGCAAGAGTGCTATGACTTTCAGTTGTAAGAAATTTGTTAAAGAAATCCTTACATCAAGATAAGACAGTTTATAGGCAGTGCTTAATTTGTAACGAAAGAGGTGCCAGAGCTCAAGCAAATTTTTTACATTCATGACTGATGTAACAAGCCCAGAGGTGTTGGGGCTATGAACTGCTGAGCCTAGAGGTGCCTGGCCTCAACCCTAGCACAAATTAAGCATTGTTTACAGGAAATAGTAAAGTATCAACTAGTGCCATAGTGTAGATGCTTCCTACATCTATGGAAAGTTTTTTTCTCCCATAGATGTAGTTAATCCACCTCATAGAGAGATGGTAGCTAGGCAAACAAAATAATTCTTCTTTCAACCTAGCTGCATCCACTTAGGCAGGGGGAGGTTAGGTCGAGTGACTACAGCACTCAGGACACACAACTTCTTTCATCCCTTGATTGAGCTACATCGTTCATCTGATTTTTTTGAGCGTAGACCAGGCCTCAGTCATCTCTAACTGCTCCCTTCACTTTTCTGAGACTCGTCTTGGTGCCTTCTCTTGTGCTGGCCCTCTGCTCAGAGCAACTTCCTACATCTTGTGTGCCAAGTGGCCTCTCCCACCCCTTTAAAACCTAACTATTTTGTGAAGTCTCAAAACGTTTATCTCCTCCTCAATGTATTTTCTTAGCTTGTGTGTGTGTGTGTGTGATTTGTTGTTCTCAGTATGGCTCTTTGAATTAGATAGCATGCTCCTCAAGGTAGGGACTTTGGAGAGAGAGAGAGTGTATGACGTTGTATGCTGAGATAACAAAAGAGGGAAATTGCAGAGTGTGCTGTAGTACAAATGATCAATAGAAAATATGAACAGCAACATTGCTTTGAGACAGATTTATCATTCTGCCACCCCCCTGCCAAAAGAACACAGAAAATGGCTATCAAAGAACAAAAGATAAAGAAATGCCTGGAAAACATAATCTTTCTTGGATTTCCCACTGAAGGAATATGTGGACAGAGTTGGCATCAGGCTTTGTTGCAAGGATAGGTTCCTGGGTTAGTGTTTTTAAGTGACACCATCACAGGACCTAATCACATCAGTCACACCATCAGGGGCTCGTTCACCTGCACATCTACCAATGTGATATATGCCATCATGTGCCAGGAATGCCCCTCTGCCATGTACATTGGCCAAACCAGACAGTCTCTACGCAAAAGAATAAATGGACACAAATCTGATATCAGGAATCATAACATTCAAAAACCAGTAAGAGAACACTTCAACCTCTCTGGCCATTGAGTAACAGATTTAAAGGTGGCAATTTTGCAACAGAAAAGCTTCAAAAACAGACTCCAGCGAGAAACTGCTGAACTTGAATTGATATGCAAACTAGATACAATCAATTTAGGCTTAAATAGAGACTGGGAATGGCTGAGCCATTACACACATTGACTCCATTTCCGCACGTTAAGTATCCTCACAGCTTCTTGTCAAACTGTCTTAAATGGGCTATCTTGATTATCACTTTTTCCCTCATTTTTCCTCCTGCTGACAACAGTTCCTCTTAGTTAATTAGCCTCTTAGAGTTGGTTGGGCAACTCCCACCTTTTCATATTCTCTGTATGTGTATATATATAATCTCCATCTCCTCACTATATGTTCCATTCTATGCTTCTGATGAAGTGGGCTGTAGCCCACGAAAGCTTATGCTCAGATAAATTTATTAGTCTCTAAGGCACCACAAGTACTCCTGTTCTTTTTAGGGCTAGATTGATTCATATAGAAACTTAAGCCTGGCAACATTGAGCATCATCACCCTTAACTTCAGGTGTCTAGAAAATCACTGGGATTCACGAAGCCTGAGTTATGCACCCTATACAATGAATGGGGACCTCCAGAATGGGATTTTCCAAACCCAGAATGCTAGGTGGCTCCTTAATGGAAGATGCCATGGCAAGGGTGTTTGCTAAGTCCTGCTCTTCTCAGGGAGTTTGACACCTGGCTGCAGGGAGGTGCCTCACTCTGCTTGGGATTCTCAGCTGTAAACCCCCTCTTGGGGTTAGGCACATATGCTGTTTTTTAGAGGAGGTAGTCTTCCCTCATAACTTGTAGCCTAGTGGTTAGGGTACTCCAGTCGGAGCCCCCTGTTCAAATCCTTCCTGTGCCTGAGGAAGAGAAGGGATTTGAATAGGGATGTGCCACCTCTCAAGTGAGTGCCCTAGCCACTGTGCTTCTTGCTTGCATATATATACCTGCCCCTGGAAATTTCCACGACGTGCATCCAACAAAGTGGGTATTCACCTACGAAAGCTCATGCTCCAATACGCTCTGTTAGTCTACAAGGTGCCACAGGACTCTTTGCTGCTTTTACAGATCCAGACTGACACAGCTACCCCTCTGATACTGTGCTATGGTATAGTCTGATGTGGGGAATCCCTCAGTCTCTCCTGTTGAAACCATTCCTTCCCCCTCCTCCCTCTATTTTGTGTAAACTTGCCTTTAGAGGCCTGATCTGGTAGGTAGGCTCTGAGCATGCTTGCTAGATTGGGCACCACAGCTGAGTTAGGCTGGGAAACACCTGTCTTCCCCTGGTTCATGCATCACACTGGGGTGTCCAAATGCCTGATGTGAGGCTGCAGTCCACAGACACAAGTGACACACTATGAGCATTCTGAATTATTTATCTGTATTGTGGTAGTGTCCCAGAAGCTCCAGTTTAGACTGGGGCTCCACTGTACTAGGTGTAGTATAAACATACAGAACAGTTCCTGCCCTGAAGAGTTTACAATCCAGCTTGAAGACAGGAACTAAACAAGTGAGCTTAATAAACAATAGAAAGGAGGAAGAAAAGGGTGATACTGAACATAAGAGGTAACGTAAGACCAAAGGTCCATCTAGTCTAGGATCCTATCTTCTGACAGTGGCTAATGCCAGATGCCAGAGGGAATGAACAGAACAGGTAATCATCAAGTTATCCATCCCTTGTCACCCATTCCCAGCTTCTGGCAAACAGAGGCTAGGGACACCACCCCTGCCCATCCTGGCTAATAGTCATTGATTGACCTATCCTCAATGAACTTATCTAGTTCTTTTTTGAACCCTGTTATAGTCTTGGCCTTCACAACATCCTCTGGCAAAGAGTTCCACAGACTAACTGCATATTGTGTGAACAAAATACTTCCTTTTGTTTGTTTTAAACCTGCTGCCTACTAATTTCATTTGATGATCACTAGTTCTTGTGTTATGAAGAGTAAATAACACTTCCTTATTTATTTTCTCCACACCAGTCATGATTTTATAGACGCAATCATATCGCTTCTTAGTTTTCTCTTTTCCAGGCTGAAAAGTCCCAGTCTTATTAATCTCTCCTCATATGGAAGCCATTCCACATGTGGTTGCATAGCCTGGCAAGTGCAAAACTGATGAGTCACATTCAGTTACATTTTACTTGTTTTTAAATATATTGAAAAGAGATAGCCTAGGAGGAGTTCAGATATCAGGAGTTGAAGATACATGGTACTCAAATAGTAATTTCTAATATATTTGCAATTGGGTCTCAGACTTTGCCTATGTCCTTGATGTGTAATCGCTCCATATCGGCCACCATATAAAGGTTTGTCAGAATTGTATTAATTTACAAATAATCTCTCCATAGAAACTTCTTATTCACACTTCTTGGACTGTCTACTACACTAGTATCTAGACCATTTACCCAGTACAATTCAGATAGCCTGATTTTTTTTCCTGCTAAAGGATGGTAGTTCTAAAACTTTGTAGGAAGATACATAAATGTAGTATATTTATTAAGTGGCTGCAGTTTTCAGAGCATAAAAAATTTAATGTTCTTAAACAAAGAAGTACAACAAGACATAGAACATACTAATTTTAATAAGCTTAAAAATGGCACAAAACAAGTGGCTTCTCTCATCTTTTCTTTAATAAAAGCCTATTTCTCATCTATTGCTGGATTGTTTCCCACCCTCAAACTTGTGCAAAGCTGCAAATGTTTCATGTCAAACACACATATTTTAGTGACAAATTTTCTCTCTGTGTGTATATATATATATATATAACACCCAGTGCCCGAAGATTTATATAGAGAAAGAGATGTCAATGTGATCCACTCCTACCTGTTGGTTTGACCCACGTGCTATGGGGTTGGAGCTCTCCTTGCATATACTCTAAGTAGGAAGGACTTTTCATTTCAGTTGCGGTTTGCAGTATTCTTGGAAGAGTGTTGGTTCCAGGATATTAGAGAGACCAGGTGGGTGAGGGAATGTCCTTTAATGGACCAGCTTCTAGTGAGAGAGAGAGAGATCGGTATGGCTGGAGGAAAGTTTCTCTCTCTCTCACTAGAAGCTGGCCCAATAAAGGACATTCCCCCACCCAGCTGTCCTTCCACTTTCAAAGCAGCCTGCTGTTAAGTAAGGCACCAGCAGGACCGACCCCAAGTGTGTTCATCTGACTTTACCAAGGAGGCATAACTCACTGGGGAAGAGCAATGTTCTGCGAACCGCTTTCACTAGCTCTCCTGGCGGCGCAGCAGCCTGCAGTTGCCTCCAGGCCCGCGAGAGGCCGCAGCGCCCCGCTATTTTGCTCGCTCCCCGTGTCACATGAAACTCACATTTATTTCAGCGTCCTCAAATGACCCTCCCGGGCAGTGGGCGAGCGGGTGCCTGGGCCAAGCTGGTGAGCGGCCGGTGGGTGAAGCCGCTCCAGGAGCCGGGGTTAGCAGTAGGTGTGGGCTGAGGCAGGGCTGAGTGGTGGCTCAAGTGCCCGCCTTCGGCTCGGGGCGACCAGTTCGGATCCCGCGGGCGGGGCTGGCAGCCTGCGGCGGTGGGCGGGTGCCGCCTGGGAGCGCTCCCTGGGGCATGTAAGCGCTCCGCGGCACGAGCCCGGGGCGGGCAGCCCTGGCCTGCTGCGTGCGTGTCTGGCCGGCGGGGGCCCCGGGAGGAGCTCCGCTGATACGTCAGGGAAGAAGCATTTAACCTTGGCAGCGGGCTCCGGGAAAAAGGAAGAGAAAGTGTAAAGTGGCGGAGGCTCGCTCAGCCCGGCGCCGGGCTCTGGGGTAGGTGCGGCCGCGGAGGAGCCGGGTTGGGGCAGCCAGGGCACTTGTGATCCAGCCGCACGTGGCCGCAGAACTGAAACTGCGGGGACTTTAGGCTGCTGGGGCTCCCTAGGTGCGGCGCTAACCTGGGGGAACGCGGGCCTTGCACCCTGCTCGCTTGTGCTTAGAAATAAGTAGGCTTTAAAAAAAACCCTGCCTCCCTCTTCCGCAGGAAGCCCGAGCTGCTCGGGTGCATATAACGCTCGCGTCGGGGGGGGGCCTAGGGACTTGCTCAGAGTTGCGGAAGGAAGAAGTGCAGCCTGGATTATTTAATCCTCGAAAGGGAATATTGCGAGGAAGTTGCCCGGTAGAAGCGCCCTGTACAGGCGCGCGGTAAGTATCCTGGTCTATCACCGGCATTAGAAAGCGTGCGGCGGTACCCTGTGCTCAGCTGCACATTTGTTTCTGGCTTTGAATTCTTTAGACGAGTTGTAGTGACTGGTCAGATCAGCTTGTTTTCAGGTTCCTCGCGTGTCAGCCCATGTTGATTATAAAAGAAATAACTTGATGGGTGAGGGGAGAGAATAACGAGGAGAAAAATCTCAGGGCAAGATAATTTTCTTCCAGAGTGTAAGCATAAGGCTCTACCTTTCCGTTCTTACTCTTCAATGTCATGTCTCTTTGGAACAATTTCATCTGTTTGTCTTTTAAAGGGGCACAGCTTTAGGAAAGGTAGGCTTTGTTTTGTTACCTGCACTTCTGTTTATTATTTTGCAGTCTGTGCATGCACTTTTGTAACATTCTCCTGCAAGTCTTTGCAATCTAAGGGCTACAGCACTTTGCATGAGAGAAGGCTGATTAAAAGTGAAAGAGGAATGCAAAAAGTAAACTATACACTGAAAAATAAAAGTATGCTTCTAAAATTCATTCAGTTTTAATAACTTTTTAGTAAACCTGACAGTCTCTTCCGGGCCTGATCCTATTCTTATAGCCACTGAGTGTTCTGCCATTGACTTAAATATACTGCAAGGAGATTTGGTTCCCAGATGAAAGTCTGCTATCTGTAATGTGGGGTCTGTTGGATCTTCCCGTACTAGGTTGGAATGAAATCTTTCTAAAAGTTTATCAGGCTCAGTTTTATCTAACCGTTGTGTCTTAGAATAGTGAACTGAATTGCAATCCCTAAAATGACTCATATAGCGTGCTTAAAAAAGAGACTCATTGTAAAAGGATTGTCAACTTTAACAAAACTCACTAACAGGAAAAAAAATCTGTTTTCTTTTAAACAGTTTGTCCTGAATTGTTAAATCCCTTAACAATCTCTAAATAGTAGGACGGTGGACATGAAACTTAATGGGAGCAAGGGACACTGTCAGCTTGCAACAGGGGCAGGAAGGGCCTATTGTCTCTGAAATGTATCTGCTATTTTTAAAAAAAAACACCTAAAATTACACTAACCAAAAGAAATTAATGAGCAGAAAAATTCTCTATTTTGCTCTTTGCTTCCTGTGTGCGTTTGACAGCACTTTGGCCCCAATCTTGTAATCAGATCCATCTAGGCAGTCTTGCACTCACATGGATTCAATGGCAGGATCAAGGTTTGTGTATGGTAATTTCAGTTCCTCCTTCTCCTCTGTGTAGTCTATTAGCAAGGGAGAAACTGAAAATATCTTTATAATAAAAGGATCTGATTACAAGATTGGGGCCCTAGTGCTGTCAAATGCACAGAGTAAACAAGCAAAAAAAAATGGAGAAATTTCTGCTCATTAACTTCTTTCAGTTAGTGTAATTTTAGGTGGTTTTTGTAATAATGATAGGTACAATTCAGGGAGAGTAAACTTTCCTTCTCTCCCCCCAACCAAGCTGACAGTGTCCCTTGCTCCCTTTAAGTTGCTTGACCTACTATTTGTGTACGTCACTGGATCTTCTCCCATATGTCCAATGTTTAGGTTGGCTGGTTGGCAGGTTTTTGGGGTGTGATTCGCAACTGTAGACAACCCCAGTGTTATGATTCCACTACATGATCCTGAATATATATTGGTGCCCGGTGAAAGCAACAGACATTTGGGAGGTAGGGAGTGACTAAATTCAGGGCAATTGAGAGAGACTGAGTAAAGCTTTCCTCAAAGCTTTGAGTGAATGGGGGCCCTTACCTTGCTTTCATTACCTTCCCTCTGAAAGACACTAAGCAAGTTAAAACAATATGGCACTGTATTACCTTTCTCACCCTTCTGCCCCTCTGAGTTTGCAACAACAAGGGCAGGTTCAGTATCCAGGGGTTCCATTTCAATAATGCAATGCAAAACCAGCTTGAGCTCCCACCCAGTGACCTGGGACAAGTACATACCACCCCCCGGGTGCCTCTAAAAGGCAATACTTCCCCGCTCGCAAGCACAGAGTCTGAGTGTAGCAAAAGCCTTTTAATAAAGGAGGGAAACAATGCGGCATTATGTTGGGGAAACACCACAAATATGAGCAAAAGACCCACCTCTAAGTAAGTTTTGGCAGTGTCCTTTTCCCCTCAGGGTCTTAAGTCCAACAACCCAAAAGTCTCTGTCCCTGGTCAGTGCCGCCTCAGAGATCAAAAGTTTATCTATGGAGTTCTACCCCCCCAGCCTGGGTGAAAAGGGGGGGGGGGCACACGGGGTGTTAAGGGACACCTTATGTGGTCCGATGCTGACTGCCCTGCCTTTCCATGGAGTTCTGCTGCAGCCTTCACCACAAACAGCTCCACTCTACCAACCTCTCCGCTCCTCCAGCCATCCCATGAATCACTCCACTCCACGCAAACTGTTCCACTCAGCTCACTGTTCCATGGGCTGCTCCAACCGTCCCACAAACTGCTCCACTCCACCAGCTGTCCCATGAACCGCTCCAGCTGTCCCTGCAAACTTCTCAACTTTGCTCCCCTCCCTGTTCCAACTATCCCGCAAACTGCACTGCCAGCCACTTAGTACCCCCGATGACTAATAACTGATGCATCAAACTCTGTGTATCATCTTTATTTAAATATTCTCTAATAAACATTTATATCTTTAGGCTCCTCCAGTAGTTAACACAGCACTCACTGATCTCAGCTCAGTAATTTTAGCTCTTTTAGTGATTTCAGCTTCTAGTAGGGGAGCCTCAGTGCTGGTATACTATTGGCCCAAAGTGAGTTCAGCTCAGCAGCCTCTAGCTAGACTCATAATGGAACAAAACAAGCTCTGCTATTCAATAGTGGAGAGAGAAGAAGGTGCAATTGGTTTGTTAGGGCCCATACTATCAGGTACATATACCTTTCCCTAGTCTGTCTCAATTCACTGGGTTTTGGAACCCATATCTCTTGTCTATCTAGTGCTACTTAGGTGATGGTGAGACCTTCTGTCATAAAATAGTTTCATTGTCCTTGATTCACATAATCAGGGTAACAATACTTTATTCCTCATGCCCCAATAACGGAGAAACTGGGGATCCCGCAGCTGCCAAAGTGAGCATTTAGGGCTGCTGTGGGCTCATGCTAGGCAGGGTGGGTGTGCCTATGAAACAAGATCAGCCCCTGAAGTTCTTTTCCACACTCGCCATAATTCACCACCAGATGTCAGGGTAGAGCTCATCCTGACTCTACTTACACCTTTTTTAGGTAACCACAGGGTTAGAGGGAGAAGGATTTGCATCCCTCTGACTCTCTACATCTCCTTTTTCTCCCTCATGGAGACCTCTTCTGCACCAGGTTGAGGAGGAGTGGAGACAAGACAGTACTACGGCGGTGGCTAAGCCTCCCTTCCACACAGAAGGGGAAATCCACATGCAGGGGGTTCCTTTCTGTGCAGATGTGGTGGGGAACAATCTAAGCCTCTGAGATGAATATTTTTTAGGAGTCAGATGTGGGGAGTGGTGGTACTATTCCAAGCTCCACCTACAAAACAAGCCTTACTCACTGCTCATACCAGATATGGCAGCTATTCAAAATAAGAGGATCCCAGAATGCACATAAGTTTCAGTTCCCCCTCAGTGGGGTCCAAATACATTCATGGGCCCTGCTGAGCTTCTCACACTTGGGTTCTCTTTGATGGACCTTGACTGGACTCTGCAAGACTGCTTGGGTTTGACTCCTTGATTTTGGAGTGTGTGTGGAAAAGTGTGGGGTACTCCCCCAAGCCCATTAACTTGTGGGACCAACATGAACTGTCACTCAGTAGACTGTGCAGATCCTTGTAGTAAAATTCTCTCACTCCTTTTTTACATATTTTGATGAGCAGTGGAATAGCTAATCCTTTAAATGTCAACACTGTATCTGAGTTAGCCCCTAATGAGATGAATGAAGCCATTCACCCATTTTTCAAATTTTGCGAACAAAGGCGGACATCACTGCATCTATTACACTTAGTTTGTCTTTGAGGCTGTCTCAGCAACTAGAACAGCTAGAGATTAACTTGTTAAAAATGAATCTTAGATTCTGGACAATAAGAGGGCAACATGAAAGAGATGTACCGATGCATACTGGCTGAATCTGAGCCCTGATTTTTTTTCTTCAGAATATTGAAGAATCCCATTAGTAATCAAAAGAAGTCTATTCCATACCTTAGGTTTTTCCTAAACCATCTGTCATTCTGGTATGTAAATGATGTACAAAAATTAAAGGTAGAAACTAATGTTATCTTAATAGTAACAGTCTCACTTCCTAACCCTTGTTCTCTGAAGATGCGGTTTTCAAAGGAGCCTAAAGAAGTTAGGTGCCCAAATACTATTGTACTGCTTTAGGTCCTGTGATAATCCGAGTCTTTGTATGTATTTGGGTAAATCAGTTAGACTGTCTGCTGGCAAAATCTGCTGCAAATTATTTACTAGCCTTATTTTCTGCTACTCATTTTTAACATAGACCAGGGGTTCTCCAACTGGGGGTTGCAAGGTTATTACACGGGGGGGGGGGGTCGTGAACTGTCAGCCTCCACTTTGCTTCCAGAATTTATAATAGTATTACATATAAAAAAAGGTGTATTTAATTTATAAGGGGGGGTCTCACTCATAGGTTTGCAATGTGAGAGGGATCACCAATACAAAAGTTTGAGAACCACTGACCTAGACCATGATCCTGCAGTCAGATTCACATACACCTCTACCTCGATATAATGGGAGCCAAAAAATCTTACTGTGTTACAGATGAAACTATGTTATATCAAACTTGCTTTGATCCACCGGAGTGCGCAGACCCCCTCGCGCTCACCCTCCCTCCCTGCGGAGCGCTGCTTCACCGCATTATATCTGAATTTGTGTTATATTCGGTCACATTATATTGGGCTAGAGGTGTAGTTGGCCCTTTTTAGTGTGTCTTGTCTAAATGAGCAGTTAATGCATGTCAAGCTGGCGTGTAAATCTAGAGCGCTGTAGCGTCCTGTGCATGTACTGTCCATGTAGCTCTTGCTACCACCCAGTAAAAGTTCCCTAATGTACATTGACATGCTAACTGCAGCACATCAATGCACACTAGAGAACTTTTAGTGTGCAGCAAGCTTGGGTGCTAACTGTCCTTTGCTTCTGTTCACTAATTGCTCAATTAAACATGCCAGTGTGTGGGTGCATGAGTCTACCCACATGGATCAAATTGCAGGCCTGGTACTGTAGTTTACATTTCCTAGCAGTGTGTTGCGCCCTCGATTTCTCCATGAAACTCTGACATCAACAGGAGCTCTGTATGTAAAATGAGAAAAAACTAAGGCTCAGGGAGGGCAGAGTTCTAGTTATGAGTTACTGGCCAAGATTTTCGAAAGTGAATGATTCTGGGATTTCTCTTTTTTTTTTTTTTTTTGTGCCCAACTTGAGACATCATTACAGGAATCTGACTTTTCAGAGGGTAGAAGCTCTGCACCTTCTGAAAACCTAGGCCCTCTTAAGGTGTCTCAAGATGAACATCCAAAAACTGAAGCACCCAAAATGATGAATAACTCTGAAAATCTTGACCACTGTGAATTTTGTTTATATGCTAGTACAGGGGTTCTCAAACTGGGGGTTGGGACCCCTCAGGGGGTTATGAGGTATTACATGGGGGATCATGAGCTGTCAGCTTCCAGCCCAAACCCCGCTTTGCCTCCAGCATTTATTATGGTGTTAAATATGTAAAAATGTGTTTTTAATTTATAAGGGGGGTTCACACTCAGAGGCTTGCTATATGAAGTGGGTCACCAGTAAAAAAAAAAAAAAAGTTTGAGAACCACTAGTAGAACTGGCACAGGTGGTCTAAACAAACAGAATGTTTTGTGTATGTGTAAGGTTACCTGTCCTTAAATATTAAAGTTATAGAGCATAATAATTTTTTCAGTTAAAATAAAATTATGTATGCCTGTTTATCTTGGTGTGTGAAAGTGACCTGCAAGGCAAAAACTCTTGCTTCATCATAAAGAAGTAGTGAAGGGTTAAATAATATCCTAAAGCTTAATTTATTTTAAATATGCTCCCATCAGCTTCTCACTTTACCTAAAATCTTTCTTTGGAGAGGTCACATGAGATTGTAACCTGCATAGTACCTCTCCCCATCTTAGACTAACTGATCATCTACTTCTTACCACTCCTGGAGAGCACGAAAAGCTGCCACCCAGGTTTCAGTCTGATAATATTCATGTCCTCCATGGTGGAAAGATCCTCTAACAACAGGGGACCTGATAGTCCTGATATTGTAAATGTTTTTTAAAAAGCAGAAAAATCTTTTTTTCCTTTTGGAGTAGTGACAGGGAAGGTGAGAAAGGAATTGGAGTTTGTGTGCATTTGAATAAAGGAGCATTAAAGCATAAAATTGTGTGCAGGGCCGGCTTTAGGCCAATTCCACCAATCCCCCCGAATCAGGCCCCACGCCTAACAGGGCCCCGCGCCCAGTGAGAATCTCTTCGGTGGCTAGAGGTGCCTTTTTAATTTTTACTCACCTGGCGGCACTCTGGGACTTTGGCGGTGGGTCCTTAGCTTGTTCTGGGTCTTCGGCAGCACTTCAGCGGTAGGTCCTTCAGTGCAGCCGAAGATCTGGAGCGAGTGAAGGACCCGCCACCAAAGTGCCACCGAAGACTCGGAGCACCGCCCGGTGAGTACAAGCCCCACGTGTTTTTTTTTATGTGTTTGTTTTGTCTTCCCTGCTGGGGCCCCGTTGAAACTGTTCGAATTGGGCCCCGCACTTCCTAAAGTCAGCCCTGATTGTGTGCCCCAACCCCCCCGCGCACACACACTTTGGAGTTCCCCTTTTCAGTTTCAAACAATCCAACAGAATTATATGCCTTGCCAGATTGTACTGAAGAACTTTGCTGTTTCAACAGTTGCATAATTTCTTGGAATATTGCATTCCTTTTGGAAAAGTGAAAGAGATTTCAGAATCTGGTTCTCTGATGGGCCACCTAGGCTGATCAAGCTAAGAAATAGGATTGACGCATCTCACTGTCCATGAAGCATACTGCATGCCACAGTGTTGCAATCTTCTCTTCCACTGTGTATAATCAATTTCCATTTTGTTGTGTTCTTCCTCTCTCACCTATTGTTCTGAAACAGTTGAATAACGATATTTATCTTATCAAATTGTTAGCTGAAGAATGTTGGGTGTAACAGAGATGAGACAGCTTCATGTAGATAGGAATAATCATGAAGTTACCAAGAGTGTGAAACCCAATTGTTGGATTTTGGTTTTGCATATCGGATTTTACATCTGTAAATGGCTTCCTATAAAGTTAAAAATTTTCAGAAGTATTCACTAATTTTTGTGTTCTCTTGTGAGCCAGGAAAGGCTAATGGTATGCTGGGGGGCCCAGTCAGCCCTATCCTGTGACACCTGAAGCAAGCTTCATGCTTTGAGGGAGGAGCTAACAAGGGAGACCCAGTTCGGGGGCTATTTGGCTGGGAGGGAAAAAAGATCTGGAGCTTGCCTTGTGTGGGAGAAGACTGGCTGGGGCGTGAACCAGGGAAGATCAGTGCCTATTGAGACTTCCCTGAAGGGAGGGAAGAGTCTGTTTCTTTGTGTTCATTTTTAGTTTGGGTTTTGGGTATCCTGTAGGAGTGGAACTTCTAACCAGAGGGCTGAGTCACCTCAACCCAGAGGGTGTTGGAGCCTGGGTGGATCAGCTGAAAGGCCCAGAGGGAAACAGAAGAGCCACTGATTCACTGAGTCATACTCTATTTTTGGGTGACCAACTGGTGTCCTCCTGCCTCATCCCCTTCACCCTGATCTGCTGTCAGTGGATTCTTTGGTCCTTAGTATCTCTGAAAATTAGGCACTGGCGTCAGGTAGGCAAACAAAACTAGTGAATGCTTCTGAAAAACTTGGCAATAAACAACCAAAGAGCCTCATAAGTACTGTTTATACCCCATGACTTTGTAATAATATTGCACTGAAATGTGCTTCTGGATTCAGAAAGGTGAACATACTAACGAATAACAGGTATTTAGGCCCAAGACCTCATCCTTTTGATCTCTCGTGGCTTGTTTTCATTCTCTTCAAGCACAGGCATGTTGGACATATATATCTGTCCTAATTCACTCTTGGTCTGCAATATCCAGACAGAGCTACAGTTGTATTCAGAGACTGTTGTTACTGCTTCAGATATAGTCTGTTTAGCTTCTTGGTATTACACATGTAGGGATCTGGGATCATAATCAAGCTCTTAATTATTTTACTCTCTTTAGTAAATTAGGGACTGAACTTCCAAAAAATGAATGCTGTTACATAAACAGCTTCTGAAGCTTCCATTTCGTGGTCTGTTCTGTCTTAGATTTTTTTCCTCTAACATTAGCTGCTTAAGAAATCTGTATAACTACTGTACTGTTTGCAGATGGGATTTAAAATTACATTGCTTTCTCAGGGTAAGATTAAAGCATAGAAATTTGGATCACTACCAAAACTACTTTACAGGACAAAATGAATGGTTTAGAAGAAAAAGCTAAATGACAAAAAATATACCAGGGCATCTGACTGCCTGAAGACTGGTAATTCAAACATGTAAGGGGCTTGTTTTTCTGCCACCTTGGTTGCAAACTAGTAAACCAGGAAAGGAACTGAAGTTAAACGAAGGGGTAGCTAAAGAAAGAGAGAGGTAGTTGAGATAAATATTTATATATGCGGTGTTCAAATGGAAACAACATGAGTTTGTCTCTAAAGGTGACTTTTTTCTGTAATAAACAAATAACTGGATGGTTCCATTTTTATGACAGGTAGGGTAAAGGTGCTTTAAGAAATAAGTCACTTAACCTCACTGTGTCGTACGCAAGGCCGCATGGTGAGATACTGGCAATCTAGAATCAAACTTGGGTCTCTTGACTCCCTTCCTTAATGCTAACTACTAAAAAAGTGCAGAGTCACTAAAATACTATCAATGTTTAAAACATTTACTTTCGGTGGTTAGATTTTTGCATTTTACTCCCATGTGAGCAATTGAATTAGAACCACAAAGTGAAACTCACCAGACTAATTCAATAGTACCATGTGACTTGGGTTCTTAGGACACCAGAGAAATGTTTGAACATTTAATATTAAAAGTTTAAATGTAGAAAAACAATTCATGAAAACACTTCTCAACATATGGGATTTTACAGAACCTAGACTTGGCCCTAAATGCCTTCCTCCTGCATTTCTTCTGTGTTCAGAGTTCCCATTGAAAACTGATGGGAGTTCTATGCACAAGGGACTGCAAAATCAGACCACGATGGTGTCTCTTTAAGGTGTGTTTTGCTATAATAATACTTGTAATAACAATGAAGAAAATGGTAAATTACATAGACTCATAGGAATAATTAACATAGCATTGGCTAATTAACTAATCCATTTGCAAATGCCTTATATAAAAGCTTTATGTGTAGAAAGCAAACTGTATTCTAGCTATAATGATATCCTACATCTCACAAATGTTTATACCAGATATATGCAGAAGAAAAATGAAGGTAGATCAAAATGTTCAGAGAAGTTGGTAGGGGTGGTGGTAGTTCTCATGTTAACTGGTGTGCTGGATGAATAGGATTCTTTATAGAATTATCTAAAGCCAGACATTGATTTATTTGAAAACAAAGAGTTCTTTAGAGCAAAGTTTAGGCTGGTGTTGCCATGAATCCTAGAATTATTCTACATTTAAATGAGAGAACACTGATATACTTGTACTTACATTTAGTACTGCAGAGAACTGTTCACTAGAGAGAGATTCAAACTTTGAGCAAGTCTTTATAAATTCAGATGCAAAAATTTCTAAGTCCACTCTTCTCACAATATGTAGGTAATGAAAAACAAGCCTGAAAATTGCTAGAAATTGTACTAACCTATGCTGGAAATTGTGTCAAGCTGTTAGGGACATATAATTTTGTGATTAAGCACAGAAGCCAAGTAAACACTTTCTCAGCTAAAAACCATAACTACAATATTCAGAGTATGAGCTTATATTCAGTGTTACTTTGGGGTGTCTAAGGCGCTGTATGGAGGGGGTAAGCAATGTCTTAGATGTGTTTTCTGAATGTTCTATTTCACATAGTGTGTGAGTATCTATTTTATATCTTTAGTAATTTAAAAGTCCCACAATAACTTTTATTTCTGACTAAAATCTGACGCTGGATAAAAAAGGGGTGAATTTGAGATCCCCTAAATCAACTAAAACTGATTCTCTGTGCAACCACTATTTGAATGCTAGGTTATATGTAAAACTTTAGACACACAACTACTGGCTGAATATGAACTATAAAAGCCAGATAGAATCCCTATCCTTAAATTCAAGTGCACCCTTTGTTCTTGGCTATAACCATTTAGATATTTCAGCTCATATTATGTAATATAGTTTGAGGCCTCCAGACAGGAGACCCCAGAAGCTACACTACATAAGTGGAGCTGAAGTTAGGAACTGCCTTATCTGAATTTTTGGCATGTGTCAGAATAGGGGTAAGGTTTGTAGGGTGAGGGTCTTTTTGTTGTTGTTTACTGTGCACATACAGTTCTGTTAATCTGGAACTTTAAAAAGTCAGAAAGATTAACCAAAATATGTAACAATGTTTTAAAACAACTTTTATTTAAAACAAATGTAGCTGTTGTATGATGGTTTTGTTGTGGAAGCATATACTAAGGACCTCTTTAAACTGATCTTCCAGATCAGTTATAGGCCTAGTACAGTAGTGAGATTCACATGGGAAGAGAGGGAGGACCTAGAGCAGGCTGGGTCAATTCCAGTGTTACTGGGAGAAACACTGCTAGCTTGTCAGTATACCTGTGTTTCTCCCCATAACGTTGTAGGTGACTTCTTTATAAACCTATACGTTATCTAATGGGCCCAAGTAATGGCAGCCTTTTGTGTAAACTAACTGGAAATATCAATATGTAGACTAATACGATCAATGTCTAGTGCACAATACATTTCAGAGGTTGGTTCTAGTTGCTAGTCCACACACCACTTTCCTACCATGCCACCACCTCTGTCCTCTCTTGCCTACTTCTTGTCTGCCACCACCATCTTCATTCTAAATGGAAAATAAAATTGCCATCAACCGTAACTCTAGCTATAAACATTTAATTTAAAAAAGCCTTCTACAGCTTTCAGAGGTGTGTGTGTGTGTGTCCAAATAAAGCTTCTCCGTGGGTTCCCCTCGTCCTGTCTCTTTAATATACTACTTGTCTTTTTGTCTAATTTTTGGATCATAAGCTCTTCACAGCAGGGCCCACATCTTTGTGAGGCACTGGACATGTTTCTTGGCACCAGGCAAATTATAATACATCATTCCTCAAAATGCTGTGCTAGGCCTGATATGCCAACTTAGGCAGCTTGTCAGCACTTGCACTCACTCCCACTGTTGTTAGTACTGGTGGATCTGCCCCAATAGGAGGGTCATCCAAAAAAATGTGTAGACACCTACTTATTACTGTAGGCATATTCTCAGCAGTAATTGTGATACATCTTACTACAAGTTGCTGTAATCCCTAACAACCATAGAGGAACGTGAGTTATAACGTTTGGATACAGCCTCCAATTTTTTCCAAAGCCAAGGTGTACTCAGCTCTGGGGTTTTGGCTCAGACCTATCTCCAGTACATGTTCCTGTATAAAAAGGCAAAAGATTTACAAAAGCACCTTAATAGAATAAACTGTTCTGTGATTTAGGTGACCTTAACAATTAACTTATGTACTTCACACTACTCTTGTTCAAAAGAGAACACTCTGCTGTGTTCCAATATCAAAAGCAAACTAACCCTCTTGTAAGTTCAGCCTGAGTGAAGGTGATGACACTGAAAGTGTTGTTGGAATCTAGAATAATACAAGCATACAGTATGAGGATATTTTTAATTCTCAGACACTAGGCTGATGGAAGAATTCTTCTATCTGGAGCTTATGTTGACTTAACTGCATCTCTTGGGGTGAATTTTTCACAGCCTTGAGTGATGTAGCTAGGTCAACCTTTATTTTAGGTGTAGGCCTAACCGGGGTTGGGGTGGGGGTGGACAGGACACTTCTGAGAAGGAGAGAAAATTTGTAATGGTTGTAGGTTAACTTGGTCGTGCTCATCCCATCCTAATTCTGAACTCCAGCTGTTGGATTATGAATCCTTTGGCTGCATCCAATTTGACACCCACCCCAACTTTCCTATGGGAGTTAGCAAAGATGGGAACATTAGTGCGCGAAGAGACATCCTACATTATAATCACTATGTTGTGTAGACATGAAATAGTGCGAAATTTTAAGAAAAAGTAGTCTAATGTAGGCCTAGGGGAATCTTGCCTCTGTCTTTTTACTGGTGAAATTAAACAAAACTAACTTTTTGTTCTGACATGGGTATTTCATAGGGATCTTGTAGTGTTTTTTGGGTTTTTTTTAAATTTATGCATGAAATGTCTTGGATTGCCAGTTAGTTGCTTTAGAAATCTGGTGGTAATTAAACCCATTGCTGGAGGAAAAAACAGACACTTTAATAGTGCTACTTTAATAGGATTTGAACCCTCAGCATTTTAAATGTGAAGCAGATACACTTTCTAGTAGGTTACACAGTCTTTGGTTAATGACCTGTATTTCTCTGGACATTCCACAGGCCACTGGAGAGCTCCTATATTGTCCAATTAATCCAATAAGGATATATTAGTAAAATGCAAACAATGACTAGTTCAGTTTTTCAGTTCATAAGATCTAAAATACAATATGCAAAAATTAATGTAAATCAGACATACTGTTTTGCTTTTTGAAAAAAAATGTTTAAATATTTTCATAACTCTGAGAATGTTTGTATTATAAATTTTGAAAACTAAGTGATCAATTTTACACCAACTAAGATTGCTTTGAAGTTATGAAGTACTGAAATTTTGTTTGGGGAGGGGACCAAAAAAACCCACAAAAACGATTTCTCTATCACATACAAAAAATGCTTTTAATCTTCATTTATTTGTTGAAGAAAATTCTAGCTGAAATATAGAAAAATTCTTGTTCTCACTACTTATTGAAGGAAAACTGACTAGCTTGTCAGATTTGCATGCAGCAAGATCTTGAGATGAACCAGGGATTTGACAAATTGACTTGAATACTGACTGTAGGAAGGTATAATAACCTTGAATGATTTTGCTAAAAAAAAATCCATTCGTCTTAAGTATCTCTCTTTAAAATTATTTGTATGCATTTACATCAAAACTAAAAGTAGATGAGAGAGAAGTTTTATGATACAATATTTGGAAAGAGGACAAGTGGTGTTGACTGGAGCAACCTGCAGTATATTCCTATCCCTCCAACAACAACAAAAAGTATGGGAGCACTACTTTGCTTCCTGGAATTGCATGTCAATTATGAAACACAAACTTATCTGTCAAAACAAGGGCTATTAACCCACATCCACATATACTGTGTTTCTTTGTGTCCCACTTGCTGAAAATTCCATAATAAAGCATTGAACAACAAAATTTTAGCTATTGAATTCATAGTGGTTTTTATCTATTGAGTTACCACTTTGTAGACTATGGAATATATACTGTACGAGCAATAATATCAGTGGAAACATTTTAATTTTTTTTATATTATGAAATAAAAGTATAGCTATGTAACAAAAGGAAAATAGCAATATGTTAAAACCACGGTCAATTTTCTTGTTTATATGATCACCAAGACCTTTGATAAGGCTGTATTTTAATCTTAGTATATGCTCTTAATACATTGGGGACTGCCTGTCATCTCCATATCAGATCACCTCATTTCTTTCATGTATCTCCTCCTGTTCTCAAAGGTTCTGTATCATATCTGTCTCTTTTTTTGGTTTAGGAGGACTGTATGGGGATATCTTTATAAGCCTGTCTCTGAAATTCCTTAAAAAGTAATTATGATGGTCACCATGTCAGCCAGCACCAGTGATCGACCCAGGACCTTCAAGAGCTAAATGCATTAGACTCTACAACTTGAGTTAAAAAACCAGGCTCTCATGCCGAGAGGTAGTACACTTACATCCTGCATGGACTGGACACGGAGGATAATATGCACTGATCATTAGATTATATAATTATGGTTGGTAAGGTGCTTACAGTATAAAACCTAAAAATGGTGGCTTCCTACTCAAAAGATCAGCTCCCCATGTCATCAGACATATAGTTGCTTGCGTTAGTGGTGGATTTTTTTTTTTTTTTATCATTACTGTTTACTCTCATTAGGTGCATGCACTCTACTGAGCTATGGGAAAATGAGCTGGATTCTGTTCTGGCTTGGATAGTTCAGCTAAATTGCTAATGGAGTTACGATTACACATGTGTTCAGTGCTGGTGATACCAGAACACAGTGTGACTATCTCAGATTCCAGGATGAATTTGCAGATGTGATAGCTTGGGGCAGGAGTGGAGCTTTTGTAATGGAGAAAATTTGATATTAAGATCCTTGATACACTTGGGACTCCACAGTTCCTTTCTTTGCTAGAGCTATGCTTTAGCTGGCGACCACGAAACAATTCCTTCTCTCCAGAGGCTAAGCACGTTGGTGCAACACTCCAAGACCTTAGTAGCCCAGGGAAGGAGAAACCTGGACTGATAAGCACATCCAGATCTTTCACTCTGTAGTGAGTGTACTATAGATACCAATGCACCACAAGTTTGTTGATAGGTACAGTATCTATGCAAATTTGCACAATAAGATCTGTTCATTTACTTCAAAAATATACACAGTGAGTGGCTGTGTTTTTTTGTTTTAAGGGAAGGGAGAACCACACATTCCTATGCACATAAAACAGCAATATGAAAAGGTGTTTGTTTATCCAATCCAGATTTGCAGTTCTTATAAATGACAATACAGCTGAGATCTCAGGAGCAAAGTTCATAACATTCTGAACAGAAGTTTGAAGTATTTTAACAGCAAAGTCTAATTGAACAAGCTCTTTCATACATTTGTTCAACCTGAGAGACCTGTGTTCAGATCTTCTTCATACTGAGTTAAAGCGTGTTTATAAACTGAATACCAAGAAGAGAGAATCTTGCAATTAAGAGAATGAGTTGCAGATCATATTCCAAGGTCAAGATAATACATTGGCATATCCACACGTTTCTGTTTATAATGGCTTTCAGCTTCAAATTTCATGGTAATAATTACTACAGTATGTGTGTGTTTACTGACCTAGTATAAATGAGGGGGCCACAGCTCCACTGAGATATCAACTCACTTGCATCAGTAGTGGCTTTTTATGTCTAGATGTAAATTAGCACTGCCTTGTACCTGTGTAGTGAATCAGGCTCAGTGCGTTGTACAAAATGTTTTGTATAGCTTATTCAAACATTTTTCTTTATAGCTAAAATAAAATCTGATTTTTGTTTTGCGATGTGTGTGTATATATAACACTTGCCCATCTATGTAGAGCCTATAAAAGGTGTTTTAACACTTATAAAATGTACTGGGCCTGATTATCCTCTGCCTGGAACCCTGTGTAGTACTTGAGCAAAGAAAGTATTAAGATGCTACGAATAATTCTAGGGTGACCCTAATTCCTAAAGCAAAAACGGGACAGCGCCAGGGCTTGCTCCAGCCACCGCCGTCAACTCCCCCGCCCTCAGGACTCGGCAGAACCGCCAACCCCCTTGGGGCTGGGACACACACACACACACACACACACACACACACACCCCTCGAGCCCCATGCCAGCATGGCTGGGGCTGACACCTCTACCCCCGAGCTCCATGCCATCCAGAGCTGGGGCTGACCCTCCCCAACTCCATGACGCCCACGGCTAGACCTGACACTTTTGGTAAATCGAGCATTTGTTCGTTTGCTCTTGCGAGCTGATCAATTGGCAAGAGCAAATGGGACAAATGCCCAGTTTTTGTCAAAAAAGTTGGGATGGCTGGGACAGCTTGTCCAGGGGACTACCCTGGACAAAACAGGATGTATGGTCACCCTAAACAACTTTGACATTCAGATTACCTGGGTGTAAATGAATATGTAAGGTGCAAGGCAGGGAAGAACTGGGATCATTGTTTCCAATGCCCATATAGAGTGGAGTTGCATCATAGGCACATTTAACTTACGCGATTTTAACTACACGCGCTCAGCAAAATAAAAAAAAGAGAAAAATAGCAATTTAAATACTGTACCTGTAGTGCTGGTGATTCCGCCCGCCATTCCACTCAATGAGTATTTGACTATACGCAATTTTCGCCTTACGCAGTGACTTCAGAACCTAACCCTCGTGTAAGATGTGACTCCCCTGTATAACCAAGTGCCCCTGTATCATTGCAATGATGATGAAAATGAGAGGATGCACTGAAAGACTGGCAATTGACCAGCAATGAGCTTTGTGAAACACTGCTTCTATTCTCTCATGTCAGTATCCACTGTAAACACCTTGTTTTAACAAGTCATATCAGAACCTAATCTTAACACTTTTTTTTATTCATGGAAAGTAGACTGCTGATCTGTCTCTCTCACACACTATAAACAACGTGTGTGTGTTTAAAAAAAACCCACTGACAATTACATTTAAACAGTATTATAAAAATGTTTGATTGTTGCAATAAATCAGGTGTTTAAGTGAGAAAATACATTAAGGTACATATGTTTAAATGCAAAATATGACTAACCAATATCTCACTGTTGACTATTTGGGATATTTTTATCTTGCAGTCACATCATACTTACATGCAATTAGTGGCAAAACCTCATATCCATATCAAACTGCTGGAAAGTTCCTCAGTTATAACATGTGAGGTATGAAAAAGCTATAACAGCTTCCCTAAATAAGAGTACAAAAATGTACCAAGGTTATGCATAACATTGTAAAATCAAGGAACTAGAATAACTACATGACGAGAAATGGAAGCCACATAAGCTATTGTTCTTGTTTTAACTTTTTAATGTACGAAAATCAAGACCTAGTTAATGCTTTTGATAGAAAATTGTTTTCTTCTCTGTCTACTTTATTTTTCAAATGTTAATTTGACTAAAATAGTAAACTGTCTGTGATCCCATTTGTAAGAACTGTAACCTTTTAGGAAACTGTCTTAGCTTTCTCTAGTCCAATATTAAGCAAATAAGGTATATCCGCTATATTTTGTGCATGTAATCACAATCTTACATTTTACTTTTGCAAGGAAGAAATAAGTTTTCAAGGGTTTTCCCATGCCCAGCCCACTGCTTTCAGTGAGCCTGTCTCTCTGCATAGTATGACTCTCAGTATGCACCGATATATAAACAGATGGTTGTAGATTTTATAATCTCTTTTTTTCCTGAAGAGATCATTCCCTGTACCCATTATTGGGAAAAGTTGCCTGTGTAAAAGTCCAGATGAAAAGAAGTAGAATATGAAGCACAATCACTTGGCCTTATAAGAGAATGGTTTGGAATATAGTGATCTCTTCTTTTCACAGTATGGAAGTTCTGTGGGGAGACATAGGGTTTGGTGTGTGGAGATGGTATTATTAAGAGAGAGACTGACACCTCAGCGAGCACCTCTGTTTTCAGGTGGTGAGTGAGGGCTCTGGAGGATGGATTAGGGTGGGATTGGCTGACAAGGGGTAAATTTACCTATTATTGGGGAGGAGAGGATTAAAGATCTCCAAGAGACTGGAGCGAAAGGAGAGAGTGAGCCATGGGGTTATACAGGGTATATTGGAGTGGTCAGAGTGGTGTTTGTCTTGGTTGTCATGCAAGGTGGCTTGGATCAAGCATGGATGGGTTGGTGGGCAGCCTGTCCCGAACCCTCTTGTTAGGGCACGGGTTCTCACACTGGGGGTCAGGACCCCTCAAGGGGTTGTGAGGTTCTTACATGGGGGGTTGTGAGCTGTCAGCCTCCACCCCAAACCCCACTTTGCATCCAGCATTTATAACGATGTTAAATATATAATAAAGTGTTTTTATATATAAGGGGGGGGTCGCACTCAGAGACTTGTTATGTGAAAGGGGTCACCAGTACAAAAGTCTGAGAACCACTGTGTTAGGGTATCCATTTGTGACACTTAAATGGACATTTTTCAGATAGCCAAGACTGTGGAACATTGCTGCTCTGAACTGAAGAAAGTGGTGATTCAGGGAAAGGTTTTGGGGGACTGGGCCCCTTGGCCTTGGTGGTGGATATGAGAATGGAGGGGAGGGAAGGAGGATGACTGGAGAGGAGACATAAGCAAAGAGTGCAGCATTTTTACATGCCACTCAGAGGCCATATCTAGGAACTCGTCTCAGGAGTTTGGGATGTTGGCAAATTATGACTCTGCTCTTTGATTTGCGTTGTTAAATACAAGGTCAGAAGCTAGTAAAGTATCTACCATCTAGTATTTGGTTTAGAACAAGACCCTTGACTTGCCATGTTTGACATAGACCGTTCTGGATGAAACTGCTAGCCCATTATTGACTCAGTGCTCCAGCCAAAAACAGATTTGCTACCATATTGATTTTATAGGTGAGTGTGGGAATGTGAAAAACGAGTACAGACCATTTCGTTGAACTTCTAAAGTAGCTGCTTAAGATCATTGAGCAGTTATATTGGGACAATCTAGCTTAATTTTGGAGGTCTTAATTCCTACCTCTCCTGTGGGCCTGCTCAAGACTTGTGGCCATCATGACATCCATGGGACTGACAGGTGACTTATCACCTTTTACATAGCTGGTCACATTTTGGACATTGTCTTAGATGAGACTGGAGGTAACAGGAGGGAAAATTGTCTGTCATGGACTGACCATTACTTTCTCCACTTGCCCTTTTCGTGTAAGGGCAAACAACCTGTTCTGATTATCTGCTCTTGGAAGCTAGGGAAAACAAATGTTTGTTTGCTCGAGTCAGAGCACCAATGAAGTCCCAATCAGTGAGACGATTCCAAGTGACTGATGGAATCTGAATGTTTGTATCTGGTGACAGAGCCATTCTTGTATTGATGAATTTTTAAATTACGTATAGTGATACCATTTTCATTCACACTGAGTTCTATACTGAGTCACTTCTTAGAGGGATGAAAACAGAGCTTCTGTCCCTTGATTGCAGTATGTGGTTCTTACTGAGGTGCTGGGGTGCGGGAGGGAGGATATAAGTCCTCAAGGCTCTTTGATATCAGTGAACTTAAGCATAGATCTGTTTGGTACAGAAACTGCACTAGTGGTGGTGGTGTACTTTCCTGTGGAAAATGGATGGAGAACAGGTTTTTATGTAGATTAGTTTATACCTATCAGTAGCTTCTGACGTGCAACTCCATAGGATGATATTGCTGTACTTGCAGACCCTATATGAGCTCAGGCCATGGGTCTTGAACCATGGTCCACGGGGCTCTTCAGAGCTAGTCTCTTCTGACCCACCATCAAGTGACCTGTTAATAGTTGCCAGAACTAGAAGCTCAACTCTGGCAAAGGACTCCAGTCCTGGGATCTGACTGGCAAAACTATGGAAATTCTGATTGATTCGCAGCTTTTATTTAAACCAAGCAGAGGAACAGGAAGTAGTCAGTGCAACTGGGTTTTCCCCTGCTTAGGACTCTACTTTCTGTGCTGCCTATTCCTGCTGCCTGACTCTGATTTCATGGTAACCTGCTTCTGTCTGCCTCTTGACACTTGACTCTATCTGCCTTCTGACCTCTGGGTATCCAGACCCGGCCTGTTCCCTGGCTCCCAAATCCCACTCCAAGCACTAGGCCAGATACCCACGTCCTGGTCCTAACACCTTAACAATATTATTCTGAGTGCCCTGATCTGTTATTTTTGGGGGGGTTCCAAAGGGGGTAATATTGGGCAATTGCTTGAGAGAAATCTCAGACTAGATAATCAGAGTTCTAACTGCTTCACTGTGTACATAGTTTGGGATACCTTCAGCATGTGAAACACAGAGCTTTTGTTTTTTCCATCTTTTCTGATCCTACTAGTATTTGGAGTGGCTCATGCATAGACTGGGCACAGATTTGGCCTAGGCAGTTGAAGCCCAACCCAGACACGACTATGGGGACTTATAGGAGGCACTCAGAAGAAATGTTGGTGACCTATTTGGGACATTCCTTTGTGGGGTTTGTGTTTATTCCTGTACTATCTGAGGGTTTGTTGGATTCCCCACTTGTTCTTAGATGTCCATGTATCAGTGGTTGCCAAGTGGTGGGGTTTTTTTATCTGTGATTTGGGAATAGGGTTATGCTCTTTCTCTTCAGATGCAGTCTTCACCTTGCTTACCCATGCCTTTGTCACCAGGAGGATAGATTACACAACATTTATGCTCTACCTGGGAATGTGCTTCAAACAAGTCAGAAATTGCAGCTAGCATGGGATGCACAACCTTGTTTGTTTAGTGGTGTTACTAAGATGATCTATCGCAATGCTGAATAAACTATAATGGCTACCAGCTGCTTTCCAAGTAAAGTTTTTAAGATGTCAGCCCTAAATAATATAGCTCTCACTGCTTGATAGTTCACATTCCAGTGTGATACTGCAACAGTTGTGATATTTGGAGGTTCTCAAAGGTGACTGTCTCTGGCTTAATCAGAAAGAAGCTGGTAAATAAGGTATTACGAGAGGGCCAGGATATTTGCTTTTCATCTTGGTTAATCAGGGCCCCGATTGGTAAGGCAAGACTTCCCTATCTTCCTAGGTTTTTCAAGGGAAGAGCTGGGGTTGGAGACTGAGTCAGTGTGGGAAAGGATAGGATAATATGCTGTTTAAGGGGCTGGAGTGATCTTTGAAAGTCTGTTCTTTTAAGGTGCAACTTGATTTTTTTGAGGGGTGGGGTAAATTAATAATGTGAAACATACTTATAACATACGATAGGTACATCTGCAAAATTCAGATAAACTTAGAAGCCCTTTGTATTCCATATGTGATGTATCTATAAAACATACTTACACTGAAGATGAGGGTTAACAGGAAAACTATTGTGCCAAGCATTGAAAGTAACTAACAGATGGGATAATGATTTTGAGACTTTTGGTCATTCAGCCCAAAAAGCAGTGTGCATCCATATAAACTAAAAATTTCAGTTTACACCTGTGGGGGTTTTTTGGTTGTTCTTGTGGTGGTGGTTTTTTGTCAATACCATAAAATATTAGAAAACATATAGGGAACATTTCTTCATTGAGATAGGGGTGGATTATATCCTAAATCTTCTGCATCCCTAATTTCTGCTTCTATGATACTTTTAAAAATATATTGCTGCCTTTTAGTTCCTCACTGCTGCTCATTTTGATTTTAGCTCCGCCAATAGCAGCAGCCATGTGGGACATATTTAAGAACATTGTCAATAAAAATTTTCTCCTTCACGTGTACTTTTAACAATTACTTCTCACTCTTGCTGGGGTTGGAGATATATCCTGGAAGTATTTTTTTGTCTTGTGTACTGATTTTCATTAGCAAAGTGTAAAATAAGGCAAAAACTTGAAAATGGGAGGGATTCCATAATTGTGAGTAAGAATATTTTTAATATATTGTAGAGGTTCATGGGGGGTGGAGAGTGATAGCTCAGTGGTTTGAGCATTAGCCTGCTAAACCCAGGGTTGTGAGTTCAGTCCTTGAGGGGGCTATTTAGGGAACTGGGGTAAAAATCTATCTGGGGATTGGTCTTGCCCTGAGCTAGGGGTTGGACTAGATGAGGTCCCTTCCAACCCTAATCTTCTATGATAATATACTCCAGTCATTGTTGGTGTATATTATAGTATCTATCTACTTATCTATCCAGCACACACAGATTTTGAGGGAGTCACTGTGGACAAAAGACAAATGTGAATGCTGAAATGTGTAATCCACATTTAAAAGGCAAGTTCAATTTTACATATGTCTTGATCTGTTACACAATCTACAATAAAATATCCTGAATAGACTAAAGTTGTAGTACTCCCTCTTAGAGCTTGTTGAATAATGTCCATAATTTTTTTTTTAAACTTAACTGTACAATTCCCAGAAGTGTTGCTACACAGCATCCTACAATAGATAGCTAAATATTCTGTGTAATTCACTTTGGACAAATTTAAATGCATGCAAAATGCCAACACTAAACTGTCTAGCAAATAAGCATAGTTTCAGCATAATGAGAAAGGGTCTACTTAAAATAAGATTGATCCTGCCCTATATGAGTAGTGAGTAATTGTGCTGTAAGCTGCGCTAATTCAGAGTGTGGTTCACCATGCCAATGTGAGCCTTCGGTCCAAAAGGGCCCCCACTTAGGTAACAAGTGAAGACCAACAATGGACCCAGTGGATGAGGGCCAAGTTCTCCAACAGTAGTGAAGGTGGATGAGCCACAACTGTCCATGTGTGGAATGCACTGGGCAGAAGAACAACTAGATCTTCATAATGGTCATCCATGCCTTCAGGAACCAACAGCATCTGGCAGAAGAGCTCCTGGTAAAGGGGATGGTGTCTCCCAAAATAATACCCCTCTACATCTCTCCTCCCCTCCTAGTTCCAAGGAGGCAGAGTAAAATGAAGTGGCAAGCCACCATAATAGACCATGACAATAGCATCAGGGCTAATTTCCCTGCTATTACCAACTCCAGGAGGAGTGGCATGCTGAGCACTCATAGGACAGGCACAACCCACTCCACTTAGGGAAGATTCAGCCTTGGTGACCCCAACTTTCTGGAAGTCCAAAACAGACCTTAGAGGCGTGTTCTGCATCATCGCATGGAATGTGTTAACACTGAACGGCACTAGGTACAGGATCGCTTTTGTCAAAGAACTCACCTAAGATCATCATCACTGGTGTCAGTAGGCCCATCTGCCACAAAGAGATCAAGTTACCATGGAAGGAGTAATCTTCCTCCATGCCAGTGGTCCACTGTGATACTGACAGATTGGTCAACTTGGATATATGTTCAAAAGCGGTGTTGCATGCTCTTCAGCCATGTTGTCAGGATTGGGGACACACTCCAGCACACTGTTCTCAAATTCTCCATTGACATGTAAAGGGGTGCATGTGCCCTGATTCAGTGTGGCACTTCCTGTGGGGCTGCCCTGCAGATTTGTGGCTTTTCAGGATTAAGCCAGATGTGGGAATTTCACTTTCCAATGCCTGGTGTTATGCCATCAACCATGGTCACTCAGGCTGGCACAAGAGTCCTCTGTAGACTATGTATTTTTGATTATATATCTTGAAAGAGATGTTAGAGCCCATTTTTTTATCCCTGCATTGAGGGAGCAAGTAGTTTCCAGTCCTGTTCAACCCAGTGTCTTCTCTTCTGCCCTTCCCCAGACCAATTGTGTTGTAGTACCAGCCTTCCCTGAGATGAGGGCCCTGTACTGTAGGTCAGTCCCATGACCCTGTTTTTTGCTACCCAGTAATAATAAACTCCAAAAACTACTGGCTAGCTAGAAGAGCAGTGCTACTGAACTATTTTATGTCACACAACTCTGTCTAACCCAACTGAATTAGTTGGCAATCTCAAAGGTCTAACAAGTTATTTTAACTGATTTAAATTCAGAAGTCCTTTCTGGCATTTTTGTGCTGTCATTCTAATTCTGGAGTACGTGTGGCACCTTAGAGACTAACAAATTTGTTAAATAAATATATACATTTTGTTAGTCTCTAAGGTGCCACAAGTACTCAGTTCTTTTTGCAGATACAGACTAACACAGCTGCTACTCTGAAACAAGTGATAGCACAGTTTGTGTAAGTATTCTTTATGAACAAGTGACATGGAACAAAACCTTGCCAGTTCAGAATAAATGAAAAGCAAACTGATTCTAAGGAATAGTGTCAGGATACACAGTAATATCCACTTTAAAATAAACACTGAGAAGAGGAAGAAAAAAAGTTGTTACATGACTGTGTACCATGCTATTTCTAACAAAGGGCAGAGAAAGCAGGGAAACTGTGATCTAGTGAGTTGATTTGTAGCTTTTGTGTGCATGCATTTTACTTCGGTGTTTTAATTAACATTTTGTATTTCAACAATGCCAGACGGTGTCTGTTTTGGATGATTTTTGGATGACTGTCAATGAATGACAGCTTAGTGAAATACTGTCAGCAGGCAGATTCAAAAACAGGATCTCACAAATTGACGTATTTGCTATATACTCAATGATAAGGCTGTGTTGACTCCAGTTAAAGAAATATCATGTCTAATCAGGTGAAATCAAGTCTTGGGTTAAAAACAAGGGATTTAAAAAAAACAAACCCAAAATAGGTCAATAGAAACATTTCTGAGACTTTATAAGTTCTGATGGAAACGGTTTTGACTGGCATTTAAATATTTCCCTGAAGTGTTTCTGGAACTCAGATATTGCATCATTCTGTCACACACACTAAACAGAAAGTGAAACCGACTAGATCATTTTCACATCCAAGCCAGGTTTAATGTAAAGAGTATACTCTTTTTTTTTTTTTTTTTTTTATAATTTATAAAGGTAACATCTAATTTATTTAACAATCTAGGGTTAGTTTCCTCATCAGCATCCCTTTAGAGGGACAAGGTGGGTGAGAGAAATCTCTTATTGGATCAACGTTTTTGGTGAGAGAGACATTAGAGCTACACAAAGCTCAGTTAGGTCTGGGTCCCTGGTGTCCCTTCAATCATTCATATTAATATTTACTGTTGGAAAGAGTATTTGCCTCTTAAGCTCTGACAATACAATTGTATCTACTTAACTAAATTGGCTTAGAGACTATATTTAGACACAGGTAGACTCTCATTTCAGGTTGTGGCTTAAGTCAATAATGGATGTAGTTAAATTGGTAACAATTCCCTAGAACTTTCTCATGGAGACAAGGCCTCGTTCACTTACGTTGACTACATACATGGCTTAATCCCTTCCGAATTCTTATTCCTGTTATAGTTTTTTTTTTTCTGGTTTTAGCCTGCTCTCTAATAATTTCATGTTCACCTGCCTGTCTAGATCTAGCAATCAGAATAATAGCATTGCTAAAGTAAAGGTCTGCATTGAATCTGATTTTAAAGCAGACCTACCTTTTGGCCCAGATTCTGCATTCTAATATCCTTATTTATGAGTGACACCTTGCGTTCAGTGGGACAGTTTATGAACTAAAGTGACTAAGTGTGAGTAGAGTACTGGAACCTGACCCTTAATTTGAGTGGTATAAAAATAGTGTCTTGAGCACATTGTCTACAGTCACACAGCTGCTTGTTTGGCAAGAAAGATGTAAAGAACCAGAAGGACAGGAAACATCTTGCCCTAAAGTGGTGCCGGATTTCCACAAAACTCTCTGATCTTCCTGTATTAATTCTTTATTTCTACTGTTACTGAAGATTCTCATTTAAAGTAATTGATGGGATGGATGATTATGCTGCCTGCTGTCCTAGAGGGCAAGTCACACACTTGTGTAGTTTAAATGTGAGTGCATATACAAAAGCCTGCAAAGGGTTAAACTGGAAAAAGTAGTTTTCCATCCCTATTTTTTACCTAGTTGTTTTGGTATTATAAATCATTATTTTTTTGCCTAACATCTGCTTTATGAGGATTATCACTGAGTAAAATGAGTATCCGTTTAGTCTATAGGCTCTTTCCCATCTATTTCCCCATAGCTACAGGACATACGTTTATTGTTTCCTGCTTTTGTGCGTGAATGCAACAGGGGCCTGTACTAGTGTTCCTATTCAGCCAAGCTATCCTAACGAGTACAGCTTCTTAGCAGAGCTCTTCTCCATTTGCTCCACAAAGTTGTGGGAGCGCCCTGCTCGTGCTGCTCCTATGCCACCTGCTCTGGAGCTAGAACAACTTGCGGCGTAGCGGCGAGAGAGCTGCGCTGCTCCTGGCCTGGCTGGCGCAGGGAGCAGTGTGCGCTGCAAGGTAAAAGCGAGAAGATGCCTGCGAGGAGAGCCTTTCGCTACCGCTGGCACTACAAGGGAAAGTATTACCCTAGGGGAAACGAGTCACAGGGATGGAGTAGGCCCGGGGCCCATGGCTCGAGGTGGAGGCAATGTGCTACGCTGGCAGAGAGGGTGCCTGCTGGGGAAGCAGACGAGAAGGGCTCCAAGGGGCAGGCTGTGGGTGGCTTAGGTCAACCCCGCACACCAGGGAGCAGCAAGCTCCCAACCGAGCGAGGCCTGCGCTCTGTGCCCTGCAGAAGGCAGCTGGGCGTCCCCTCTCTTCCCCTGAGCTCTGCCGGCGCCGCCCCGCCCTCCACCTGGCGGGGCCACCTGGCGCCGCTGGCCCGGATTGGCGGGTTCGCGGCATGTGGGCCGGGAAAGCAGCGGGCTGCTGGGTGCCGCGCTGCCTCCCCGAGGGCCGGGCCCCGTGGGGAAGCCAGGTGCGTGGGGAAGCAGTGGCCTGGCCCCGAGGCTGTCGTGCGCGCTCGCTCGCCCGCCTGGCGGAGCGGGGCTGGGACTGCGCCTGGTCGCCCATCATGCCGCCGCCCAGGAGCGGAGAGGGCGTCAACTCCATCCCCGCCCAGCGCTGTAGTGGCCCGACAGGCTGGCTGGCAGCTTGCACATGTCCCACTAGATGCTGCACAGGATGGGGTTCAGCCGGGAGTGGGGGCAGCGGCGGGCATCTGTGGAGGAGGATTGATGGCTGGCGGGCGCGGGCCCGGTGGGGTTTAGGAGTTGTGCCCAGATCATCTTCCCGTTAAAACACCACTAATGCGCGTCCGACTCCGTCCGAGGAGCGCCTTCCTCTCCGCTCCCTGCGCGGGCGCGTGGGCACACAGGCTGGCGATGCATGGCTCGCAGTCCGAGTCCGTGTGTCTCGCAGGTGTGTTGGGGTCCGTAGTGCCGGCCGGGGCGCTCCTCCCGCGCTGGATTTGCGCTGGCTTCACGCTCTGGTTTGCGGGTGCGGTGGTGCGCGTTCGGCGCCACTCAGCTGTCTGGGTGGCTGTGGTCACAGACGGATCTGCTGCCGCGGAGGCTCTTAGCTGTGGTTTCTGATCTACTGTTCTCAGTGGGCGGTGTCTTGTCTTGTTAGGGTTTGGTCCAGGTCTTGAAAGGTCTGACTCTGGATGGAGGCTTTTTGCACCTTGAGGTTAGTATTGTTGAGTCTTGGGCCGGATTCTATGTCGGAGTGAGTGGTGCGTTTCATTGGGCTCTCGTTCTGGTCCTCTAGTGTCCTGTGATATAGGGAGTGTGTGAGCTGCTCTGGCTGAAAGAGCACTGACAGCTCGGGACTCTTCGTTTTGTGTGATGGTCAGAAAGGGGACAGTTCCTCTCATGCCCTGCAGTCGTTGTTGGAAGAATTCCAGTGTGTGTACACAACTTGGCTTACAGAGCTCTCCAGATGGGCATGCCTAGGGAGAGGAAGCTGAGCTCTTTGTCTTGCAAGCTGTCAGGTGTCTGTGTCTCTGATACAGTTTTGGGTGTGCGGTGCAAGAAAGGGTTTTGGAGCCACGTACTCTGTTTAGATGCTGCTTTGGGGCTCCCAGGTTAAGGGGGATGGAGGTAGAAGAGGAGCTCCCTTCTTAAAGTGAAGGAGACATTATTCAGAAAATACTTATGCTTATCTAGACTTTTTTCCTATTAAGGTAAGCAGATCATTGTCATTTCTTCACCTTGTAACAAGATGCAATGAATTTCCCAACCCCTGCTGCAATGTGTTTGAAGGTGGGAATAGGACCTGTCATTGAATAGGTACGCTTCTCGTCTGTCAGAGTCCCTGGGATGGGCAAAAAGAGTAGTCACCTCCTGTGTAATGATATAAAACTCCATCTTCAGGAGATTTCTTTGTGTCTTGTACAAAATTGCTTATGGCTGTAAACTGCTCATTTTTTGGAAAAGTTACAACTATGGGGGAAAACTAACAGTTGTACTGTAGTTGATGTGTTTGAACTTCCATTAAGGCTCCTTCTAAAACAACAAATACTTTGCATCCTCCCCCGCATCCCTTTATTGCATGATATGAATTTGGGTCTCCTGGGGGAATGTAATTTATGTCCATTAATACAAAATTGTAAGGTATTAGTATTTGAAGATTTGCTGCAGTAACACAAGTTTTTTTTTAAATTTATTTTCATACAAATGTTAGGGGAAGCTGGTCAATTCTCTTCCCTACACCATCCAAAAGATACCCTTCTGTTCTGTTCTCTGGTTCTGAACATGCCATAACTCAACATAGAATGTGGTTTGTCACTCATTTCTCTATTTTTGAGATTTGTGTTATCGCTTGCTAAACTTATTACAACACACTATTTACCTCTGTCTGCAGTTTCAAGACCTTTGTGCTTTTCCCAACAACCACCACGCTCCTAGGAATTTCACAGATAAATCACTAGCTCCATGCAGTCAGGTGCTTCATAGCTTTCAGTGAAGATACACTTAACATGATTATACACTGAGATAGCTAAGTTTGGATTTAGAGGGGCTGTTGTGTTATGCTGACTTGATATGTTTCATGTTTAAACTGAAAATGCTATTTATCTGATAGACTAGAAGAGCTCCAATGAAACTGTTCTGGTCTCATGAGTACCTAAACAGAGATTATTTTTTTTGTGTGTGTTTTTGTTTTTTAAATAGTGCTCACCGGAACACTAATCTGATCTTTCAGGTGACTGCTATTTACTGCTCTAAATGAGAGAATTTAATAAAATACATCTTAAAAGCTTGTAACAGGAGTTAATAAAAACAAGAATATTCAAATTTAGAGGAGATCGCATAATTCTCTGTAACTATTTATTTTCTTGAAAATCCTTTTGGAATTAAAGAACCAGTGCCATTAACTCTTTAACTGGAACTTTCCTTATAGGCTTATTACAATCTTAATATTTTCACTATTTTTATATTAACTTTTTGTGTCTGCAGTGTTTGTAGTGATTTTCAAAATTGACTTTTTTGTATTAATTTAAAAAAATGCAATATGGAAGACTGGTTAGATTCGAGGTTTTTTCCCAAGTTTCATTTGTATGCAGCAGTAAAGGATTGCTATTTTTATTTCTTTGTTACTCTGTTTAAAGCTGTATAAATTATCTCAGCTATATCCTGCTTGATGGCAGCCTTAATGTGTGATGTCTATTTGATGCCTAGCTTCCATAAGCACCTTTCATTTTAAATCACAACCATGCCACATTAGAAATTGACACCAACTTGTATTGTAGGCATAACATAGATGCTTTCTATATCCTTAGATTTTTATTTTTTTTTAAGCCATCTATTCTGGCCTTATTCTCTGAGGAAAGACTATTGATTCACCATTTCCCTATAGACATTTGTATCAGTGCAGAGTGGGTGTAAAACTATCATTCTGAGTTTGGTAATACTTTGCACTGATGTAAGTGACTACCCAAAGGGTTGGGTATGGGTGAATTGGGCTCACAGTACTGTGTTGCTGTAAGTTGGGTGTTTTTTTTTTGTTTTGTTTTGTTTTTTAATGCTCTTCTTGGTTTGCCTTTGAATCTGTTCTACTTAATTATGTTACAGTCTTCGAATTTTGTTATAGCTGTATCGGTCCCAGGATATTAGTGTTACAAGGTGGGTGAGGTAATATCTTTTGGACCATCTTCTATTGGATAGAGAGACAAGCTTTCTCGAAAATCTTACCTCACCCCTTGTCACTGTTGGAATTTGGCAGTATTAACTGTTCCATTGAATTCTGCAGAATTAGGGATACTTAAATTTGAAGAGTATGCTTAGATTTGATGCTTCATATCCCATCAGCTTTTTATTCTGGTGACATTCCATTTTCTAGATCTCTTATCCTGTTGGTTATGAAATTTTGGTGTATACTTTTATAGAGCTCTTTGCAAATATTGCAACACCCTCCTTAAATATGTCAGTATTCTTAGTGGTCAGAGGGTATACCTGGTCCAGCCTCAGCACTGAACTAGATGATCTGACTTCTCTTCCAGCTCTACATTTCTATGATTTTACAGATGGGAACTGGAGACAAAGAAGTAAAGTGACTTGTTCAAATACACACACACACACAGCCAGTAACCCAGCCAGAGTTGGAGTTTACGATGATCTGACCGCCAAACCCATATTCATAATTTGGAGAGGCAGGATAGTCTAGAATAATGTGACCGAATGTATGTTAATAGAGTCAAAAAGGGGATAACAACCCTCTGGTCTATGTTTACAGAAGCCTGACTGCCTGCTGAAGCAGAATTGGATTCCCTACAAGTGGTTGGAGCAAAGGAAGTGGGATAGACTTTATTGTAAGATCTGTCAGAAGCAGTTCAAGGCACTGTGGCCAAAACTTTAAATCCATATTTATGAGCTTGTCCTTAGGCACCCAAATTTTGAAAAATGTTGACTAAATTAATTGGAGCTGCTACATATGAAGGTTGAGGAAGCAATCCAGAAAACATAAGTGTTGGCATATGACCAGTGCGAACGGACTTTACTGCCCGTAGCTCATCAGTGAGACTAATTTAATGCATTTGCAGTTGTTGTTTCCCTTCGTCCAGATTCTCTGGATATGGCTTGAGATGAATCATTAAGAACTAGATGTGGGCAAATAAGAAGTCTTCACTAACAATTCTAGAGGGCTGCTCTTAAGTCAGATCTAGGAGCTTGCTGAATGCATGCTCAGTTGCTAATAATGATCCACGCTACAGTCGTTCAACAGTGGTGGAGCCTGCAGTTCTCTGCATTCTGTCTTGCAATAAACAAGAATCCTGACAGATCCAACCTGAGATACAAATGTTGAAATTTCACATAACAGTTAGTGGTTGTCCCAGGACAGATAAAAATAAGTGGTGTTGTCCTAGGGGAGGCATACTCTTCAGTGCGATTATAAGTAGAAAATGTCTCCCTTATTCTTTCTCCCCAGTGAGACTGAGGTAGGGGATGCAAAGTAGGCAGTTATCCCCTATTCCTGTTCCTCTTCATTCTTCTTTAACCTTTCTCACTCACCTCTGTCCTCTTCCTTTCCTGTAGGGAGAATAACAAAAGAGTTACATTTCACCTTGACCAGATTATTGCAGAGTGATGATTTCCCCTGGGGTGGGGTTGGGGGGTGTTTTGTTTTCACAGTAGCACTCTTATAGGTTAAGGGGGGGGAGGGAGGAACACAATTCACACTCTTCGTTTTTTCCAGTTTGACAGCAGTTTGTCTTCATTCAATTTTATCATTTTGCAGAAGGCCAATGTTGCACTTCCTGTTTTATGAACTAGCATTGCTTTCATCATCTCTTACCTGAAGGAGCTCCAAGTGCAAGCTATTCCCTAGGGTATTTACCACTAATGTAAGCAGAACTGAAATGGCAACCAGCAGGAATTCCTGAAGAGCTGAGGAGGGCTGGGCTTGGGCATGTAGGGAAGTGCTCTGCACTCTCCATTGCTAGACGGATTTTTGTAAACATCAGCAGGAGAGTTGAAAACCCTTTTTAAAACTTACAAAAAGGTCCATAAAATGAAAATGTACATGGTATTAAAGGGTGGTCTATTTGAAACCTGAATTATTTTGAAGTTAGTCATTCAACAAGTCCCTTTTGAAATTTAGGTAGCTTTGTTAGGGTTTAGACTAGCGATGGACAAATTTAATATACTTTTTAAGCCTCATGATCCTCTGACAGTCCCTGGCTCTCTTCTTTCTGTGATTATCCTATCTTGATGTACCGAAACTGATACTATGGCCTAATTTAAAGAGAGAATGTGAAACCTATTTTTAACTCTTAACCATGACAAATAATTGAAATATCTCCTATTTATCCAGCATTATTTCTTGCAGGTCCCTCCTGCACTAGAATCCATCTCAGCTGGAGCTTGCCAGATCTTGATTTCACTTGTGACCCAGCCCTGGATTTGGACCTAGTTTTCCAGAGGTGAAAGGTTAGTGTAGCCACCAAATGTCTTTCTCCTTCTGGCCCTTTCTTTATATTAACAATATATTTGTTTATATTACCTCTTAAAAGGTACATGCCAGATTCTTTTCCTGCTGACTCTCTTTTCCAAATACATTTGGGAAAGTCCTCTTATTTTCACCTCCCCTCCCACTCCTCTTGCCCACTCCACTGCCCTGTCTGCTTCCTCCTGTTGCTCAAAGTGCTGAAAGGAAGATGGTACCCTTCCTTTACTGGGTGGGAACACCAGCAGCATAGTTGTCAGTGGAGCTTTGGGCATGCTGTGTGGTTATTAATTTCAGTGCTACAGCCAGCATGGGAAGTACACATAAGCTGTCTTATCTAGTTTTAGCTTTTGAGGGACAGAGACCTTTTTTCTTGCAGTGTGTCTGTACAGCATCCTGCACAATGGGACTGTGATCCTGACTGGGTCCTCTGGGTGCTGTCGTAAGATAACTTGTTAAAATAGTTAGAGTAAAATGTTTCTCTTTTATTAGATACAAAACTTGAGAGGCCTTTTGTAGTACAGTTTCGGCCAAGTTTTCAATCACCATGGAAAAGTATTAGAATAGGAGGGGGCTGGCTTTCACCCACCTTTTGTGTACATGGCTTTTTGGGGGTGCTTAGAATATCACCCAGCTACTCTTCAGAGAGGTGTTGTCCATGGTGAAGGATTAAAGTCAGCAGGAGGTTCATTGGGAAGGGGGCATTGGTGAAGCTTTTAATTCCTCTCTCCAAAAGTGCAAGCAGCTAGCCATGGTTGACAAGTGGTTAGGACTTTGCTCATGGAACCATATTTGGACATTAGTAACTAATGAAGTTTTATCCTTTCACAAATCTTCCAGTTTTAAGGAAGTTTGTCAAGAAGGTCGAGATGAGCCAACTTCAGTGGTAGCTTGAAAAGATTTCTTGGATTCCTGTCGGTCAGGATTCAGATCCTAATATGGAATTGAGATTGTGTGGATATACTGGTAGTGATCAATCTTGCCCAGTTTTTATAATAGGTCACTTGAGCTTTTCAAATATATTGTACTGCAATGTTGTATATGTATGGGGATAGTCAGCTGTGTGTCTGCTTTTTGTAACTTCCATGTTCCGTTCTGGCATTCACAGTTCCTGCGAGAGACAGGGATCTGGATAAAATTGAAATGGCTATATAATTCAACCCAGAAAAGAATGAAAGGCATGCTTTTTGGCAAAAGACAATGGTAGTGGACAAACAGTTGTCTCACTATCTAACAAGTGTATATTCTTGCATTTTATCAGAATGATTCATGGATCTGTTGCTGCTCGTGTGACAGATACAGGTATTTGCTTTTGATGATTTTTCATTTAAAACTGCCAAGGAGACTGTGCCCCATTCTTTTCTAATGCAAACCTCACAACAGAGAGCTGTGCAAATAACTGACTATTTTAATTTCACTGGCATTTCCTAATTTTTTTTTTTATTTTTTTTTAAGTTCAGGTTGTTCAATCAAATTTTTTGGGGATTTTCAGCAGGGAAAAAGCAGGGTAATTTTCGTTCGGGTCAAACAAAACTTTATTTCAGTTTTGGGCATTAACCTTCTTTTGTTTTAGCAAAGAAAATTGTGGGGTGTTGCCACCACTTATAACCTTTATCCTGGAGCACTTACCTGAGATATTGAAGGCCTGGGTTTGAATCCGTACTCTGACCATCAGGCTATAAGCATTAATCCATGGATTGTTCTCAGTCTCTCCTTTTGAAGCTGTTCCTCTATGTATAAATGCATTAAATTGTCACTGGAGCAGGGACTGTAACCTAGATGTTCCCCCTCCCAAAGGGAAGGCCTAAACAGAGGGCTGTAAGTCATATTCTCACTCTCTGGTCCAATGACTATTTCGTTATTTTATACAAAGTGAAACAGCTTCAACAGAAGAAACTCTGAAATTTCCCCCACGTTGGAATACGCCATAGCCCGGTGGTTAGGGCAATCACCTACGAAGTGAGAACCTGGTTTCAAGGCCCTGCACCAGAAGGGATTTAAACCTAGGTCTCCCAGTCCCTTAACCACTGGGCTAAAGTTTTATCAGGGGGAACCACCATCTCCTCTAAACTGTTTTTCTTTTTTTATTTAAACCAAACCAGTTTGCTGAAATCAACACTAGTTCACAAAACGTTAGGTCAACTCAAATCTGTGTTTTTCGGTGAAAAAAGTTCTTTGGAAAAGCTTTGCCCATCTGTGTGCAGATGTCTTCTACACCTTTCCCCCTTCCAGCCCGTGGGAGCTTCAGTTGATGCTGAATGTCTCTCAACTGCTGTGAGTTGCAAGGTGTGGAGACGTATCTGCAGTGGATTCCTGCGTACGCTTGTGTGCAATTCAAGGTGTATGGTCTGGTTGTCAGACTTTCGTCTTTCCCTCTACTTGTCATGGGAGTTGAGACCAGCAGGAAGGCACTTGTTTCTAATAGGGGAGCACTCTATTAGCAGTGGTAGAGCTTTCTCAGCTGACCGCTCCTATTTAAAATTGACTCCTCTCTGGTGGTCTGCCAGAGTCTACAAAAGCCTTTAAGGCACACTGCAATGCTTGCTTTGCCTGGTGTGATTGTGTTTGTGTTTGTCTTTTTTTAATGAGTGATACATCTAACCTCTGTTCCTTATTGTATCACCTAGCTGTCCTAGTGCTAGGCACTGTTGAAATTAGCAAATAAACCTGCTAATCTGCAGTGTTGTAGGGGTGGAGGAGTCAAGAAAAATTGGAAAAACCTTTTTTGAAATGAAATTCTTCTGTATGTTACAGTTGAGGAGTTACCATGATAGTTGAGTGCTACTGGAGAATAGAAGCTGTATGAAGGCTTTCACCTTCTGGATTTTCATAGGCAAGCTGCAATTGCTCTTTCCAGTTTTACCACCTAATTTTAATGTTTTGCAGCGCTATTGTAAGTGCATTTGTTTCCCTGAGGAAACTACAAACTGCATCATGCAAAGCTTCAATAAACTTGCAGTATAAATATTTTTATTGTTTACTGTTCTTTGAAATCTTCAATAGCTGCTCATCTTGATCTGGTGGAAAAGAATGAGTAAATTCATCCTGTATCAAACTTAGTGACTCTTCTCTTGGACTTTCTACATTTGAGAATGAGCTATATATCAAATCTGTGCAGTACTGCTCTCTGGACGACAACTTTTTATAATCCATGCCTTTTTTTCAGTAGTACTGCAACTCTTAGTGTCCTGTCGTTCTGCTGTGGCTCTGAAATCTAAAGAATGCGAGAGGGATGGCCTGTATCTTTACCCTACATGCCCTAAGTGGACTTGACATGAGGGTGAATCCAAAAATTCCAGGAACACTGTAGGATTAGACACAGTGTCCATTTGTGAGAGGTTGACAGTGCTCTGAGGATGGTGTTAGTGAGGAAAGGAAAGACAGAAAAAGTTTGCTGTTCTAATGTGCGATGTGATGGCCAGGAAAATTAGTAAGTACACACACACTGCATTTTTCTCATATTGTTTAACTAATAGCTTCATAAATGTTTTGTAAATCATAGAAGTGGTATAATATTTTCAATTGACTTTAGAGGGCCTTCTGTACCAAATAATACATGTTTGGGGTAATGGGGAAGGACTGCGGTACAATATATAATGGCAAAGTTTTTAGTTTATTTTTTAAACTAGTTGTGGGGAATAAGGGAGCACACTACTTACAGGTTACGCACCCAAATATAATTTTATAAAAGAGTAGTTACAGTTTACTGTATAACACAGCTTTTTTTTAACTGTGGCTCATCAAAGGTACACATTCCTGGCTGATTTGGTGTGTAGAAGATAATGTAATTTGAATATGTAACTTATTAACATATCTGAATTAAACTTGGAAACTGTTACTCTGATGCGAGTAACCAGTATGTATGGGACAGTCAAACATTAAGGCAAATGGGAGTCAAATTTTTAAAACAAAATTTGGCTGAATATATAGCTGTTCAGTGAATGACCTTGATTTCCCCTGTGATTATAGATGTTTCTGCATTTTTAATAATTTTACCATATTAATATTTCTTTTATTTAATTGTAAATTATAATTAATGATCGAGTTCCTCAAATCTGAGGAGAAGTAGAGGAGATTTGGAAGAGATCAAGGTGATTAGATTTTGAGCGGAAGAAGTAAACCAGAACCATCTCAGATTTATTAGTTGGATATTAAAAAAACCAAATCTCTTCAATTGGATACCAAGGACTTTGTCACTTCTGCCAACACAAACATGGGTGTCTCTGTAACAGCAGAATTGCATCAAATTAGTTGGTGTTTTTGTTTGTTTTTAAATTTTTGCCCTGAAATATGCAGTTGATATTCAACTTCCCTATTTTGAGAAAATGGCAGTTAAATATTGAGCTTTTCACTCCTGAAAGCTTTCTCCCTGTAGAGTTAGATTTGAAACAAGCTAGATATTTAATATTTTAGTGTTACCTTTTTTTGTTTGTGCCTTAGGGTTGAACTGTATTTGATTTAAAAACAAAACAAAAAAACTGAAATATCCATACATTCCTGAACAAGAGTTCTTTTGTTAAATTTGAGCATCAATTTATGGTCCTCTTGTGTGTTACTTAAAAGTTCATATTTGTATTATGGCAACATTTAGAGGCCCCTGTTGGGGATTAGTTTCCTTTGTGCTAGACACACACACAGGAAACTAATCCCCAACAACAAAATTGTCCCTGTCACAGCAATGGTGAGTGAAAGAGGACACCGTTAACTTGAAATCTAAACTTCAGAAAACCAGTTGAATAGTAACCTGGCCCTGACCTATTTTGGTAGGTATATTTTTTCATTTTCTTATCTCTTAAAATGTCCCCCTTCCGTATTGCTGTGTTGAAAGGTCTGAATGAAGAGAGGTTGACTAACAGTCTGTACAGGGGAAATGATGAAACTCTCTAGACAATGTGCTGTCAACCGCACAAAAATAAGCAAAACTAGGGGAAGTCTCCCTAATCTGTCAGTTACTGTTGTCCTATGCTTCACTTGTAACAACAGCAGGTAAATGTTCAGACAGAAGTGACTTTTTAAAACTAACTCTGTCCCTTTAAACTTAATTTGGAAGATTTTCCTCATATGATCTTTCCTTAACATACTCTGTGTTCTGACAGGTATGCAGTCCCCTGAGGTACAGACTTGCATATCTGAAGATATTTAGAAATAATGTTGAATAAATTATTTCTCCCTTAATACAACTCTTATGGCTGAGTAAAACTAACTTGACTCTGATGTTAAATATCTGTCTGTTGTCCCAAATTGTGCCTTACATTCTGTGGCCCTGATCCTGCAAGATAGTTTTTGCAGTGGGGCCTTGAACCCTTGCAGAGCCCCCTTTGAAGTCAGCGGGGCTCTGTAAGGGGGCAGAAGCCCACCAGCACAGAACATCTTGTAGGATCAGGGGTTGAGTGTATGTTGCAGAGATGAGCAGTGTTTGTTGTCCCCACTGTCCAAAGGCCCCAGTCAGGATCAGGCACTTTTGCACTATGTTCTGTATACCTGCATAGGAAGCTATAATCCCTGCCCAGAGAAGGAGCTCACAAACTAATTCTAACCATGGAAATGAGCAATTTTTCTGTATTAATCTTACCTTTTAATTACATTTTAAGGTTGCATGATGGAATTTAAATTTTCCCAAGAAAAGCTTCACATTTTGGATCAGTATCGCTGAGGTTGTCTTCTGTTTGCTATACGTTGAGTGGAATCTCTTGACACAGACTTGCCCAAAGAGTACATAAAAATGGATCTCAAAGAAAGCTGCCCAAGTGTTAGCATTCCCAGCTCTGATGAACATAGAGAGAAGAAAAAGAGGTTTACTGTAAGTATGTTAGCATTTCTCTAGACAGACTACTTAAGTTTCTTATGTGTTGTGTTTTGTGCATTAGCACACATCTTAAATATTTAACTATTATTGTGCTCTCCACATACTGATGACAGAAGTTTAGTGTTTGCTTAAATGCAAATGATATGTACTGGACATAATGAACAAAATGCTCTACACAATGAATCTTGAAGCAGAATAGGATTTTTATTCTAGAGTTTGTCACTTTTTGTAGATATAGTTCTGGTTTACAAATTCTTGATACCCCTTTAAACAAAACTGCAGTGGTTTGTTTTGTTTTTCATATTTGGCATTTAGTGTATAAATGTGGGGGGAATCTTTTTTTGCCTTAGCATATCAGATCCAAATGTTGTATCTTTTCTGTGAAAAACAAAATCTCAAGGAGTGAGTTGTGCTAAAAAAAAAAAAAAAAAAAAGAAAAAGGAAAAAAAAGAAAAAGGTGAGCTCCTGAGTATACACACTCCATATGTTACATCTTTACAGTTGTTTTCTTAATGTCCTTTTTTACGTTTTAAAAGGAAACTCATCACTTATTCTCTCGCACTCTCTCTCTTTCTCTGACTCTTATGGTCTTGAAGTGTGTTGTGTCTCCCCCCCTTTCCCACCCCCCACAATTTTGTTTTCTTTTGGTCTCCTGATAGACATATTTTGTACATCATGCAGGCTTTTTTTTTTTAAAATCTGGTGGTAGGCAGTACTTATTTGTTTTGTTTAATGGTGCAAAGAATCTTACTTAATATAGGAAGTACAGTGGTTTTGGGTGGTTTTGTCTTTGCTTCAATGTCTGTTAGGGTATAAAGAATGCATCCTAATTCTTTCTTTCAAAAATGTGATCCGATTCATTACCCTGTTGTGCAATTTCCTCCTGAAACTGAGAGCTGCTGACTAGCTTGTTCTGTTTTTCTAGATAATTAGTAAATCCAAGAGTATTTCACTGATGAAAATTAGTGCAAGGTTTATGTCTGTTTTCAGGTTACAGCAGAGTTGTTCTCTTTATCTTCAGAAGGGAAAGAGTATTACTTTATGTAGTCAATGTAAATATTCTAGTATATCATGAAGTAACTATTTTGGGGGGAATGGGGAAAAGAAAAACGGTGTTTGGTTAACTTGCAGTTTAAGAGCTAAAGTTTGAGAATGCCTGGGGGTCGGTATGTGTTGGAAGTGTATTTCAAACAATTTTGTAGTTTGAAAGAAGTAGCTCTCTTGAAAGTCTGATCTTCCTCCAACAAAATTAGCACATTCTACTGCCTAAATGTTAATTATTTACAGACTTGTCTGTGGTTAGACATTTGTCCTGAAATTTCTTGCTGGGGTAAGTTCACCAGTGACAGCACTAGAGTGCACAAGACAATGATAGTTGCCAGAGTTTTAAGCACCAGGTCATGTAGAACTTTTTAGGCAGAAAATCAGCTGTAGCCTGGAGACCTGTCTCCCCAGGCACTCCTACTTGTGGAGCTGCACCAATATTAGCAACAGTGAGGAAATTTTAGAGAGAAGGGGTGACAGTAGGCACAGTCTAACCAGGTGAATGTTCCCTGTGGAAGCATATTGCTCAATTTTGGCCTCTTCCACTTGATATCAGGGATTAATTAGCAGCCTGACAAATTATACTTTTCACAGCAAAGCTTGTGGGTTTGTCATGTTTATTTTAGGATTTAATAACACTATCAGCCAAGAAGCGATGGGTGCAGTAAATTTCAATAGTAGACTTGCATCCTCCAGAGCATTTTTATGGCTATTATACTGCATTTATTTTCTCTCCTCTTGCAAACCCATATTGCAGTGACTCTCTGGAGCCCCTGGGCATTGCTCCTTGAGCCTGCAGGAGGGGATTACTAAAAGGAGAGACAGACACACATGAGGAAAGCATTATTGTAAAAACCATAAGGAAGATGTGGAGGATTCTTGCATTTAGATGTCAATTTTCTTGAACTGCCTGAACATCCAGCAGGTGAGAGGATAATGTCTCAAAGGCCTAAGCTTTAGGGATGCCACTCCATTCTATTTCCAATCTCCCCACAGGAATTGAACCATGTTGTTGCCAGTAATGTGGACAAAAGTGCATGTCTGCAGAATATGGTGGGGGTGTCCTCCTCAGGTAAAAAGATGGTACCAGTTGGTAATGCTTAACAGTGTGCTAAACTACCACATAGTTGTAGTTTGAGTATTTTGGCTTTTGTGGTAAGATACAGGAGTTGTATCCTTAGTAGGGAAGGCAGGAGATGTCTTTTTAGAAGAAAAAGAAACAGCCCGCCCTTGACTGGCTGATCTTGTGACTGCCAGAGGCCTCCATTGCAGGTCTGATGTCAGGGAGTAATCTAAAACAGGGTCCTTTATAGGTGAGGGTGTGTTTCTTCTACTATGATTAATAGTTCTTGCTAAGAGGTTTGACTTTTCGTTTTAAAAGGGATGAAGTCAGAAGCTGACTTGAACATTACAGTGAGAACAGAGATCTGCATGTGCTCCATTAAAAATAAAAATTAGGATTTATGGGAAGAGACCTGGGCAATCCATTTGCCCAGTCATTATTTTTGTGCTTAGCCATAGGACCTGTCTAGTGGCAGGCACCAGCAAACAAAGGAAAAAGAATACTGTCCCTTTAAAACACCAGCCTCCTTGCTTTGGCCCCTTTTTAGATGTGTAAATTAAGACTTGTCTCATCTTGGTTCCTCAGGTGGCTGAGCCTGATCAGGCTCACTTCAGCTGCAGGTAATCAAAGGAAAAGAGTAGTTCTAGCTGACTTGGTTAAATCTGTCTGTTTCCCAGGTTCATGCCACCACCATAGTTTAATGCAGAAATTGCTGGCTCTGCTCTCTCTGTCCCTAATCTGGGGGAGGGAGGGAATAATCGTTCACTTAAATTTCATTGGATCTCCTGGTTACATCTTGGTCTGTGTCTCCTGACCTTGATTATCTTCCTGTGGTTGGCAGGAGCAAAGAGCAGTCATGAATTTTGGTAAAGCAGCCACTTTCTAGAATCTTTCAGGCTACAACAGCAGCACCACATCTGGGAGGAGTGAGACTGGGTGTGTCCTCCTCCTCTCTCAGAACTGTCTTGCAGTTTTTCCTTCCTGTTTTTTCTGTGCCTTGGTGAGCCTAGATGGGGATCCTCCCTTTTCCAGCTGGCAGGCTAGCCAACTTCTCTGGGCTGGAGAAGGTGCTTTGCCTGGCTCCTTTGAAAAATAACTAACTCCTCCCTGGCCTGACTTCCAGGGGAGTGTTTATAGCCCATTACAGTAACTCATATGCTTTCATTAGTCATGGCAGTGTAAGCGTGAATCCATAGATAATACTTCAGAAGAATAATCACTTAACTATAAATAGTAACTGTGGGTGCATCATCTCTCTTCTCCTCTTTGGGAGGTGTCTAATTCTGCTGTTGCAGTTTGAGCACGGTTGAAGCAGAATGGATGGTTATGTAAACAGGTTTAGAGTTTATGCCTTTCTGGAAACATGAGTGGCAAACGCTACTCTTTTTAAATAAATTCTTTGCTAGACTTGATTGTCAACTTTGTCCAATAATGATACATCCTAAACATTTTTAGGCAGTCTAACTCCACAGATGCTATCTGCACAGGAGTTGCTCTTACAGATAAGTGATTGTTTATATGTTGAATGTACAGCTTTCTCCCTATTTTCGTCAAGACATACTACTCAACAAAAGCTTGGGTCAGGATGATCTTCAGTGATAACCATGTGCTTTTTTGGGGAGAGGGGGCTAACAGTACTATGAAGGCTTGCTTCTTTAGTATTTGCTTTTAAAACAAATTGTATAGATTCAGCTTGCTTATATATTCTTAACTTATAAAGACCTGACTAACATTCTGTAGAATGAGGACAATTTCATTCCTGCATCATTACATTAGACTTGAGGGTTTTCTCATTCCCCACCCTCACCCACAAAGTGGACCTGTATCAGTGTTTTAGTATCTAGTACCAAGATGCTTCTCCTGAATGTGTATTATTCTTATGGAGTTTACATAGTAGTCTTACTGATGTTTAAGGCTCCAGTTTAAAACAAAATGAGCATTTTGCAGCTTATAGAAAACAAGATTTGTTCATCTTGTGTTGATGCTTATATGAAGATGTAATAAACAAGTAGCTTAATGAGAAGAGTGTGTGTGTGTGTGTGTGTACATACATGCACATATAAGCCCCCTGAAAACAAAACAGGTGGCTTTTCTGAAACTTATTTTTGGCATTTACTCTTCCTTTCTGTTCCCACAGGTTTACAAAGTATTGGTCTCCGTTGGTAGAAATGAGTGGTTTGTCTTCAGGCGATATGCTGAGTTTGATAAACTGTACAACACAGTGAGTAAGACGCATTATAAAGAGTCACACTAAAATAGCACAGAGGAATGCTTGTTTGCTGTATTGTGGTTTGAATTCATTTCTTCATGGTGTGTAGTCGTGTTCCACATTAAACCGTCAGAGACCATTTTTCACTAGTTTCAACTTTAATAGGATTTAGAGGTGTGGGGCTTTAGGCTTTTTTGGGTATGTGGATATTACTGAATAAGTGTGTGTGGTGGGTATTTGATATCCGTCTTTGTTTAAAGAAAAACAAAGTAATCACTTTAGAATTTATTTTCCAAAGAAATAAAGGAGACTAGTGTATAAATAGTTGTGCTTCTTTGAAAAACTTGTTTCTTAAAATACTTGGAAGTCAGTTAGGAGTTGTCATGATTTCCTGGAGTGAAAGACTTGATCCAGCTAAAATAAGCCTTTTCAGCTGAAGATTCATGGAAATTCAGTGGATCTCTCGCGTTCGTTGCTGGCAGAGGCTGCTACTACTGTACACACTTAGAGGAGAGCAGGCAGGGCCAGTCCTAGGCATGTGCCAATTTCGTTGTTATCCAGGGCCATGCGCTTCTGGAGACCCTACTGTCTGCACTCTGTCCTAGTATGTAGTCTCCTAAACACACTGCCTTCAGATCTTGCAAAGGAACTAACCCCCCACAGCCCCTGAGATGCATGTGTTGTGAGCCAAATCTCCTGTCAGCTGCTGAAATCACCCTCCTTGGCACCCTCGGTGACGTGCACTGTTCTCTGCTCTGTCCACATACCTTGTTTTACCTAGGTGACTGAAGTCTGCCTGTGATATCACATGTCGTACTTGGCACACCTCTTAGACTACCCATTGGGTGAAGGGAGAAAGAAAGTATCCCCTCTTCAGTGGTTGAAGAATGCTAATATAGCCCACCCATCTGGATTGTCAGATAATGTCACTACTGTTGTGAAGCGTAGTCGGCCTCAGCCTTTCTAATGCAAGTGTAGGTTCTTAGAGAAATTAGCCAAGGTGAAAAGGAACATCTGCCCCCATTTCTCCTGAGAAGAAGGGAGGGAGCAAGACATTCCAAAGGACTGCAAACTGAATAGCATGTCAGGGAGGAACTTGAAATGCCAAATGGAGTTGATATTGAAAATTGCCTATGGGATAACTAGAGAAAGGGACCACCAGCTCTTAAATCAGAGGAGAAGAAATAGTCTCCAAAACAGAGAGAGATGTATCTGCTGCTCTTTTCACAATTTTTAGATGGTGGCTTTTAAACACACAGGCTTTGTGGAGATCAAGGAGAGTGAATTGGAAGGTATTAGTGTCTTTATCTCTACTAAGATTTCTACCATATTATAAACTCCTTAGTTTTCTTTCCTATTCCCTCTATTGTTTGGCCTCCTACATAGTATGAATAAATTCTGTACCTGCAATCCTCTCTGGATGCACTTTTTTCAAATAAGTTCACGCACAGCCTCTCACAGGCATGTTACCATTATGCATCCTTTATTGGTGGATTAGTTTGCTCCTCAATAGCTAGGGCATAGTGTCTGAATTTCAGCCATCATGCCTAGGGGCTCCTTGCTCCTAGAGATTGCTTTGTTGTGGTGTAAACCTGAATCCTGACTTTCAGGCTATACATGTACAAGGAGGAGTGACTAAGAAAAATCTGTGTGTGAACGTGGATTTTTCTTCTACCAGGTTATTCTGCAACACTGAGTGCATGGAATTTTTGTTTTGTTTTCAGGTCATTGTAGTTGGATTTGGATTTGGGCAAAGATTCACTCTCACAGGCCAGTCTCTTCTTTGATTAAGTCTGTCTGTCTGCTGCAGTGACAGCATCCAATCCCTGGAAGCTTGTAGGTGTTTGGAAATGCACTGGGCTCCAAGGGCTTCTGTCATCAGAGACTTATCCACTGAGTTTGTTGGTACCTGTCTTCCCAGCCAGAAGACAGCTACTTTGTGAGGGAGGAAAGGAGAGAGAAAAAGCAAACTGGGCCATAGGAGGCAGTGTAATAAAGAACATTTCTAATAACAATAGATGCCAAAAGCCCTGCTTACAACAAGGTTGAACTTTGTTTCTTAATCAGGTTACAAATAGTAACACACTGGTAAATGGGGCCTAGACAATTTGTTTATATGCAGATCAGCCTTCTGTCTCCACACTCCCTTGTGTACTAATCCCAAAAAAGACAATATTGACAGAAAAAGTGATGCTACTAATCTGAAACTTTCTGCAAATTAAGAGTAAAATGTGCCTACATCAAGCAATTATTTATAGGATTTACCTTGGAGTCCAAATATCTAAGTATGCATATGGTGTTTTGTTCTTAGCTGAAGAAACAATTTCCCACTATGAACCTGAAGATTCCAGCTAAAAGAATATTTGGAGACAATTTTGATCCAGGTAAACTATGACTTGGTGGTTATTCCTTTTATTTTATTCTTTATTTGGGATTTACTCTATTTTGCTTGCCTAAATTGATCTAATAAGGACTGCAGTCCTGTAGTAGGGCCTTTCCTTACTACTGAACCAAAGTAAACATTTGTTTACTTTCAGGTTAGGTTAGCTCTTTCCTACAAGACAAAATACATCAAAAGTGGAGAGAGAAATAAAGATTTTAAAATATCTTTGGTAATGGTTACATGTTAATAGAGTAGTTCTGTAGCTGTTGGATTTTGTCGCTGACTTCAGTGCTAGCAGGATCAGGGCCAGTGTGCTCTCCAGTACAAAATTTAGGCCGTTGTGACTGCACACTCTGAGGTCTTGTTACATGCAAGATCTGTTGGGCTGAGTACATCTTTGCTTTTTAAAGTATATAATACAATGAACAAAGTTATATAGAGACTGGAGCTCCTATTCTTTGCCATTTCATATTTTTTTCTATACAAAATCCTCATGTATAAGCCCAATTATATTCAGATTTTTTTTCTGTTGATTAACTTCCATTAAAGTAATATAAAAATGCAAGATTAAAAACTTGTTTTGCCATGAATTCATTAAATGATTCTTTCTAATTACACTTTTCCCCTCGTTCCTAGATTTTATTAAACAGAGAAGAGCAGGACTGAATGAATTCATTCAAAATTTAGTTAGACAGCCAGAGCTATGCAACCAGTAAGTAGTTTCTCTGTTTTGTTATGGCTATTTAAATGACACAGGCTACATTCCAAAATATGATTGATTGACGTTAAATACTCTTTAGTTGGGTACAAAATGTGTTATCTATGGTAAATGTAAAATGTTGTTATAATAGAGACAAGCTGGGTGAGGTAATACCTTTTAATGAACCCCTTCTGTTGGGGGAAGAGACAAGCTTTCGAGCTGCACAGAGGTGTTCTTCAGGTGACCTCTGTGCAGCTCAAAAGCTCTCTTTTCCCCAACAGAAAGTGGTCCATTAAAAGGTATTACATCTCTACCCCAATATAATGAGGTCCTCAGGAGACAAAAAACCTCAGTGTGTTACAGGTGAGACCACGTTATATCAAACTTTCTTTGTTCCCCCCATTCCTTGTTCCCTGACCACCCCCTCCAGAGACTCCCATCCCTAATCACCCCCAAAACCCCACCCAACCTCCCTGTACCCTGACTGTTCCGACCCCTATCCATACCAGGCACTCACTGGCAGTGGCAGGAAGCGGAGCAGCCCAGCCCCAGCCCACTCCTAGCCGTGGCGCTCCACTTCCTGCCCCTAGTGAGTGCGGGGAGGTTGGGGAAAGGATGCCCCGCTAGCATTCACCTGTGGTGGGAAGCAGAGTGACACGGCCCCAGCCTACTCTGCTTTCCTTGCCCTGGCCCTAGCTGTGTTGCTGGGGGGCAGCTGGGGAAAGGTCCTGCACTCACCTGCAGCAGGAAGCGGAGCGCCACAGCTGGGAGCTTGCGGAGTGGAGCGGGTTGGGGCTGGGCTGCTCTGCTTCCTGCTGCTGGTGAGTGTGGGGAGGTTGGAGAAAGGACGGCCCCCATACTCACCTGTGGTGGGAAGCGGAGCACTGCATCTGGGAGCTGGCAGAGTAGAGCAGTCTGGGGCCGGGCTGCTCTGCTTACACTGCTGCTGGTGAGTGCAGGGGGGATCCCTTACTCCAAGCCCCCTCCCCCGAGCAACACAGTCAGGACAAGGGAAACAGAGTGGGCTGCTCCCAGACCCCTCGCTAATCCCCTGGGCTACTTTGGGACTGCGGGGCCACCAAAAGTGCCCTCCCACAGCTCCTGCCCCCCAGACCTGGGGGGGTGGGGGAGAGCCCCTGACCACCCCCGAGACCCTCTGCCCCTTACCAAACCCCTCGGCCCCAGCCTGGTCAGGCACTCTTAACACGCTGCTCAGAGCAGTGTGTCAGCGCTTTACCGCCTTGTATGCAAACCCGTGTTATATCAGGTCGCGTTATATCAGGGTACCAGTGTACTTCACCCACGTTGTTTGTCTCATTTCCTGGGACTAACACAACTACAGCAGCACAGCAAACAGCTACTATAATACTAAGTTATCTCTAAGATGACAATTTTGTTTTTTAAGATAAATCCAAAATGATGCAATTGTCATGTAAACACTTGGCTTTCTTGCTTAAGCGTTTTCTGCATACAAATTTGCCCACTCTTTAATTAAACACTGATTTAGCTAAACCAGTACAAATCCCATGAGAACACTTACCTGAAATGCTGCTCTTAAACCAAAGGTAGTTTAAACCTACTCCTAATCAATTTAAGTTAAACCAAAATAAATGTCCCCTCAGTCTTCAGCGTTGCTTTAATTGTCTGTGTAAAATTATACCTCTAGTTAAAATGATGCAAATCTGAATATAAACAAACCCTTAGTGTGTTGTATATTTAGATTTCTGCTTTCATTCACTTACTCTATTTAATTTGCCAATCTGCAGTACCAGTGGAATTGTTCTGCTTTTAGCTAGGAAACAACCATTCTTAAACAGGGAACATTGCCACAATTTGTAGCATGCATCAGATACTCTTTTTCTCCTTCATGAACTGCTTTGAGGCCTCATAAACCTGAAACATGTACTTCCTTTTATCAAAAGCATTCTGCATGCTCTTCCTAGTGACAAGTTGAAAAAACTTAGACATAACAGAAAATCTTCATCATGGAACAATTTTCCAGTAAAGGGAAAAAGTGTTGGATCGTAGTGGATCGTACCACTGTCCTCAGCTGCAAAACAGTGAAGAGCAGTTCTCAAATAACTAATTGTTGGAACATAATCTTTCTTTCTAATGTATTAAACAGGAAAACTACTTCTTTAAATTATTTTTAGTAATCCACAGATTTTTTTTTTTCCCTACGCTGGTTCTTTAAGCATTCAGCTGTGAAACATTTCAGTTAACAGCTTTTTATATGTACCTTTTTCCAAAGCCAAACACTGGACTGATTTAACATGAGGATTATAAACTTTTCTTTGAGCATAGGAACAGACTTTTTTCCTTACATCTGATCTGAAAAGCTCAAGAAGATTTAGCAGTACATAAATTAGATTTTAATCTATTTTAAGTACTTCAGTCTAGCACTAACCATTCCAGTACAGTGAAGACCAGTATAAAATCTTCAGTTTCTAATAGTGGTTTAAGGTTTGCTATTCCTCCCCTCCCCCAATAGCTAGTTGTCTAATTAGAAATGTATTTAATGAACAAAACAAAGAATAAAGGCTTATTCCTGTACTCATTAAAGTAAACAACTACTTCTGTGGAAGAAGGATCAAACTGTTGTCTTTGTAGTGCAGTAAAGAATGGGATTGAAATGCATTCATTCCAGGTGTTTTGTTTTGTTCTTGCAGTGCAGGGATTATTAAAATATTAGATTTAAAATATTTCACTATATCACTATTTGCTGTTGTCTTTAAAATACTTAAGCCTTTTTTTTGTGACTGACCATAATGAATCATACTGATTTATATAAAAATCCACAGCCTTATTTTGTCTACCAGTCAATATTAGTAACAGACAAAAATCAAGCCTTTAGTGAAGTTCTTGTAAAATCCATTCCCATTGGAAGCTAACTGTTAAAGGGGGCAAAATGACCACTGTGTCCTTTAAAAATGGTCTATTAAACAAATTTATTTACTAGACACTATTTCCTTAACCGGCTACATGTACACTAAACTAAGTAGATTAGTAACATGAAATGAATTAGTATGGGGGAGGGGGGTAATCTAGTAAAATGTTGAGTACTGTGTGTGCACTCCAGTAAACTTTCTGTAGCTCTTATCTGCTACACCACATAATGCATTAAGACAAATGCTAGGCAGTTGTACTACCAGGCCTGCTTTGGCAAACCATACTGGTGTTGCTGGGAAATATGGAGAATTTTTTTCTGTTTCAGTGGGTCCTTATCTTGGGTCTGCAATTTGTCCTTTGATTCTTGTACCAAAAGCAAATCTTCATGCTTCAGCATGTGAGCCAACCAATTACTGTAAAGCAGGTTAGAAAGATACTTGCAAGAAATTCCATAGTGGTCAATTGTGGATCTTCCTGTGAAGTGTCAGGTACTAGCCAAAGATGGGATTCCAAGCTAGATGGACCATTGGTTTGAGCTAGTATGGTAGTTCCTATGTGGATTAGCTTTAGACTCCAAATTTTTACTGTTTGCTTTATTTTAGAGAGAGTTTTCTCTCATTCACAAACTATAGGTACCTTGCAGAAAAGCTTCAGAAAAGATGGAGAATATGAACTAACATTTCTGTCTTGCTGATTCCTAATCTAGAATAGGCGGCTAGGAATTCTCTTATTAATACAGTTAAGCTCTAATCCATTGAGCAGCTCTTTAAGTCAGGCTGTCCTCCCCCTCAGCTGTAGGCCTTTACTGAAAAGATAATACGTGCAATTGTCTATCAGAACACTCTCTTTTTTAAGAAGCAGCTTAAAACCAAGTGCATAAAATAGAATGCATTAAAAGCTTAGCATAGTTTAAAAATAATTCTAGTAGCTCCTTAAGGGAAACTAGAACATAAAAGACACCTAGCGGAGTTATGCTATGATTGCAGTGTCTTCTATATTAAATAAACTGCCAGTTTCTGCAATGAGAGACATGAACAATTGTCATTCTGGAAAAGAAATTGAATCATTGGGGCCTCATGGTTCCAACATCAACTGAGAAAAACAAATTTAACACCATTAGATTACAGGATCCCAGTCTTTGGGTTTTTCCTGCTTTCACCTAGTTGTGGCCTTTCGTCATCTTCTACACCACTAAGTCTTACTGCTTCAGGCCTGTGTTTTCTAAAACACCACAAATTAGCATACCACTTTTTCACTGTGCATTGTATTCAAATAGAGTTTATTTCAAGCTGGGGGGGTATCATCATTGGCAGTAAAAGTAATATTTTTTTCTGCAAAACATTTTTTCATAGGTATTGGGCTTGATGTGTAGGTAGCAGAAGGCCAGTGTCTTGCATCAGTGCTCTGCCTAAATACATTATGTCTAAACAACCATTGGAGAAAGTTAGTGCATGAGACCTCTCCATCTGAAGATGGCTCCCTTTATGCTAGTGAGTCTGAAGTTATTTTTGCCTTAACCCTCTTTTAAAATCCAGAGGGAAATTATGTTAGTGTATTGTATGTTAAATACATTCAGTGTCCCCTTTTTAAATCAAGTGTTTATTTTTTATTTTGTTAATCAAGGTGTCTGAGCATATGGCAGGAGTAGTTTGTGTGTTTTTGTAACAGTCTATGAATTCATGTATTGTCGAAGTCTTACTGTATTTTTGTACAGTAGCTAGCACAATGGGCCCCAATCTTGTTTGGGGATGGGAGATGCTACTGCAGTAGCAGTTCTGGAGTTGTTACAATATCTCATGACTGTATAACATGGGTCCATTAAACTTCTGGTCACCAACACAAAAACTAGTGCTTTGGAGCAATTGTGAAATACCATGGAAGTACAGAAGTATATAACATGGATTCACTGTGGCATAAGAGAATGTACTATTTGCTATGCATTCATACATAGCTAATGCTAATGTTAATTACTTACGATGCATTGTAGCAGGCTTTCAGTTGTCAAAACAGTAAAGGTAATTGGAGTATTGGCACATTGATAAATTCTTTCAAGTGGGGACTTGGTCATTCCATATCTGGTATGAAATGTCAGGCACACCTTTGGGTGACATAAAATCAGTAATGAATGTTCTAAAACTTCATATTAAAACAAGCTCACATCAAATAGATAATATGTGCAGTAACTTATTTGAAACTTCTAAAAATGGAAATGATGCCCCACATACACATGTATGCACAAATTTCTCCTGAACAGATCATAGGTACATAAAATGCACCCTAAAACAGATGATGTAGAATTTAGGCTCTTTAAAAGAGGGCTGAGGGAACTAAATGAAGTGCTGATGGGATCTTGCTGCAGATATAATGCATTGAATGCTGTGTATATGTGACTGTCTGCATTCAATACAGAAGGTTGAGAGGAGCATGGGATCTTCCTTGATAGTCTATGAAGATAGCATCCCCAGTCTATTACTGAACGCAGGGATTTCTTTACATTGAGACTTGACAGCACAAAACAAGTGCCGTTAAAATACACGATTCTACCAATATGCATGGGGGAAGAGAAATTACATAATACCACTTATCACCCAAGATGTGCTTTAGAATACAAATAATGTCAGTTCATTCTATATACGGTAATAAGTTCTCATTAATTTTAGAAAACTGAAAATGACACACTGATACTGAAGGTATTAGAAAGGAAATTGGTTTTCCTGTGGTATTTCAGAGGATAACAACCAATTACAAACACTGGTGGAGGAAATGGAAAGCTTAGTTCCGATTAGCATAGTTGAAATAGTCTCATCAAATACCTCTTGCAATCTTTTCATGTTCATCTATATTTTAATACGGCAAGTCATTGCAAGTGGAAAAATTGTATATATTGCATATGTTGGTGTACATGCTCAGTTAAATAGAGGCTACATCTACACTGTGAGCTAGGAGTGTTTCTCTCTGTTTGCATGGAGAAAGTAAATAAGAAAGTGTTGTTCTTGTGGTATGAGGAGTAAACTAGGGGGCCACCAAATGAAATTAATGGGGAGCAGGTTTAAAACAAACGAATGGAAGTATTTCTTCATACAACACAGAGTCAACCTGTGGAACTCTTTACCAGAGGATGTTGTGAAGGCCAAGATTATAACAGGGTGTGACGGGTTGGACCCCTGCTCTGAGATGCAACCTGTTGTACTGGAGTTTCACTGAGCCCTTCTTGCTCCACCAGCCTGGATTCCCTCTCCCTGTTTTGCTGAATTAGGCTCTCCGGCCTCTTGTAGCGCGCACACACTGTATTGCGGACTTGTAAATTGTGGACTTGTAATGTAGGTGGTTCGCTCTCTACGTCTACGCTACAAGTTACGGGTTCAGTTTCCAGCTCATATTTGTGCTAGCTCCCATCTGCGCTAGCACACTGAAAATAGCATAGCTGGGGGCAGCATGGGCAGTGGCAGCATGGGTTAGCTGTGCTGAATACATACCCACCCACAGGATTCAGGTGGGTTTGTGCTCTGCACAGCTAGCCCCATACTACTGCTACCTGTGCCACTATTGCTATGCTACTATATTTAGTGCACTAGCTCAGGTGAGAGGTAGCACAGGTATGTCTAAGAACAAAAGAAGAGTCTTACTGGATCAGATCATTGGTCCACCTAGCCCAGTATCTCCTCCTGTTCTGACAGTGACCAGCGCCAGGTGCTTCAGGGGGAATCATCAGGTGATCATCCCATGTCACCCATTCCCAGCTTCTGGCAAACAGAGGCTCGGGACACTTCAGAGCATGGTTTTGCATCCCTGCCTATCCTGGCTAACAGCCATTGATGGACCTATCTTCCATGAAGTTATCTAGTTCTTTTTTGAACCCTGTGTGATGTTACACCCTGTATTCTTCATAGAAGTACAGTTATGATATGAATATGGCATAACTAAGATATACTTTATCCAAGTTGGCTCATGTAAGATTTCATTAGGTTATGATTTACTGAATGTGATTATCCTATTTGTATGGATGTATTATTTTTGTATCTAAAGTTAGAGATATGGACTGTAACAATTACAACTGTATGTATATTTGGGAGACACCTACCAGACACCTGGCCATCACAGCCTTGATGGGCCATTAGGAAGAAACAATGATACTGGAAAATACTAATCTTTCTCTTTCCTGAGAGGTGTCCTGGGATGTAGCTGTGACACTACAAAGTCATGTGATACTGTCACCTGATGGAAAATACCACCTTGGACACTGCTGGTACTTTCCCTCTGTAGGGGAATGGGGATCAAACAAAGGTTTCCCGCCTTAGATAAATCCTTTTTAAGGCTGGGGAGGGGGTTGATCTGGACTCTTTTCCGTTGCCTACCCAAGAAGGACTGCTGAAAGAATCTAAAGGCATGGGTGAGTCCAGACTGAGACAGGGTTCCAGTCTGTAAGAAGTAATAACTGGAACTCTGAGCTACAGAAACTCTGCAACTTACCTAAAATAACATTTAGTATGAGAAATTACTTCTTGAAACCAGTCTCTTTAAGATCTTAAGCTTAGTATGTGTTTTGTTTGCTCAGTAATCTGCTTTGTTCTTTTTGCTATCCCTTATAATCACTTAAAATCTGCCTTTTATAGCTAATAAATTTTGTTTTGTTTATTATTAAACCCAGTTTGTGCAATTTCTAACTCACGGGTGGGGGGGGGCAAGAAGTTATGCATCTCTCTCCATGTTGAGGGAAAGGATGAACTTTGGTGAGTTTGCACTGTGCAGATCTTTCTATACAGCGCAAGACGGTATTATTTTGGGTTTATTCCCCCAAAAGGGTGTGCATGTGAGTGCTGGGAGAATTTTCTCACACACAACTGACTTCAATCTGTGTCTGCAGCTGAGTCTGTCCCTACCTCTGTGTGTGTGTGCACGCTACAAGAGGCTGGAGTCAACCAATTTGTTGGAAGGGTTTTTGTTGTTTACCAGATGCATAATATGATGGTGAATGTGAAAAAATTCCACTTCTGTAGTAATTAGTAACCTAAATGATTTTCAACTCATGTCCTAATAGGTTTAATTATATTTCTAGCCCGGATGTCAGAGCATTTCTTCAGATGGACAATCCAAAGCATCAGTCAGATCCATCTGAAGATGAGGATGAAAGGAGCAATCAGAAGGTAACAAAGTCAGCTAGAATGGAGTAGAAGAACAGTAATCCTGCACTTTTGAACAAACTGTAACTACATGAGGGCAATTTCATATGTATTGTAACTTTCAACAAAATAAGTTGTTTCCCAACAGGTTCCTCCCTGTTCCTTTCCAATAAGGTTACTCAGTTTTTCCCTAAAATATAAACTGCAAAGACAAATGTTAACAAAGGGGGACAACTGAGATTGTTAGGAGCTGGAAGAGCTGTGGCTCAGGTTACAGTTCGTGTGACGTCACTGTTTGGGTCCTCCAGAGACATCCAGAAAAGAAGGCTAAGAGGATCAGTAGGAGCGCCGCCAGCTTTTTTGGCGCCCTAGGCGGCGGAAGGTCCCGCCCCTGAAATACCGATGACGACCGGGATGGCCGAAGAGCTGGCTGCCGCAGTTGCTGCCCTCCAAATGTTGGTGCCCTAGGCGACCGTTTAGGTCACCTAATGGGTTGTGCTGGCCCTGAGGATCAGATATTTAAATACTTAACTAAAAAAGGAAAATAATACCTTGAAAACTATTTGAAGCCATTTTTTTTATGGTAGTGCAAAGAAAAATTAACTTTGGTTCACAGTTCACCTTTTACACTGTGAGGTTTCAAACCTCAGTCTCTTACTAAAGCCACTATATTGGATCTAGAATTGTATTAAGTCTCTCAAAGTCCGTTTAGGAGCCTGTGTCTTAAGAACTTCTAGTTACAATGTCCTGCTATAAAAATTAGTAGAAAAAAAATGTCTTGCTGGGTGAAATAACAGAATAATTAAGTTATTTTAATCTGTTCTGTGGGTCTCATGTCCCAGTAATCAAGGATTCTTTGCATACAAAAGTTATTTAACACCGTTGTGGCCTGCTCCAACACCCACAAAAGTCATTTTTTTCCAATACTCTTCTCTGGGCACTGAATCTACTATTGTGCATTAATTAATAAGCTTTCCTGGGTCCTAACTGATGTAGTTTTTCAGTGCTGCACTTTTAAAGTTACTGAGTCCTCTAAATCTACAAATCTTGCATAATATTTTCTTTCTACACTGTTCCATAGTTTTAGACTCTCTACCTTTCACCTCTGTGGAGGTAGAAGAATTAATTAAATTTACAATGGCACTTCATTACATTTTTTAATAGAAATCAGGGCTTCCATTTTTTAATTTCTTAGATTTTAATAGAAATCTTAGGATCAATAAATGTTGTGATGACAAATGTAACTTAAAAACTCAATCATGGATGTATGTTTTCGACTTAGTTTTCCATCCATCATAAAATACAGTAATGGGCACTCATCATAAATAGAATATCTTATATTTTCTCCTTAAATGTTCATCATATTCCTAGTTAACATTCTTCTGCTCTGTCATGGTTCAGATATCTTATGCATTTTAAAAAATAAAATAAAATTGGGAAAATTGATCAGTATATATCTGTAGTGAAAATGTGACTTCCTGCAACACTCATTTAATCTTTTAGGGAAGTGTCCTCCAGCATTTTCTCATTATATGTATATATTTAATCATAGGACTAGAAGGGACCTCGAGAGGTCTTCTAGTCCAGTCCCCTGTACTCATGGCAGGACTAAGTATTATCTACACAGGTGTTTGTCTAAACTGCTCTTAAAAATCTCCAATGATGGAGATTCCACAACCTCCCTAGGCAATTAATTCCAGCATTTTTTACCAGCTTTACCTAACAAGAAGCTTTTCCTAACGTCTAATCTAAACTGCTCTGGCTTCAGTTTAAGCTTATTGCTGCTTGTTCTATCCACAGAGGTTAAAGAGAATTATTTTTCTCTCCCATCCTTGTAACAGCCTTTTACGTACTTGTAAACTGTTATCATGTCCCCTCTCAGTCTTCTCTTCTCCAGACTAAACAAACCAAATGTTTTCAATCTTCCCTCATAGGTCATGTTTTCTAGACCTTTAATCATTTTTGTTGCTCTTCTCTGGACTTTCTCCAATTTGTCCACATCTTTCTTGAACAGTAGTGCCCAAAACTGGAGACAGTACTCCAGATGAAGCTTGGTAAAATACTTACCTCCCAGTCTTACTTAAAACACCCTTGCTAGTACATTTTGGAATAATATTTGCCTCTTTCGCCACAGAACCATACTGTTGACTCATGTTTAACTTTGTGATCCACTATGACCCCCAAATCCCTTTCTGCAATTCTCCTTCCTAGGCAGTCATTTCCCATTTTGTATGCGTGCAACTGATTGTTCCTTCCTAAGTAGAGTGCTTTGCCCTTGTCCTTATTGAATTTCATCCTATTTACTTCAGACTATTTTCCAGTTTGTCCAGATGATTTTGAATTTTAATCCTATTCTCCAAAGCACTTGCAACCCCTCCCAGCTTGGTATCATCCACAAACTTTAAGTGTACTCTCTATGCCATTATCTAAATCATTGATGAAGATATTGACCAGAACTGTCCCTGTGGGATCCCACGTGATATGCCCTGCGAGCTTGACTGTGAACTCACAGATGATTACACACTGGGAACAGGTTTCTGACCCGTTATGCATCCACCTTATAATAGCTAGATCTAGGTTATATTTCCCTAATTTGTTTCTGAGAAGGTCATGCAAGACTGTGTCAAAAGCCTTACTAAAGGCAAGATATACCACAGGGGTCAGCAACCTTTCAGAATTGGTGTGCCAAGTCTTCATTTATTCAGTGTAAGGTTTTGCATGCCAGTAATACATTTTAACATTTTTAGAAGGCCTCTTTCTATAAGTCTGTAATATGTAACTAAACTATTTGTTGTATGTAAAGTAAATAAGGTTTTTTTAAAATGTTTAAGAAGCTTCATTTAAAATGCAAATCCCCCCGGACCAGTGGCCAGGATTTGGACAGTGTGAGTGGCACTGAAAATCAGCTCGCATCCTGCTTTTGGCATGCGTACCATAGGTTGCCTACCCTGATATACCACATCTACTTCTTCCCCCCCCTCATCTACAAGGCTTGTTACCCTGACAAAAAAAGTGATTAGGTTGATTTGACATGGTTTGTTCTTGACAAATCAGTGCTGACTATTTCTTACTTATCACCTTACTGTCTTCTAGGTGTTTGCAAATTGATTATTTAATTATTTGCTCCATTATCTTTCCAAGTACTGAAGTTAAGCTGACTGGTCTGTAATTCCCTGGGTTGCCCTTATTCCCCTTTGGCACTTCATTTACCCTTTCCCATTCCTCTGGGATCTCACCCATCTTTCATAACTTTTTGAGGATAATAGCTAATGACTCAGCTCCTCAGTCAGCTTCTTGAGTATTCTAGGATGTATTTCATCAGGCCCTGGTGACTTGAAGACCTCTAACTTGTCAAAGTAATTTTTAACAGGTTATTTCCCTATTTTAGACTCTAATCCTACCTCATTTTCACTGGCACTCATTATGGTAGATATCCAATTGCAACTAAACTTTTGGTGAAAACTGAAACAAAAATGTCAGTTAGCACTTCTGCATTTTCCACGTTTTCTGTTATTGTTTTTCCCTCTTCATTTAGTAATGGTCCTACCCTATCCTTGGTCTTCCTCTTGCTTCTAATATATTTGTAGAAAGTTTTCTTAATCATGTGGAAGGCTGAAAGGATAGGATTTGTTTAGTTTGGAAAAGAGAAGACTGAGAAGGGGACATGGTAGCAGTTTTCAGGTATCTAAAAGGGTGTCATAAGGAGGAAGGAGAAAACTTGTTCACCTTAGCCTCTAATGATAGAACAAGAAGCAATGGGCTTAAACTGCAGCAAGGGAGGTTTAGGCTGGACATTAGGAAAAAGTTCCTAACTGTCAGGGTAGTTAACCCCTGGAATAAATACCTAGGAGGTCGGAATCTCCATCTTCTGGGATATTAAGAGTAGTTAGATAAATGTCGTATCAGGATTGGTCTAGACGTATTGGTCTGCATGGGGCAAGGACTGACTGATGATGTCTCGAGGCCCTTCCAGCCCTAGAATGATTCCGCTGTACACATCAGTGTAGCATTTCCCTTGCTTCTTGAAGCAAGTTTCAAGCATCATAATTTAGTTTAAGTCATTGTTGTTGAAGTCCTGAATTGCTGGTGTGACCAACTGACTGGTCATGCTTGCAACAAAAACAAATTTTAAAGTTATTTGTTTGAGAGCCTTTGGCCAGCCTGTGGTAGAATTAAAGCTCTCCAGTAACTAGTCTGCTTACTAGATGAACCTGACAATAAATAGAAGGAAAAAAAAAAAACTCCAAAACAAATTTAAAGTAGTAGCAGCTTTTGAAAATGTTAACTCATAAAAAGGCTAGTTTGCATACAAATTTTCAGTACAATGTATAATTAACTCTGTTATTGTTAATTCATTACTGATTGTATTATTCCAGATCCTCTTCTGGATTTCCATTCCTACAGTACGTCTTGATTTTTTTGTGACTCTCCGTTAGCTTCCTCTCTCCTCCCACCTAGCCGCCACCCCCCCCCCCCCAATTGTCTCAATCTAAGTAGGATTTTCCCCTGGTCAGTACCCAAACTTTTCTTGATCTTTTTTTTTTTTTTTTAATAAAGATGACAGCAAACAAATTTGAGGAAAAAGATTGGAAATTGAAAGAGCTTCTCCCCTCTCCCTGCAATTTATATGCTGTGTGTGGGGGTGTGTACCAGCATTGGCAACCTCCCTTCAGTTACTGGAATTGGAATAATTAACTTTGTGTGTCAGATTATCAAAGGTTGGCAACAGCCTTTTAATACAGTGTCTTTAACTGGTCCTGCATAAGCAGTGTTTATTTTGATAATATATTGGCAAGAGTGTAGTGGATTTACAAATTTAAATAAATATCCAGAGAATATTCCTGGAATAAAACAATTTCAAAATGGGTTAAATTTTGGACATTAAGTTACTTTTTAAAAGGGCTGAGGCTTAAAATTCTGTTATAACCTTGCCATCTGTATTTGAATATGATTGTATTACCTTTATACTTTACAACCCTTCCCGTTAACTCTTCTGATATTTTTAACTTAGCACGTAGATTGAGTGCTTTATAAATATATTTTAAAATACTACATAGAAAATAATGAGAAATATAAATGTAGAGATGGTTTGATCTAATTGAATATTTTGCAGTGAGTATTAGCTGAAGGATAAGAGATGGGATTTTCTTTTAATGAGTAAACAAATCTAAACTGTACTGAGGCTTGTTTTTTGTTTTTTGTTTTTTTTTCTTTTTTTCCCTTCCTACAGCTAAACTCTACCTCACAGAATATCAACCTGGGACCATCTGGAAATCCTCAGTAGGTTTTAGTTAAATATAAACCAAAAGTTAGACTGTAATTGCTAACTATATGAAATGTCGTCCAGATACGTGCCTTTATTTGCTACTTTGTGCAACTTGAGAGGAAGCAAAAGTTCTAACTCGGCATTAAGTAAATATTATCATCATGCACATTAGTTGTATGCTGTGTGATTTTAGCATAATTAGCAGATTCTTTACTACTAGTATATCCCAAACAAATCTGAGATGTGTAGTGTGATGTCTTTGTAAATAGTTTCCATTTAAACAATAGAAGGAATATATAAATGTTCTTAGGGTGGGAGAGAGTATATTTGAAATATGCAAACGGCCTGCCTTCCCTTTCCAACTCAGAGCGCTACTAGCAAGGTTGCTCCAATCCTGCAGAGGCAGAGAGCCCCTTAGAGATTTTTCTTCCAATTCTTCTCCGCCCCACCCCCCCCTTCTCTTATCTAACAGATTTTGTAATCTTCTAAGTTTCAAACACGAATGGGACAGATGACGATGTTATCCAGGCAAGATAACTGCTCCTTCTTGGAACGCCATGGCACCAGCTTTAAAATATACCCCAACAAAGTTCAAACCCCAAAGCTTGTACAGAATTGCAGTTTGTTCTATCCCCCTATTATATGACTGAGGGAAGAGTTGTGGGGATAGAATTTGTCCATAGCGACCTTCACACAGCCTGAGGAGCCCCATTATCTCCCTTTCCATTTTTTTAGGTCCTGGTTTGCAATTGTTACTTTTCCCATTCTTCCTTCACTAGAAGAATTTGGTTTGGAGTCTGTCTATGGCTTGTCGTAATTGCCCAAAAGAATTGGTGCCTTGACTCCTGAGGGGGGGAAAATACCCACTCAGCAGTTTCCAGTCTCTCTTAGCCTAGAGAGCAAAATGTCTGTTTCTTCATTACTCAAGAAGAACAGATTTTGGTCTGAAGATACGTGTAGAACCACTATATAGATCAAAACAAGTCAACTTGTGTTAATGTAAACTTGTGTCATTGTCAAACTTCTGCAGTATAGTATAAGGAACTATATTATGTTGATATGAAAAACTGGCTCATGCGATCAGTATGTCTTTCCTCTCCTTCTGACCCATTCTGTGTAGTTCCTGTTCTCATTGCTGTGTCTCCTAACTCCCTCATCCTTTTTGCCTTTCCTCTAATTTCCTGCTTAGGGCATCTGCTCCCCATGTTTGCTACTCTCCTCATTGATTGGACTGCACTACTGGGAAAGAGTGCCCCAAATCCTCTTTGGTAGTGCAATCAATAAAAGGGCAACAAACAGAGGGTGGATGGTGGTCCTTGTAAGGTAATTGTCAAATTGGAGGGCAAGAGCCATGTGAAGAAGGAAGGTTGGATGGCCAAGAGATAGAATGGCACCTGAATGCCAGATGCATCTGAATACATGTGCCTCCCAGAGAAAAAGGCAGTCATAGGAAGAAAGTAGGGTGGGCAATGAGGGGAAGAATTGCAGAGGCCAGAGAACAGGAGGACAAATCTAAATCTAACAGCAAGGAAAGATAGATGGACAGTGAGGTAGACTATAGAACAAGACAAAAGAGGAAGAGTTGCCAAAAATGGGATGCAAAGAACAGAATGCAGGAGGGGTGGGAGAAAGGGGAGATAGACTTGAGAATGGGGGGGAGGACAAGGAACAAACTATTTTAAGAGTCTATATGGCCTTTTTCAAGCAGGGGGTGCCCCAGTAGGAAAGAGGGAGATATGAGGGGAAAATCTAGACTTAAAAGAGAGAAAAAGGGACTAGAATGAACATGAGAGAGATGGGGAGGAGGAGAAAACAAAGAGCAGAGAAGCGTGGAGCTGAGTCTGTTTTGTCAATTTTATTTTTATTTAAATTCTAACACTTATATTGTATTTCCCTGGCAGAAAATAAGAAGTGACAAGAGGGAAGGGTTTGATTGCGGGCCATAAAAGAGGAGCTGGTATGGAGAACCTCCAGCTACTAACAGGCCTTAAGTGGGACGTGATGTGCAGGGAAATAGTGGCTCAGATTAGCACTTCTTTTGTAGTTCAAGCTCTTGTTTAAATATAATTCTGAGCACTGTGTAAAATTGTGAAGTTAATATTTTTCTACCTTCCTCCTTTCTGAATCACTTTCAGCGCTAGGCCAACAGACTTCGACTTCTTGAAAGTTATTGGGAAAGGCAGCTTTGGCAAGGTGAGCTTTCTTACCATTTCTCATCCTGACTGAACTGCACACTGGCACTGGATTTGGTGAACACTGGGAAGTGGTACTCTCAAATTCAGGGCTGGATTAAGGCAACTTGGGCCCATGGCACACAATGCACCCTGTGTGCCATGGGCCCACCCTTACAGCCCCACTTTCATACCATGGCACTGTCCCTTCCACCTGGAGTAGCAGTGGCATGGGACCCCCTCAACTCCTGACCAAGAGCAGCAGTAAGGTTTTCCCTATCATTGGAGCAGTAGGGATCCCCTCTTCCCCACAGAGAGGCAAAGGTGGCAGCAGGGAGGCACCTCAGTACTTGCACTCCTGCTGCTGCATTATCTGCTGGGTGGGTGTGTTGGGCTTACTCAGCTACTGCTGCACACCCAGTTCTCTGTTTGGGTTGGTATTGGCTAGCTCCCCAGAGCAGTGGGTCTTTGTGGCAACACCCTGTTAAGGTAGATGGAGCAGTTCGCCCATCTTGGGGCTAGTGTTTGAGGCTCTTTAGTCATATTTCCGAGCATTTCACCACAACCATGAAGACTAGAAATGTATATTTTAAAAAGAGCCAAGATTCCACCCTCCTCCACTCCAGGAACTGGGGTTCTAGGCATGGACCTGTAGTGCCTATGCCATAATTTGGCCTTGCATGGGCTCTCCATTGTGACATTACAGTTCAGCAGAAACTGTGCAAGGTCTTGGATCCATATTCTTGGATCCTTTTGCTGGTGACACTGGTAATAACTGTGAACTATTTTAAGGGCCTAGAAATTGTACAGTGAAGTAATTGTATTACTTATGTTTCTCCAGATACTCTTTAATATCAAACTGAGAACTTTGCTGACCATGTCTCCTCTCTCATCTTAAATTTCACAGGTTCTTCTTGCAAAACGAAAACTGGATGGGAAATTTTATGCTGTCAAAGTACTGCAGAAAAAAGTTGTTCTCAACAGGAAAGAGGTGAGGGGAAATACATTTTTCTTTTCCCCTTCAATTACAAAATTGTTCCTATTTACTTATTGACCTTTCACTTCCTTGCAGCAAAAACATATTATGGCTGAACGTAATGTACTGTTGAAAAATGTGAAACATCCATTTTTGGTTGGATTACATTACTCATTCCAAACAACAGAAAAGCTTTACTTTGTTCTGGATTTTGTTAATGGAGGGGAGGTAAGTAGTTTTTGTTTTTGTCTCTTCTTAGGTTAATTTACAGCAAAAATTAAAATGTGTTCATTTTAGTATTACTATAAATAAATTAAAATCCTATTGATTTTTACCTACTAGTTAGTTTTCAAGATGTTGCTGTAGACTTGCATTCAAAAACTTATTTGCAACTATTGAAGAATTTCTTCTTTCTCATAAAACTCATTTTTATTAAACTCTCAATATAAACATTAATATACAATTTTAATGCAGAAATTCTCACCAGCCTTATACACTATTTTACTGGATATGGCTATAAATAAAACATACCTTCAATATGAATTCATTGTTTACTGATATTTCCTTCAGCACTTAAAGCAATTCCTCCCTTTTCTGTGACGTAAACAAGAACTTAGATGCCAAGTTCTAGAAGCAGCAGGAAGAGGGTGTTTTTTTGGCAGACTTAAACAATTGAATTGTCTTCTTCAGGGTTACTGTGCTTCTGGTTGTACACCATTGCCTCAAATGCCATAGTTAGTTCTTGCTAAAATAGCCTTGTTATCTGCAGCATTGTTTACTCTGAGCACCAGCATTGAAGCAGAGGAGACCATATGTAATTTGAAGAAGAACTTGTGAAAGAGATGGATGAAATCTGTAAATTTTAATAAGACATGCTGGAGTAAATTGGTTATTTAACAAGCAGTAAGTCACTAGGCCCAGATAACGTACACCCAAGAGTTCTGGAGGAGCTCGAGTATGAATAGGTTGAGCTGATAAAGAAATATTGCTTACTTTTATAAACAGCCACTGCTCCAGAGGATTGGAGGGTAGCAAATATTACATCTATTTTAAAACAGCTCTAGGAGTAATATGAGGGAATTATAGACCATTAAGCGTCACATCATTACCTGGAAATTTGGTTGAAATTACTATTTTAAAATAGAATTACAAAACACCTGGAAAATCATGATAGCATAGCATCTGACCAGTGCAGTTCCTGCAAAGAAAAAATCATGTCTCACTAATCTCTTAGAATACTTTGAATATATCAATAAAGTACTAGATAAGAGAACCAAAAAGCCTTTGACAGAGTTCTACATAACAGGCTACTAAAGAAAATAAGTAGTCATGGGGTCAGAGGCAAAATATTATGGATAAAAAAAACCTGGCTTGGTGTAGGAGGGGAGAGGATTAGGAGTGGAGCTAGCAGTGGAGTGCCTCAAGGTTCTGTTCTGGGTCCTGTATAGGTCAACATATTAATAATTTGGAAAGTGGAGGGGAGTGAGGTTGTAAAATTTGCAGATGAGACAAAGTTATTTAGGTTAGTCATGACCAGAGAGACCCAGAGAAACTCAGTGAATGGGCAGCATGATGGCAAACTGAATTTCATGTTGACTAATGCCCATTTGAGGGAAAAAAATTAAGCTACTCATGTGCCTTACATACAGTAGAACTTCAGACTTATGAACAGGAATGGAGGTTGTTTGTAATTCTGAAATGTTCATAATGCTGAACAAAACATTGATCTTTCAAAAGTTTATAACTGATCTGACTTAATACAGCTTTGAAACTACTATGCAGAAGAAAAATGCTGATTTTTAGCCATCTCAATTTTAAATGAAACAAGCACAGGAACAGTTTCCTTACCTTGTCAATTGTTTTTAAAATTTCCCTTTATTGTTTTAGTAGTTACTGTACTGTGTTAAATGTTGTTTGCTTTTTTGTGTGTCTCTGCTGCTGCCTGATTTGTGTACTCCCCATTCCAAATGAGGTGTATGGTTGACCGGTCAGTTTGCAACTCTGGTGTTCATAACTCTGAGATTCTGTTGGAGTTCTAAATTGACTGTCAACTCAGGAAAGGGACCTGGGTATCGCTGTAAACAGCTCAATGAAAACCTCTGCTCAATGTGCAGCTGCAGTCAGTAAAGCAAACAACAAGATGTTACATTTAAAAAAGAATGTGATGGCGAATAAAATGGAAATATAACATACATTTTATATAGATCAGTGCTGCAGCCTCATCTGAAATAGTGAAAAGGACACTGCAGAAATAGAGAGGACAACAATGAGAATGACCAAAGGCATGAAATCTCTCATTTGAAGAGAGGCTGAAAGGACTGGGATTGTTTCCTGTAGAAAGGAAATTAATAAGAGGGGACATGATACAAATATATGTAAAATAAAGAATGGTATAGAGTAGGTAGATGAGAAACGTGTGTTCTGCCTGTCTCAATACACAAACAAGGGGACGTTTAGTTAAATTAAAAGGTGGGAATTTGACAAAAGGAAATACTGTTTCACAGAACATGTAAACTCTGGAACTCCAGTGCTGTAGGAAGTCATTGAGGCCAAAAACTAAAATCCAAAAAGGGCTGGACATCTTATACATATAGCAGTATCCAGAGTTGTTGTAATTAATGAGAACAAAAAATGAATGGGATGTACATTATGCTTTTGGGCTAATCCAGTCTCTAACTGTTAGAGATCAGGATGAGACCCAATGTCAGGGGAAGATTATCCTGCATCTGCCTATTCCTGGGTTCTTACGCCTTCCTCTGAAGCACCTGGTGCTGGCCATGGTTGGAGGTGGGATATTTGATCTCTTTCTGGTCCAGAGTGGTAGATCTCTGTCTGGTCCAGAGTGGTAAATTCCATGACCTGTGTTCTTCTGTTTTTGTTTAGTGTTTGCGTCCTTCCCATACAGTGTGCCAAGCAGAACTTTTGTGTGTGTGTGGGGGGGGGGGGGTGATTTGTGAGTCTGTCTGGCTAGCTGGAAGAAAAAGGATGCTCCTTTTTGTATAAGAAATAGAAGAGGCTAGAGATCTTAAAGGGCTCTGTTATAACGGGTGGGAAGAGTGGGGGAAAGCTGACAGGGATGGACAGGAAAGGCAGGAAGCAGGGCAGGAGAAGGTCACTGCACTGCCCTTCCTGCTTGACTAGAGCAGTGTGGGAGGGATTTTTATACCCCATGCATCCCCAGAGAGGCTCTCTTTTACCAGGACTGGGCTGGCAGCACCCGCCCACCCATGAACTGGGCAAAAGAACTGGGTTCCTCTTGACTTGCAGTGGACATTATACTAGTTACCTTTTTCCATGTGGGGCTTGGGAGGAATTTTTCCCTCACCACCAGACTGGCCAAGGTAGGGTGAATTTTTTGCACATTTCCCCACAGTGGTCCTGCAACTAGGTGGGGTAGGGGTTGGGGAGGGTTAGGTTATAATGTCATAACTTAATATGTAAAACTTGTGGCAGGTGTCCAATGCCACTACTCAATGTGGAGGGGGTGTAGTTATCAGATCAAATGGATTGGAAGAGGATTTAAAGGAAATAATCCCTTAATGGAACTGAGTAAAATGGGGCTTTGGATTCCCACATCCTATACAGTGACCCCTTTCCTTTTCTAGCCTCCTTTGCCCTCGTCTGAGGGGAGGGCGGCAGGGTCCCAGCAGGAGGATAGGTGGGACCTAGTTGAGAAATACTGGGAAATTTATTAAGGAAAGAATGGTGACCTGCACTGTACAACTTGTTGCTGTGTACTCCCAGATATTTCAACTGAATAAAGTTGTGGCCTAATTAAACCACATCCCTTGCCTCCTATTCCCCTGTTTTTCTGACCTCTGTACACAACTTATGCACATTAAGAAGTATGCAAATCTAACACCAACGGTGATATAAATAAAATAGAAACGTTTTCCTTCTTGCAGTCAAGTTGGAATGCTTTGAATCTTGCTTGCTTATTTATTTCCAATAGTGGTGTGACTGTAGTCCTAGTGGGGAGCCAGCTGTGGTCACTCAGTTAGGGTGAACTGCAAAGAATGGGGCAGACAATCCCCAAAAAGCTGGTGGATATTCCAATACTTAGATTCTCCAAGCCAGCATAAAACAGCTTCTTTATTACCTCCCTGGTTATGCAGAAGTCCAAACAACACAATTCCCTTAAAGTGATCGAGCCTCAGGCCTCCATCTAGGTACCCACGTCAAATATCATGAAAATTTCTGTAAATCTTATTTCATCATAAAAGAAAAGATTCTTCCAATCCCAAAGGATTGGACACATTCCCTCCCAGGTTAATGACTGTTTCAGATCTTACCCAAATACACACTACAGCCAATTCTTATTAAATAAGCTAAAATTTATTAAAAAAAACGAGAGAGAGAGAGTATGGATAAAAGATCAATATACATACAGACATGATTGGAATTCATTGAGGTTCAGATTGATAGCAGAGATGGTGAGACTGGTAGTTGCAAAGAGCTATTTCAGAAATAGTTCAATGTCCAAATCTCATATTCAGGGTGTACCAGTGTAACTGGGACCTCAGTCTCGCGACTCAGACTTCCCCTGATGAAGCCTAAGCAGGTCTGAGATGACGGAATCAGGTCCCAAGGATCTTTTATACTATTTCATGTCATCTTTGACAAGTTGGGAGTTCCTCAGGGGAAAAACGGTGATTAGGATGACTTTGAAGGAGGTCCATCACCAGTATTTAGCTGTATGAATTAACATAAGGCCATTTGCTTGTTCCTCCACGATTCTCAGTACATTTCAAAGAGAGATGAATACAGAGATCCCGTGTTTACAATTCGTTTAAATGATAGGATATTTTTGACCTCTGAATTATCAGAATACAGCATAGATAGGGACTGTTGATTACGTTATGGACCCTACTCATACATATGTAAATACACAAAACCACAAACATTATCTCCTCACATGTCTTTTGAGGGTTATTTATTTTGCAGGATGTTTAACCCTCTCTAGCTGTGTGTCACAAGATGATTTTAGAAAGAAAATATTCTTCAAATGCTTGCTCATGGCCATTCCATATTAGGTGTGGGTGCATGCCACATGCACTGGTGCCTGAAGATTTTCCCTCAGCAGTGTCCGTAGGGGACTGGGTCTGGTACCCTCTGGAGTGGTGCCCCCATGGTGTGGTATAAGGGGTGCTGTCAGCTCCCCTCACCCTCACTTCCTTCTTGCCACCAGTGATGGTGCTGGAATGTCTGCTGCTTCAGCTTGATTGATTCTTTCTCTGTTCCTGCAAACTCTAAAATTCTATCAAATAGTTGTACATAGTTAGTAGGAAGCCCTCAGCTAGACTGACTTACCTGGCCAAGTGGATGAGCTTTTCCCGCTGGGCGTCCGAGCATGGTGTATCTCCCTCATATTCTTTCATACAGGCTGTCCTGGACTACCTGCTCCATTAAGGAACCAGGGCCTGGCACACTCTTCCATTAGAGTGCATCTAGTGGCCATCTCCACTTTTTTCCTGTGGATCCAAGGACAGATGGTGTTTTCCCATGGCATGATGGTCAGATTCTTGAGAGGGATCAAGAGACTATTCGCGCAGGTATGGACTCCTGTCCTGCAGTGGGATCTTATCTTGGTCTTCTCTAGGCTCACCGGCCTGCCCTTTGAGCCACTAGGTTCCTGCTCCCTTTCCCACCTGTCATGGAAAGTCACGTTCCCGGTGGCAGTGATGTTGGCAAGATGGATCTCTGAAATTAAAGCCTTGACCTCAGAATCTCTATACACGGTCTTCTACAAAGATAAGGTAAAGTTGGGTCCCCACCCAGCCTTCCTGCCAAAGGTGGTCTCCACCTTACATATGAACCAGGACTTCCTCCAAGTCTTTTGTCCCCAAACACACAAAACCAGTGAGGAGAGGTGTCTTCACGCCCTGGACATCTGGAGGCCCTTGGCTTTCTATTTAGACCATGCCAAGCTTTTCCGAAAATTGATTCAACTCTTCATCGCTACAGTGGATAGGATGAAAGGTCACCTGGTGTCCTCACAGAGTATTTCTAATTGAATTACCTTGTGCCTAGGACCTGTTACGGCCTGGTGGGGGTTCCGCCGCTGCCAGTTGTCAGAGCCCACTTGAGAGCACAGGCATCTTTGGCGACCTTCCTGGCACACATCCCTATCCAGGACATCTATAGAGCAGCAACGTGCTCCTGTGTTCACGTGTTTACCGCTCATTATGCCATCACTCAGCAGGCCACAGATGATGCTGGTTAGGCAGAGCTGTATTGCAATCTACACATCCGTGAACTCCTACCCACCTCCAGGGGTACTGCTTTGGAATCACCTGATATGGAATGGATGTGAGCAAGCACTCAAAGAAGAAAAGACAGTTACCGTTTCCATAACTGTTATTCTTCAAGATGTGTTGCTCATGTCCATTCCACAACCCGTCCTCCTTCCCCACTCTCTGAGTTTCTGGCAAGAAGGAACTGAGGGTGGGGTGAGCCAGTGGTGCCCCTTATATCGTGCCATGTGGGCCCCACTCCAGAGGGCACCAGAGCTGGTCCCGTATGGATACTGCTGAGGGAAAAACTCCTGGCACCAATGCATGTGGCGAGCACATACACCTAATATGGAATGGACATGAGAAACACATCTTGAAGAACACCAGTTACAGAAAAGGTAACTGTCTTTTTCTGTAGCAAACTTTTCAGTTCTGTGCATGGCAAGGTAGTCCTCCAACCCTACCAGTAACTCCATGTCAGTAGATTCCTGCACCCATCTAGACATCAACTGAAGCCTCTGAGCCCGGGGGGTCCACCTGTGCCAAGTAACTTGTAGGACTGAAGAATGTATCCTCATAATATAAAACTCCTCCAAGTGCTCTCAGAATAGAGTGTAATATCACTAGACTGTTGTGCAAGTACTTGTATTGAAGTGTTCTGCACATAGACAGTTGTCAGGTTAGTATTATGCTATTTGTTATCTTCTGAAATAGAAAAGGCTAGAGATCTGACTATAAGATACTCCCCAGCCTGTCTTTGTCATCAGTGTAATAATTTGTACTGCTGGGGGAATGCTGTGCCACTGTGCACGCACAGTTTGTTCCCCGCAGATTTCTTTGCTTCCCTGCAGAAAATGACTTTTTGATGGGGAAGCAGAGGGAAGCCATGAGTGATCATGCATCCCTCCCCGGCAGTAAGGTTTTTTTTTGGGTGCCTAGGACAGCCAGCAGAGACTTAAATCGGTTGTGGAGAAGTGGGGGAACTGGCAAAGACTCAGTTGGTGGCTCCTACCATGTGCCGGGCTCAGCTGCTAGTCCAGGTTGGGCTGGGGAGGACAGGACTTCCTCTTCCCCTGCACAGCATCTGAGGCTGTCAGACCCACCCCAAGATATCTTCCCCGGCTTTAGGAAGTTCTGCAGACTCCTCTCACCGTTATTTCCTGCACCCATCACTTCTCAGCTGCAGGGGGAGGGATCACTATACAGAGAGCTTCTCCCCCGTGCATCCAGACATGCTCATACCCAGACTGGCAGGCCGAGGCTCACTCCCCCTGCACTTAGAACCCTCCTGACAAGCCCTGCTCCCCCAGTGCCTGGACCACCCCAACAAACCACCCACACTCAGATTCCCACCCTACCGAGCCCCAACTAGCTGCACCTGCATCCCCGCCCCACTCCCCCAGCATCTGGACCCCCCCATTGAGCTCCCCACACCCAGACCCCCTGACAAGCTCTATACCCCCACATAAACCCTCTCTGAGCCCCAACCACTTTCACCTGGACCCCTCTGCAGAGTCCCATTACCATTGCACCCAGAACCCCCAACAAGCCCCTGTGCATCCAGATGCCCCGCCGCACCTGGATCCCCCACTGAGCCACCCACACCCAGATTGTCCCACACAGAACCTTCAACAGGACTCCCCTCCCACCTCCTGCTAAGCCCCTCCACGCTTGTTGAGCCTGCCTGTGGGCACCTGGCCTGGTCCTTACGCTGTGTCAGGGTTGGGTGCAGCCTCACCGCTGAGTCCGTGTTCTGGGGGAGGGGGAGGAGGGAGCTGCATAGTGATCTTCCATTTCTGTGCAGCCAGTGGTCTGTGCTCCTAGGGTGACCAGATGTCCCGATTTTATTGGGACTGTCCCGATATTTGCTTGTTTGTCCCACATCCTGACCGATGTTCGGTCGGGACACTGGACAAACAAGCAATTTTCCCCTCTGATCCGGCACAGGCAGAGCCTGGAGGGGCTCTTGCCCCTAACCTCACCCTGTCCTTTCCCCATTAGATCCCTCCCCAAATCCCTGCCCTGGCCCTGCCTCTTCCCCAAGCATTCCTCCTCCCTCCCAGGCTTGTGCTGATCAGCTGTATGGTGGCGCAAGCCTGGAGGGACGGGGTGGCTCCCAGCACTCACCGTGCTAACTGCTCCAGTCCAGCTTCTGGCGGCAGCGGGGGGTGGGGGGGAGCGGAGTGTGGGGTTTTTTGTTTGTTTCTACCACTGGCTTGCTTTCTTTTTTTTTTTCCCCAGCCCCGTGTCTCGATATTTCGTCTTTGTCATCTGGTCACCCTATGTGTTCCCCAATGCCATGCAGGAGCCTCTACATTTATTTGTCAAATTTGCAGAATTTTAAAATGCTGTCTGCAGAATTTTTTTAATTTTTTAGTGCAGAATGCCCTCAGGAGTAAATTTGTATTTGCTGGACTTGACTTTCTGGGAAACATCTTGTACTCCTATCTATTAACTCATTGTACTTTAAGTACCACTGGGGTTACGCAAGTGAGAAAATAAAGATGTGGCTAAAGGAAGGATATAAATGGTTATGTAAAGGGGAAAAAAATTAATTTTTCATAGTTCTGCTAGCTTGTCATAAAAAAGTTAACTTAAAGTGACCTGCTTGTTATTGCAAAGTATTACATCATGTAATTTTGGTATTTTTATGCCAGTTTGTCTTATTTGCAACTTTGCATATTTACAGCTGTTCTTTCATTTACAAAGAGAGCGCTCCTTTCCTGAACAGAGAGCCAGATTTTATGCTGCTGAAATAGCCAGTGCATTGGGCTACTTGCACTCCATAAATATTGTATACAGGTAACCACTTCCTAAAACTTACTTTTGTTCTGCTTTAAGATAAATGTAGCAAATCAAGAAAAGCTGCATTTGCTGTTTTATTCAACCTATTTACATGTGGACTTATGACTTTAAGTTTACCATTTATTTATTTATTTGTTTGTTTTAAATAGAGGCCTGACCCAATTTTTTTTAAATTTTGTGTAAAAATAAGTGCCTACTTATTAGTATAAAACTCTCTCTCTCTCTCTCTCAATTTTTTGATTACACTCATAGGAGGATTAATATAAGACTTTGTTTTTAATAGGGATTTGAAACCAGAAAACATTCTCTTAGACTCATTGGTAAGTATATCCTATCAGATGTCCAAAATTGTCTCTTTACATAAACACTTACCTTTTGTGTAAATGCAAAATATTATGATACAGTCTTAAATTGATTTTATTTTCAGTAAGATCTGTCTTGTTTTTGTTTTTTTCTCTACAGGGACATGTTGTCTTAACAGATTTTGGACTCTGTAAAGAAGGGATTGCTATCTCAGACACCACAGCAACCTTTTGTGGGACACCAGAAGTAAGCTAACTTCCTTGAGTTTTAGCCAGCACAAGCAAATTGCCACAACAAACTGGGGGGGAGAGTTTCATTTTTTGGGTAGGTGGATGGGGAGTGTTGGTAGATAATCTTGCATGAATTAGAAGTTTTGTAATTGAAAAGGATTGTACAAATGGTGAAGTGTCTGTCAGTGAAAACTCTTGTGGCAGCAATTTATGTGAGTTGTAATCTGAATCCATAAAATAAAGCATATAGTAATCAAACCTGAAGAGAAACAATGTGTCTATTGAACTTTGTTGGAAAATTTGAATGCCAAAATATAGAGCACTTGTGGTTAAATATTTGTTATGACCGCTTGTGAAATGGATTGCAAAAAAAACTTAAACTTGTACTAAGAGCAAGTTTTTTTTTTTTTAACACATCTGGTGTAATTCATATTAGACTTACACAAGAAGATTGAAACACTATGGCCTGAGGCCCCAGTTTATAAAAACCTTTTTCTGAGTTTGAGTGTTGTAGGTCTAGTATGATCTCTGTATGGACCCTATATTTGTTGATATCCCGTAACTGACTATAAAGTAGAATCAGCAATCTCTGCTCAAGAGGGAGGAGAGGCAAGGACTAAAGGAGCAAAAGCATTGCAGGTCAGGCCTGTGAGAACAAGAATGATCCAGCCATAGCCTCAAAATTCTAAATAACAGTGTATCTGTACAGAATATTCTGGTGGGCCTGGAGATTCTGTACCAGATGTATCTACTCAGCTATTATGGTTCTGGGAATCATATAAGTCCTAAATCCTGAATAAACTTGTTTGTGAGACACCTAGAAACCTATTAGTATCTTGTTGCCATCCAGTAATTGATGTAAAAGGATGGCAAACCATGGTACAGAATGTGTCCTTCAAATCTGTGTCCCCTGACTAATTTGTGGCAAAAAAAAAATAAAAAATCACTGGATAATTTCACAATTGATGATTTGTTTGAAGCCTCATTGAAACTTAAAATATAGATCATGTGATTATGCAGTAACAGTAGGGAGGAGTAAGAGACATTTGCTTGGTTTGAAGCAGAATGAGATGCTTTCACTTATTTCCCACTTTTTAAATCCCTCATTCAGTTTTCAAGCCCAAGGGGGCAACAGGATTGGTTAATGAACAACTTGCACTTGAGAAAGAGAGATGCCATTGGCAGAGGGAAGCTGTTTCTTTGCAGATTCCCACACTGTGGTCTCAGCTTGCTGCTTAGTTGTCTGTGAAGCTACAGTGCAGCGACCTTTCCCTGAAACCTGAAAGACTTGTCAGATTAGAGATGGCACAGTAATTTGGCAAATTGTCAATGGGTATAAAGGATAACTTGAGTTGGGAAACAACAGCTGTCCATTTAAACAATCGGCTGGATGTCAGAGAGATTTACCAAGTTTCTTAAAGGACAAGAGAAATCTTTAGTAATCTATACAGTAACTTTTTTCTAAAGATGTATTGTAAAATAGTTGCTTGGATAAAGGTTTGATTTTAATATAACCAGCCTAACTTTTTTTTTTTTTTTTTTTTTCCTTTTAGTACCTTGCCCCAGAAGTGATCAGAAAACAGCCTTATGACAACACAGTAGACTGGTGGTGCCTTGGTGCGGTTCTTTATGAAATGCTTTATGGGTTGGTAAGTATTTTCTTTTTTCCTTTCAAACTCTAATTGAATACTATATAGTTAATATATAACTTTTCAAAACGGTTAAAACACACTTTAACCGGTGAATAACTTGTTTTGTAACTTTCTAACTTACTATCTAGTTTTGTCTCTTGAATTTTGTTTTGATGTCTAAAATTTGTGCTCTCCAAACTGATGTGACATTAATTCTTATCCAGTGGAGACAAGCAGATATAACCCAGAATAAATGCAAGAGTCTATTGAAGCAGCAGTGGTGCTGCCCTATAAATTACTACCAGCCAAAAGTGGTACCAAAGATGTTAGCAAAGTTTTTTTAACCTTAACATTTCCAATTTACCCCAGATTACTACTTAATACAGCAGTAAAAAAACACATCTTTCCATGCTTCAGCTAGGGTTTATTTTTTTTGTAACCTCCTTAAAAACAGCTTGTTTTGTGTTTCATAAACTACATTCCCTCTTCACATGCAAATTAGTTTCCTTACTTCACCTGGGAAAACATGCAAAAGTTTGTTCAACCACTCACGCTCTTTTGCTCACATTCAGTAAGATTTTTAAATGTGGATAACTTCTACAGCCACCAATGAATGTGAGAGCACCTGGGCAAAGAACAGGAGATGCAGGAAAGCACTAACAGAGGAATGCAATCCTGGTGTCACTGCATGTGTTATGTGAGGCTAAAGGACTTGGCCCATTCATGAAGAAGTGTGGAGTTGGGGTTTGTTTTGTTTTTTTGCCCCGGGGGGGAATTCTGGTTAAAAAATGAAATTTCTATCTGAAATCAGACTGCCACTGGGTGAAGCTATTTTTTTCACTGCTGGTCATTGGCATTTCTGATGGAACAGTTTACTCTCACATTTGAAAAAAGTTTGTATTGAACAGTACCATTTCAAAGCCACATTTCAATTCTTCATTTTGTTTTTGTTCAGCCTCCATTTTACTGCCGTGATGTTCCTGAGATGTATGAAAATATTCTTCACAAACCTCTATATGTGCGCCCAGGAGTCAGTCTTACAGCCTGGTCTATTCTGGAAGAACTCTTGGAAAAAGACAGACAAAAGAGACTTGGAGCAAGAGAAGACTTTGTATGTAATTTCCTGGCAGAGAATTAATTGGGCACTAATTTATTAAAGGGACATTGTCAAATATAAGGCCACAATTCATTATTTGTAAGAAACAGGTAGAGAATGTCCTTTGAGTGCTAAATATCAACTTTAAAACAAAATACCCTAGTTGTCACCAAAAACCTGAAGGGCAGGGGAAGACACATTTATGATGTAGAACTTACAATGGTTTGAGCTTGACTGCTGCAATACCTGCCAGCAAAGGAAACGCATTTCCTAACATCATATTCCCTGAGCTGTGCTGATATAATTGATGATGCTAGTACTCAAACAAGGAAGTTACCAAAACAAAAAGAGCTACACTTTGGTAAATTCAGCTTCAATGGTGAGAAAAATGCTATTTGTCAAATAGGAAAAAGGCAAGGAAACAACTATTTTTTCAGGCTTCCAAAATGGCTTTACAAATAATGGCTAGCGTTTTGCAAACTTCTATCAAATAATTTTGACGGTGTTCCTTAAATTTGTGTAAAGATGCATAGAGAAGTTTGTCACAGAATTATGCAGGCTGGATATCAAATGATCTTGCAGTTTTACCCCCGATTGATGTATTTAGGCTTAGAGTCTTATTAATGTTTTGTAATGTATGACTAGATCAACACACAAACTTAAGTTCTGTTAAATTGCTGCAGCACACAGTAAATGAAAGGCAGTTATGTTTGAGAGGACATAACTGTTTACTATAGAGATAAACAGAAAACATACTGCGGATTTCCTGGAGGCGTTCCATTTGGAACAGTGCTCATATTAGTAAGTTTTGTTAGCTTGGAGCAGGAACATGAACATAAATACTACTTGAAAAACCTTATTGAAATCAGGTTTTGCTTAAGACATCGATTTTAAGCAGAAAATAAAATGTATTGGCCAGCCTTTTCAGAAATGTTTCCCCATCAAATTTTAGCCACTCCAGCTATACCTTCTAATACAAATTGTAAAAGAATGGTCTTGAACTGTATTACCACCAGAGTGAAAGTTAAAATTGAACTCTAAATGGTACAGAGGCCATCTCCGGGACACCCCCCATTCCCCCTGGGAGGGGCAGGGCCTCAGGCAGAACTGGCGGGGCTGGAGGTCAGTGTCCCCCAGCCAGCCTATCCACGCTGCCTGGCCTGCACTGCCTGGGGCTCCAGCGGCAATTTTAAAGGGCCTAGGGTTGCTGCTGTGGCAGCTGCAGCCGGAACCCCAGGCCCTTTTAAATTGCCAGCCCCAGGGCAGTTGCTCCTTTCCCCCCCCGCCCCAACCCCTGGTGGCAGCAACCCGGGGGGTGGGGGGTATGGGCCGGTACCAGCGGTCACTTTTTGATGTGCTGTACCGGCCCATACCGCCTTACTTTCACCCCTGCTTGTTACTGCACCAAATCCAAGAAATTATTTTACTCTAGCATGCTGGAAGGATCTCTGAAATATTTATATTCCAGTGCTGTAGGGTATATCATGGAAATAACCAAGTTTATCTTTGCTCACTGTTGCAGCTTGAAATTCAAAGGCATCCTTTCTTTGAATCTCTCAGCTGGGCTGACCTTCTTCAGAAGAAGATTCCACCACCATTTAATCCTAATGTGGTAGGTGCAATATGTATATTTAGATTATATCTCCCGAATTTCTTCATGTAGTGGGGCAGAATCCATGGGGTGAGAGAACATCTATCTAAATGTTGCAGAGAATGGCAACCCCAGTACCTCTCAAACAGTGTTGGTGACCATTTCTGAACTGTTCAGAGCAATGGTACTTAAATTAGAAGAGCTAGAGAGCCATTTTTGTTGTTGAATGAGGTCAGCAGCATGCCATCCTGACATTGCATTGTGCTTTTGTCATAGTTTTGGATCAGAATGTGATAAAGCTGTGCTTTCATGACTTGTATGTCATTGCACAGGATCAGAATACTGCACTGTGACTTGTTTTACAGCTCTCTGAGACCTTTCTCCACTTTCTGTTCTCCCATTCTCCTCTCCTGACTACTGAGAAGGGGAGATCTTTCTTTTCCCCCTACATCTCCAACTGTTTGGGTGATGGGCAGCTCCTATCCAATAGGGCTGATGCATTATGTGTGCTTAAGTAGTGAGAGTAGCACTCCTCTAAGTTGGGGGTTTTTTAAATTTGAGGCCCCTCTAAGAGGTGCAAGAGGTACCATTTTTTGTCTAGTTATTGTCATACTGCAGTTGTTGCTTCAGTGTAATAGGATATCAGACTACTGGCAGAATTGTCACTACTGGAATCAGTGTTTGTCAGTCACCAATCTGATTCCAAGAGAGCTGCCATTTGACATATAGATAGTTGAGCTCAAATTCTCTTAGAAAAATACTAATACAGTACAAACCTGTGTAAAGAAAAGGTGCAGAAAGAGAAAATGGGGAGAAAAACAGGAAAATGAAGAGTGACGGGAGGATGGGGAGTGATTTAAAAAAAGGAAGGAGGAATGCATGACTAGGAAAGAGGGTAAAGAGATGAAAAAGGACGTGTTGGTTTCTTGTTTTTGTATCTTTTTTTGTTTTTTTTCACCATCTCTTAAGAAGCAGCACTTCTTTGTCTTTTTCCTTCTGCAAATACTGCACAGTATATATGGATTTGGTAAATTTACTGACACTTTGATCTTTTGGCCTGAATTATACCCCATAACAAACTGCTTCAGTAGCTGTTTTCAGGGACAGAGTGATGGGATTTACTTAACTGCTCTCTTTATGAAAGGGAGAACTTCATAACGTAGACAACTTTGAATTTTACTAAAATGAAAAATATTTAACAGACAAAACCATTTAAAAATACAAATGCCATATTAATATGATTAATGCTGATTTGTGTGTCTCATTTTTAGGTTGGCCCAGATGATATAAGGAATTTTGATGCAGCTTTTACAGAAGAAATGGTTCCTTACTCAGTTTGCATTTCCTCTGGTTATAACATTGTAAATGCCAGTGTGCTGGAGGCAGATGATGCATTTGTTGGATTTTCTTATGCACCACCTTCTGAAGACTTGTTTCCCTAGGAGGTTAGGAGCCGACAGATGCTGCACAAGTACAAGTCTGAAGATGGACTGAAACATGAGTGTGAACGTAGTCCAGAATATGTGTAACTAGTGCCTCATTTTATATGTAGGGTTGAAACCAATGAACAAACATTTTCTGCTGTATATGAGGAAATTGGGCATTTCAGATGGCTTTCTGTGGGATTTAAACTGTTATACCTGCTGCATAAAAATATTTTTAAAATGAAGATCTCTAAAAGCTGTTCCTTTACATTAATCTGTTTTTAAGCAAACACACTGTTTTTTTTTTTCTCCAGGTTTACATTAATACCGATCCAGGATTTGGTTGTCTTTCAGCAGCAGCAAACTTATAAATGCCTTTGTAACTATTTACAGTGACTTTGTGCTTGAATTGTAACTATGCAATTGTCTTTTGTATATCATTGTTTAAAAAAAGATAAATATTTCCCGTTATATCACCTTTTGAAATATAAGTTCATTACTTTACAGCACTTACTCTAAAATTTAATTCCTCATTGAAGAATAAGTAGATACTTTAAGGATCTGCAAACTGAAAAGTTGCTCGTTTAGGATCAAATTGCCATCCTTACTCATCTTCATAAATACCTTACTTCTGAAGTATTCCTTTCAATTTCTACTGGATTATTTGAGATATAAAGCACTACTCAATGAGAATAAGGGTAGCACAAACTAGCACCAAATATTTGGTAACACTACTAAATACATTGTCTATAATGTTCTTTTCTGATGAAGAAATATCTGAATCTCATCTGCACTAAAAAATATTTTGCATTAAAATTCTATTTTTCCAAAGAGTTGGAGGGCAATAATCATTGCTACTTTTAAAGGCAGTCTTGCTATGACCCTGTAGACAGGAGATGGTGCCAAAAGTTAGGATTATTTTGTGTGTATCTGGAATACTAATATATTCTAAATGAACTGTATCAGAATTCATAGTTTCTTGTCTTTCTATGTTCTAATGTATCAGCTCTTAAATCTTCACTTGATAGTTAGGAAAAATAACTATTAAACAACCTTTTGATTACTTTTAAGAATGTGAAGAGAGATTGTACACAGTGTGTCTCTTTTGATATGCACATATAACCAAAATGCTAACATTGATCAACTTGTGTGAGTTTTTTTTTAAACACAATACATCCTGAAAGTTGGCTCCAGTTTTAATGTGACTGACTGACTTATAGCAGTAATAATACTTGTGATTCACTTTGCTTATAAATAACAGGTTTCTCTGACACTTGGTAAGTGTGGGTGCACAGTTTTCACAATGCATTTCAGTTCCTTTAACTGGATTACCATAATAACTTCTTGAAAGAAATTATTTTTTTTTTAAAGTGTTGAAGTTTCTCTGATCACAAAAATGCAACTTGTGTGTCATAGCTAACAAAACAACCCCAGTAAAGATAAACATTAATCTACAGATCTTGTTGCAGTGGAATAGAATCCCTTGTGAAGATCAGAGACAGTAGCATTTCTAATAGGACACCTGTAAGTAAAAAGTAATAATAATATGCCTAGAATGCTGTGTCAGTTGAAAATTCTCAGAAGGTTAAATCAAAGTGAATTTCTCACTTGAAGCAATAATCCTTTGTATGTCACCTGCAGAATGATTAACACTGATGAAACACTGAAGAATTGACACAAGGTGTCTCTGCTTATGTACCTCTGCTAGCTAACTGAAGTAGTAATAAAAGGAGAGAGGGAATGAAAGGGATATAATTCTGCTAACTTCAGCCTCCATTCTCCTCTTTTTTTCAATAAAATGTTTTCCCCGAGGTGTTGACTTTGTAAAGATTCTCTCTTTGGCTATTTTGTATCCTAAACTTTCCTCTTCTTGGTAAAGCAGTGATATCATACCCTATTTAAAAATTAGAATGTGCCAGTTTAAGGATTTTTTCCAAGCAGTGAAATGTCAATTCAGTTCAGACTCAGAGACAATTTGTAACTGCAGACCAGGAATCTTCTGAGATTCCATCATGTATGGCTTAACCTAATAGTAAATCAATTTTTCTTGCTTTTGCACTTCTTCTCTACAAACAACAGAAAGTTACTCCTCCTACACCAGGATTTCATTACAGCTTTTAAAACTAATTCATAGACTGAATTCAAAGTGTAATGCACTATATAAAGTGTAAAGTCTTCTGCTAAAGCTCGCTATTTCATAACACACAAATGATTGTGCACTCCTTACGGAAGCCTAAGTGCTGCCTTCTAACTTGCAAGAAGTTTTCATTGATTTTTAAAATCTGAATTTCAAATACCTGAGACCAATTTGGAGACTGGCCCTAGAAAAGGGAAGTATATCTTCTACTATGGTGTTTTGGTTGTTTTTGTAAGAATATACGTAGGGGGGAATTTGATCCAGTTGTTTGTTGTAGCGTGCTTGCTTAACATTTTCCTAGATAAAGGACAAATGTATACAGGAAAAATACTTGGAATGACAGTGTTACCAGTAAGACTAGGAGTTACTGTTACTAAAGAAGGCAACTGCTGGCCTGCCTCCCCTTTTTATAAAGTTTTCATAACAAAATCTCCCTTGGTGTAAATAAGGGACAGAGATGGTGATGGTGGTAGTAATGACATTGCAGCCAACCATGCATTGTCCTGTGTTCCAGTTGCCTCTTTGTTAGAGGTTGGCTCAGAAAAAAAATATTGTTAAAAGATATAATAAATCAACATAAAAGTTGGAAGGAGGCACACGGGTTCAGTTGGGAAGAGTTTGGAGAAAGCACCAGGTCAGTCTGTGTGCACAGGGCTGGAATGCAGGCTGCAGTGGCAGCATCCCTGTAAATAGTTTTCTTAATAAGGTGCCAGTTCAGTTCTTAGAAACATGGAGTCCTCCAATGTTGTTACCCAGCATGTCACCTGAAACTGTGTAGGACTGGGTGCCTAAGGACAGGGTGGGAATACCTCTGTGGGCAGAGCTTAAATTCAGCAGGAGCTGGCCTGAGTGGAGTGCTTGAAAAATATTTTCAAACTTCCCCCCCACCTTTAGTTTTCATAGGAGGTGGGGGAGGAGGAGGCCTAAGGGGGTCAGGAAATGCTCTAGGAGGTAAGTAATGGGGCAGCTCTATGCTGGGGGACAGAACAGCCTGGGGGTGGGTCACAGCTGCTGTGGCTCTGCAGATGCATCAATCTTGGGCCTGGGTGGGAGTGCCTTGGATTGGCGGGGGGCACCGTGTACAGGGACGAATTCGGGTTTTGGCTGGCGCCTGTTGGGCAGCATTAGTACATATTCTTCGAGTGATTGCTTGTATCCATTCCAGTAGGTGTACGCGCTGCGCGTGCACATTCGCCGGAAGACTTTTACCCTAGCAACTCCAGCGGGCCAGCAGGTCGCCCCCTAGAGTGGCACCGCCATAGCGGGTAATATATACCCCCACCGGCCCGCCCGCTCCTCAGTTCCTTCTTACCACCGTGTCGGTCGTTGGAACTGTGGAGCGCGGCATAGCTGTCCTCCACGTCCCTACCTTCTCTTCGTTCATTGTTTCTAGTTTTAGTTTTAATTATAGTTCACTTAGTATAGTATAGTTGTAGTTTATAGTTCTAGTGTATATAGTTAGCGGGTTCGGGCCGCTAGCCCTCTCCCGCGCCCGGCGCCGGGCTCATGCCTGGTTCGCTGGGGTTCAAACCGTGCTCGGCCTGTAAAAAGCCGATGCCCACCAGCGATCCCCACGACGCCTGCTTGAAGTGCCTGGGGGAATCGCATATCTCCGAGAAGTGCCGCATTTGCAAGGCCTTCAGATCGAGGACCAAGAAGGAGCGAGACCAGGGCCTCAAGATGCTCCTGATGGAAGCAGCGCTTAACCCTTCGTCCTCGGCACCGAGTGCCACTTCGGCTCCGGCACCGGATCACTCCGGTGCCGCAAAAATGCCACGGCACCGACCTTCTCCAGCACCGGTTCAAGGGAAGAGGCTGTCTACGTCCTCTACCCCGGCTAAGCAGCCTCAAAAGGAGCACCCGGCGCCGACGCCCGGACTTACCAGGCGGCGCAATAGGAACGGCAGGCGCAAACAATCAGGCACCAGGGGGTCAAGCAGGTCCCTCCAAGCCTTCCCTCCGGGCCAAAGCCCTCATTTTGAAGGTGCGCCGAGGGCGCTGTACCAGTTCCTCCACAGGATCCATCCCCATCCTTCTCCAACGATCTTTCATTCTTCCTCCGGCGTGGTGCCAGCTACCTCAGACAGATGGGTCCTCCGCATGCTCGGCTTTGGATACAGCCTGCAGTTTTGCTTCGTACCCGCCCCTCCTGCCGCCCCTCCCTCATCCCTCTTCAGGGACCTCTCACGAGCAGATCCCCCCTCCTCCCAGGAGGGCAACGCCTCTCGACAAAGGGGCCATAGAGGAGGTTCAGTGAACGAGACAGGCAGGGGGTTTCTACCCAGTTACTTTCTGATCCCCAAGGCCAAGGGAGGTCCAGACATCCCTCACCTACGCGAGCTCAACAATTACCTACCAAGTTGAAGTTCCGCTGGTTTCCTTGGGGACATTAATCCGTCCTGGATCCCGGAGACTGTACGCACGCCGCCTCGACATGCAGGACGCATATTTCCCATTATGCCATCTCCCGCCCCATCGCAGTTTCCTTCGCTTCGTTGTTGGCGGCCGCGCACATCAATCCACGGTCCTCCCATTCGGCCTCTCGACGGCTCCGAGAGTGTTCCCAAATGCATGGCTAAGTGTCGCTTTCTTCATCACAGTCGTGTGCACGTGTTTTCCCTACCTGACGACTGGCTTTATCCAGGACCTTCAGAGGACCGAGTCTCGCGCATGTCCGCATGGTCAGATGCCTTTTCTCGAGTCTGAGCCTGATGCTCAACGCGGAGAAAGTCCACACTATCCCCTACTCAAAAGTATAGACATCATAGACTCGTAGTCAGAAGGGACCAATATGATCATCTAGTCTGACCTCCTGCACAAAGGCAAGGCCACAGAACCCTACCATCCACTTTTATACAACCCTAACCCATGACTGAGTTATTGAAGTCCTTCAAAATGTGGTTTAAGACCTCAGCTCCAGAGAATCCACCAGCAAGCGACCGCATGCCCACGCGCAGAGGAGGCGAAAAACCTCAGGGCCCCGCCAATCTGCCCTGAGGAAAAATCCTTCCCACCCCAAAATAGGCGATCAGCTAAACGCCCTGACATGTGGGCAAGACTACCAGCCCCAGCACCCAGGAAAGAAATTCTTTGCAGTAACTCAGAATCCCATCCCATCCACACTCCTCACAGACCACTGAGCAGACTTTCTGCTGATAATCCAAGGATCAGTTGCCCAAATATAAACTATCCCATCATATCATCTCCTCCAATATACTTATCAAGCTTACGTCTTAAAAACAGATAAGTCTTTTGCCCCCACTACTTCCGCGGAAGGCTGTTTCCAGACTTCACTCCCCTAAGGTTAGAAGCTTCATCTAATTTCAAAGTCTAAACCCTTCCCCCCCCGCAATATCCAGTTTGTACCCATTTGCCTTGTGCCGTACATTAGTTAGCTAAGCTTAAATTTCCTCTCCTCCATAACGTTAATCCCCCTGATATATATTTATACAGAAGCAAGCATATCCCCCCGCAGCCTTTTTTGGCCAGGCTAAACAAGCCAAGCTCTTTGAGTCTCCTTTCATAAGGCAGGTTTTCCATGCCCTCGGATGCATCCTAGTAGCCCGTCTCTGACCTGTTCCAGTTGAAATTCATCCTTCTTAAACCATGGGAACCGAACCAACACAGTAATTCGGAGGTGGGGTCCTCAACAGCGCCTTATAACAACGGTACTAACAACACCTCCTTATCCTGCTGGAAATACTCGCCCTGAGGCAACTCTAAACCTCACTTGCTTTTTAAACAGCATATCGCATTGGCGGCTCTAGACATCCCGCTATCAACCAATACCCAAGTCCGTCTCCTCCTCCTCTGCGCTTCCAACTGATGGTCGCCCAAAGTATAATCTAAAATCTTATTATTAATCCTAAGTGCATGGAAAACCCTTGCCCACTTTTTCCACTATTATATTTCATCCTATACTATTACTCCAGTTTATCGTCGGCCATTCGAGACTCGCACCATAGCAGGGCCGTTTCTCCCTTGTCACGGTTCCAGGCTTTGTCTGCCATCACCACAGCTGCAGGCACCTCTAACTTCCATTCGCATTGCCTGCGCTGTTGGGCCACATGGCGGCCTGCATATTTGTTACGGCACACGCTGACTGCCGCCTCCGGCCCCTACAATCCTGCATCATCCCTCAGCTCGTCCGGCCAGGCGTCCTTTTAGTACCACATCAACGATCCCCAGACGGTCTTCCTTTCTCTCAGTGGTGGCTGGATCAGTCCATCGTGTGTGCAGGGCTTCCTTCCATCCGCCCCAGCCCTTGCTGTCCCTGACAACGGATGCGTCGGACTTGGGATGGGGAGCTCACATTTTAGAATTGTTTCAATTAAAATTTTCTAATAAAACGAAGTCATAACGTCATATATGGTTGGGAAAGGTTTAGATTTTCAATAATTAAAGCTAGATTGCCAATCAAACCTGAAAAAAAATATACACTTTAAGACTATAGCTATGCTTCATTTAAAGAGGCGCTACACGTAGGTTCCGCACTATTTTAGGCAAACTAAGCTAAACTGAACATATTAAAATTATTAAATGGGCTAGAGTGTAACATTGCGTTTTGTGGGCTGAGTTTATGATTGCTCAGTCAAACTGGTTTGTACATTGACCTAACGCATCTTGCAATTTACACAAAAATAGCATCAAATAGTAGGTAAAATTTCAGATATTTTCTTTACCTTTTTTCCTAATTCTATAATTATTACCATTTCAGCCTAAATTTGTATGCATGTATACTGTAAATTTTTGAAAAATCTTCGGAGTCAAAAAATTGAAACAGCTTGCTGACATAATGGGAGTTGGTGGTAAAATAACCGTGTGGTGAACTCCAAACCCTAAGGAATGACTTCAAGTAGTTGCCCTATCTGAGGTCATGACATTTTTCTAAAAGCGTGAAAAAAGGACATAATAAATATAATTTAAACTTGATTATGTCATTTTGCTGTTACGTTTAAAATCTATTTTACTTTAAATAGTTTCTCTCGCTTTTTCATTTAATTTGGACTTCAGTTTCACATTTTTGGTTTTTTTGCACTAACTGATGCAATGTTTGATTGCAACTGTGGAGAAATGCTTTGACTTTGAACACAAAAATGGTCATCAATTTGAGAAAAAAACAGCTTTTTTTTAAAATTAAGCCAAACCAATATCCTAAATATTGGCCTTCGGACTGCAAGACAAATCACTTAAATTGGAACTTTGTATTAGTGCTGCAAGATCAAGTGTATTTTATTTAGCTGAGATAAAGAGAAGGGGAAAAAAAGAGTTCAGAAAAATTTTCTTGCAAGGTTCCCCTTGGCTCAGTACAGTGTGCTTCTTTCCCATGGACTGTATTGCTTGTGGAGGATATTTGAAAACCAATTTTTTTATTTAAAAACAATTTAGACAGCCATTTTCTAAGAGCAGAACAAATTTTAAAGTCTGTGGTTTTACTGAGCTACGCACCTGGGTTGTGCATGGCACTTGTGCACTTCTCACAATGAATACAAGGCAGCAACCTATGGACTGCATTCAAGCCCAAATTTTTTTCTTATTTAAAAATAACCTTGGAGGGAAACTTTAAATTAACATTCTTTTCAGGGATGTACCTATTTAACCTGTTGGAGGCAATACTATCTCACAAACTACATTATCATGCGTTACCTGGTTTGATTTAATTTACCCAAACGGAAAAACATGAGGGAACCTTACACTGCTAAATTCAGTGTCCCACGCTTTGCTGAGGAATAAGCTTGGTTTGTCCTCTCTCTCTTCTTTCCTGAAAAATTCTGAACTATGTACTTCGCCATAGTTCGTTATCAGGCAGATTGCAGCAGAAGACTGCTGTGGTTGGCTCAGTGCGGATTACAAAAATGCTTTCACCCAATGTAACTTTTTACAGTATATATGTCAAATTGTGTCCTTCTCGGCCCTATTCACAACTTATCTACAAGATATTGTGCAGTAGGAAACTGGCAGTCATTATTATTTGCATTCAGCTCTCATCATCTGTTTCTTCCTTTCTCTTAGGCTTCACTTGTCAGTTTTTGGGGGGTTTCTCAGTCTTCTGATTTTTCAACAGAAATCTTACCCCAGAACATGTTCAGGAGCCAGGGCATCACTGTCCATCTAATGTAAGAATTTAGGTACTGTCCCATCTCATGTTCTTTGCAGAAAGAATTTGGAGAAGTTGGCAAAAAAGAAACAAGAAGGTTGCCACAAAACATCACAGTGGTGCCAGGACACTCCCACTTCTGTAATTAAAGTGAAGAGGATTAGATAATTGACGATTTTCTGCTTAACAGGAGAATAAACTTCATGTTGCAAACACAAAGCAGATATACATTAGCGTTTTAATGTCTGTTGATAAATACTGACTTTTGCTTTAAAAAAGATAGTTATAAAAAAATAAGAAGATTTTACTGTTGTTACTAATTTACTCTGTCAAAAGCAAAATGTAGCTTAGAGTACTTTTATTAAGCTCAGTAGACTGTAATTGAATAGCACACTTGACCACAATTTTACTATAAAGCACCGGAGTCAAATCAGTATAAACTACTCAGGGGTTACTTGCAAGATTTGGTTCCAATCCCAGTATCGAAGCTTTCGCCGTCTTTAATGATGAACACCTGTTCATGTGGAAATCAAATATTCAGTGCAACTCCTCTGTGCTCTTTCCGTAATCATGGTTTATGGAAACCTCTGTCCATCCAGAAGTACAGCACAAACTGACAGACATCTCTAAATCTACTTTTTGTGTCAAACTCTGTGTGCACATCTATCTTTTTCCTATTCTGAAGTTGCTGCTGCCAAAAAACAAATAACGAATGGTGCCAGAGTTAAATGCAGGGAAAATTAATTCTTCTTTGACATTATCTATGGTCTTCCTTGCAGGTGAATTAGATTACCACTGAAACTATGCAGCTGCAGTGTCCTGTGGGGATTTGTAGACACTGTATGTCCTCAGCACTCTACTCCAGGATTTATGTGATACAGCTCCAACCACCATCAGTCATTTCTATCATAGTAGACCAACAAGCAAGATTCAGCAGCATTCATTGCTATCTCTATCTGCTCCTTTCGTGAGTTAGGAACTTCTCTCGAGTCTGCATTTAGGGACTATAAGGACAGTTTCTGCTATTAAACTGGAGGGCTCTAATTCAGTTGGAAATAACAAGAAGAGGAAAAAGTCCTGGCGTGTACTGATCAATCAATCACAGGATGATCATGAGCCACCAACATGATGTGGGCCAGAAAATAGGCAATATGACCCTGTGATGTTATGGGGCGAATTACTTTCAGTAGATTAGGGAGTTATTAATACCATTCAACAATAGCACCGGTAAGATCTATCTGGATCGGGTACAATTCTTGCCACCCCACGTCCAGGAAAGATTTCATTCAAACTTGAATAGGTGCAGAAGAAAGCTAGAACGTGATCAGAGAATGGATGAGTTTACAAGAAGGTGATAGAAAATTGCTGGCGTAGCCTTGGCTGGACAGGGATCTGAGGAGTTGCCCTACTAATACATCAGGGGATAAGCGCAGGAGGGGATAAGAGCTATTAAGCTAAGAGACAACTAACCAAATCAAATGGTGCGCTTTAAACTGGCCATGAATAAATTTAGATGGTAATTAGAAAGTTTTTACCATCAGAGGGGTGACTTTCTGCGTCTTCCAATAGGAGTAGTGGGGCAAAAACAGCTTCTAACTAGTTTCAGATGGAGCTTGTAAATTTATAAAACATGATTATACACAGGAGGTCCTTTCCAGTCCTATGTTCGTTCCTATTCCATGCCCTGCGGATGCCACCATATCCGATAACAGCCAAGACAGTCAGGCCACAGGAGGGGCACACGTTGCTCAGTGTCATTGTGGCACAGGGTTTTACCATCAAAGGAAGCGGATCATCTTCCAGGAGTGCTATGTCAGCATTGTTCTTCGGAACAACTGTCTGAAGCATGGTGATTGATTTAAATCACCAGTGGAAAGCCTCAATTTAAATCATTAACTTTAGCAACTTTTCCCATTTGTACTTCAGTTATTTTCTAAAGGTACTTCTCATTTGTTTGATATAACCCAAGGGTCAGCAACCTATGGCACGTGTGCCAAACAAAGCACACAAGCCAATTTTGAGTGCGCATGCTGCCGTGGTCCCAGACCCTCAGCCCTCACTCCCCCCCCCCACTGCTTTCCCTGCAGGGGCAGAAGAAGCACAAAGCTTGGTCCTGCGGCAGCCAGCTTCACCTCCCCAGCTCTTCCCCAGCATGGTGCTTTCCTGCCCCCTCCTCTCCTTCTTGCACCAATCAGCTGATGGCCCTAGCGAGAGGGCGGGAAAGAGTGGCAGGTGCACACAGCTCTGAAGAGAAGGCAGAGAAGAGGTAGGACAGGGCCTTGGGAAGGGGGTGGAACAGTTCATATCCCTTCCAGCCCCTGGCCTTGAGCTGCTTTAGGCAGGGGCTGGAAGCACCCCTATGAGCTGAGCACCCCAGGCCCTTCTGCCCTGCATGCCCCCACCACCCCCAGACCTCTGCCCTGCACCTCTCACACCCATACTTCCCTCTGCCCTCTTCCCTGACCCTGAACACCCCACCACCCCAGACTTCTTGCCCTGCACCCGCCACACCCCACTGCCCTCTCGCCCTGACCCCTGAACTCCCACCCAGCGCTTCTTGCCTACACCCCCGCACTCCCATCCCTCTGCTTTGGACCCCTGAACCACCCCCACCAGGTCGGGGTCCCAGCCGCAGGCCCCCGCTCAGGCCTTCGCGGCACGTGAGAGAACCCAGGTTTCCAGCGAGCTGAGCGGCTGGCGGCATAAGATCAGCATTTTAATTTACTATTTAAATTGAAGCTTCTTAAATATTTTGACAACCTTGTTTACTTTACATACAAAATAGTTTTGTATATTAATATAGGACTTACAGAAGAGACCTTTCTAAAATGTTAAAATGATTTACTGGCACACGAAACCTTAAAATTAGAGTGAATATAATCGCCACACCACTTCTGAAAGGTGCCACACCCTGTCGAATTCATTAAAACTGTTGCTTTATAACTAAAATAGAATCTTTACACTAGATACAGGTAAATATTTTTTGCTAGGCTAAGAGGGACACTAAAACACGGTTTACTCACTTTGTAACTGTTTGTTCTTTGAGATTTGTTGCCTTCATATCCATTCCAGTAGGTGTACGCACGTGCACGTTCTTGGAAGACTTTTATCCTAGCACTTCCAGTGGCCGGCAGGTCGCCCCTTAGAGTTGGCGCCGCCATGGCGTGGTAATATATACCCTGCCGGCCGCCCGCTCTCAGTTCCTTCTTGCGGCTTACTTCTGACAGTGGGGAAGGAGGACGGGTGTGGAATGGATATGAGCACAACACATCTCGAAGAACCAACAGTTTACAACAGTGGTAACCGTGTTTTCTTCTTCGAGTGATTGCTCATATCCCATTCCAGTAGGTGATTCCCAATGCCTTTACCTAGGCGGTGAGGTCGGAGTGAGCAGGTCACTGTGCGCAACCGGCAGCAGGTCAAGGCCGCCATCTTCCCTGGACTGCTGGCGCTAGGCCTAATGGGTTAGCGAAGGTGTGCCGGCGGACCAGGTCATGCCCTGCAGATTTCCTGGACGGGAACTCGCGCAAGGACGCCTTCGTGATGCCTGGGCTCTAGTAGAGTGCGCAGTTTAACATGGCCCGAGGGATACGGGCCAGGTCGTAAACAACGCCCGTATCGGACGTCACCCACGAGGAGATCCTCTGCTGAGGAAACTGGAACCCTTTAACTCGCCTCAGCTACGCGACAAAGAGTTGGGTGGATTTACGTGAACGGTTTGGTCCGCTCCTATATAAAGGCAGCGCCCTACGCACATTAAGGAGTGCAACTTGCTCCCTGCACGAGATGAATGAGCGTTTTCGGAAAGAATATGGGTAGGATATGACTGGTTGACCTGAAAGGGCCAAGACAACTTTGGGGAGAAAGGCGGGGTGCGGCCTCAGTTGTACTTTGTCCCGGTGCGAACCATTACGGGGCTCCACCGAGAGGCGCGCAGCTCTGACACGCGCCTGCAGAAGTGATGGGCCACCAGGAATGCGTTCTCCAGGCAAGTAGGGAGAGAACACGTAGCCAGCAGCTCAAACGGGGGGACATGAACGGACAACACCAGGTTGAGATCCAAGAGGGGGCTGGGGTGGCGACCTGGGGTAAAGACGCTCCAGCCCTTTTAAGGAATCTAGTCACCTTGGTGTGAGAGGACACGAGCGGCCATCGTCCCCCCTGGGTGGAAGGTGAGATAGCCGCTTAAGTGACCCAAGAGAGATACCGCCAGGCCTTTGCTGCTGAGCGACCAACGTATTCGAGGACGATGGTGGATGAAACCTCGGTCGGTGAGCGCCTCTTCCGCGCACCAGCACATAAAACGCATCCATTTGTTACGTATGTCCCCTCGTAACGCGCTTTCCTACTTCCCAGAAGGACCTGGCCTCACGGGAGACAATGCAACTCGGACCTAGGTCAGCCACGCAGAAGCCCGCTGAGAGGTGCAGCGACTGGAGCGGCCGGGTGGCAAAGCGACCGTGGTCTTTGCGTGATCAGATCCAGGTAAAGGGAAGGGGAAGGGTCCGCTACCGAACAGTCGCAGCAGAGAGAACCAATGCTGCCTGGGGGCCATGCCGGAGCGATCAGAATCAAGCGCGGCCCTGTCCCTGCGCACCTTCGAGGACCTTGGATATTAACGGGATGGCAGGAATGCATAAAAGAGGGCGTCACCCACGGCATCAGACAAGGCTCTGCCACCGAGCCGCGCTCGTCGACCTTGGAAAGAGCAAAACATCGGGCACTTCCTCGTTCCTGCGGGATAGCAAAGAGTCCACGTCGGGATGCCCCCACCTCCGGAAGAGCGCAACGTGACGTCCGGGGCGAAGGGACCACTCGTGGTAGCAAAAGGACCGGCTGAGCCGATCCGCCAGGGTATCTGAGGCCCCGGGGAAGAAAGCGAGCGACTAGGCTAACCGAGTGGCTATGCCAAAAGTCCCACTAGTCATGGCCTCCGACAAGAAAGGGATTTCGTTCCGCCTTGCTGTTCACATAGTATACGCCGTTGTGTTGTGATAAAAACCGAAACATAGCGGCCCTGGATTGCTGCGATGGACGCTTGACAAGCAAGGCGGCAACAGCCCTCATCTCGTACGTAGGTATGGAGGCGAGTTCAGGAGGGACCAGCGAACCCGGGTCCGCAGCGGCTACCTAG